>NC_050184.1:12317285-12649785 GCF_008315115.2 Sander lucioperca
CTCTCTCCCCTTTCACACCTAGCTGTCCTGTCAGAATTAAAGGTGGAAAAGCCCAAACAATCTTTAAAAGAAAAGAAGTGAGATTTACTTTTTTAAATTGTAAAGCAGGTCAAGGTGCTATATAAAGACTGTGAAAGTATCACAGTAATGCACACAGCCTGTAATCAGAAACTGTGCCTTTAAACAAGCCGGCAGTATTTGTACATTTGCGATGTCACAACTGTACTATATATAGGTAGAAAGTGCTGTTCCAGTCATTCCCCGGCTGCAATGACGGTGCAGACTTCAAGAGCGCAGATGCGGAAAACTGAGAAACACTGACCAATCGGAGCAGACTGGGCTTTTTTTGGGAGGGGAGCTTAAAGAGAAAGGCACTGAAACAGTGTTTCACTGGGGGTGATACAGGTATATTCATGTTTTTTAACCATTTAAAACATGTAAACCTAAATATAAACCTGTAATTAAGCATAATATGCCCCCTTTAATTTGTCCAGATTTCAAGATGCACTGCAATACAAATTAATGTGAAAGGAATTTCAAGTGTGGTGCTTACAGATTTAACAGCTACATCTATTTACGGAAGTGTTCCCTATTACTTTGGATAATCCACAGACCTCACTATCAACACCACAGTACAAAAAGTACAGATGTTACAGGTAACATTTGGCAAGGCAAGTTTATATATATATAGCATATTTTTAAGTGCTTTACTTGAAAAAGGAAAAACCGCACAGAAACTTTTAAATGCCAATTAAAAGAATAGAAACATTTTAAAGGGAATTAAAACGTTAAGAGACAAATGCAGCGTAGAGGGGCAAGGTGGTTCATTGAGAGTATTCAAGGTTTAGTCAAAGGCAGTGTAGAACACACGAGATTTTAACTCGGATTTAAAGGTTGTCATTGTTGGTGCAAGTCTAAATATTTATTTTTTTGTTTATTAAAGTAAAAAGGGCCTTGACTCCATGAAAATATCGCAGCTTCTGCATTGCCAGTTTTCAGTCACAGTTGACACATTAAACGGAAACCCAGTTTACGAGATGCACGTGAGGACAGTGGGAACTTGACTTACAGCAAACCTGATTTTAAAAAAAAAAAAAAAAAAAAACGCAGCTGACGTCAGCGTAGTGAGGTGCTGAGTCGTCAGTCTGACAGATTGTCAGCTGACAAACTTTGCATCCCCTCAGACATTTTTGGAAATAGGTCCTGGAATCCTCAGCTTCCCTTTTCATTCAAAGTTTGACATCGGATTTAATCGTCTCTTCCAGGTAGGATGTTTTCTCTTGACAATTGAAATGAAAACAAGTTGGACAGGTCGTTATGATTAAAGGTAACCTCTGTTGTATTGTGTTAACGACATTTAGCCATTTAATCTCTGCATATAGGCTAACAATAGAGAACTGTCACTGTTAAATGATTTATACATAAAGCCTAAAGCAACCATTCCAAAGTTCACTAAGATCATTTGCATACAAGCCCGCGTCATGGCCCTGGGTATTAGGTGTATTGTTTTTCACGGCTGCATACTAAAATGCAAAGCTTGTTGAAGTAGGAGGCCTCAAGGCTAATGACGGGTAAGGACTAATGACTGAATTACCAAGTTGAGTGAAATAATAACAATTTAACAAGGCTTGTAGATATGTGATGAAAGTATGTGAAATGTGTGAGCGCTGGAAAATCAAATCGTGGCGCCGTTAGTTGACCCAGTTCTGATAACATGAAAGCACATAATAAGCATGTTTCACAGCCTTAATACATGTTTTACAGCTATGTTTCGACCAGAAAATGTTATACTGATGTTGATCCTGAACTATGTGAATCAGAATAATGATTCAATTAGTCGAGTCGAGTGATCTGTGATCAATTAACGTTGCAATTACAGTCGTTTGTTGAATAAAATATATCTTTGATGATCAAGATGTAAACTGAGACATCAGAAAAACCGTGTGACAAAGAAACATGTGTTAAAATGTCCAGTGCTATTATATACAACATGGAACACACATTTCCAACCCATGATGAGGGATAAATCCGATTAATTTGACGAAATGTACATTCCTGAATCCCGA
Source organism: Sander lucioperca (assembly GCF_008315115.2). Lineage (NCBI taxonomy): Eukaryota > Metazoa > Chordata > Actinopteri > Perciformes > Percidae > Sander > Sander lucioperca. The sequence continues at coordinate 12,319,352 of NC_050184.1, forward strand.
ACCAAATCAAACTTTTATTATGAAGGCCTGTTTTGTGTTAGAGCTCGCGAACCGCTAGTCACGTGCCAATTTTGATACGCTCTTGCTGTGACGTTTCAGCCTGACGACCAATCAGCTCACAGACCCAACTTGTTTATTGCCTTCTTCCGTGTTGTTTTCAGTCTCCGAGGAGTTTTTGTTCTAATAAGGACCTTCTCGGCATGTCGACGGCTTCGCGGGCAGGATAAATTTGCTTTATTTATTTTCATTGTGGCAGTTTGTAGACGTTTTCGACGTAAAAGCCACAGGCAAGTTCCAACAGTTTATTAGGTCGTGGTAGTTAGCTAACGTTAAGTGGCTAACAAATGATTTGGATAATTTATTTTGTGGTTTATGTTGAGTGTAGCGTTACGTTATTTAGTGTGAAAGCGTTTCCCAATGTATACATGTAGCCACACATATCACCACTTTAACTTGAGCTTGATCTAACGTTAATCAGCGTAACAACAGAATGTTGATCTAGGCTGTTGTTTTCAAGTTTTCAACAACCTTTGACCCTGTTATCACCGTGTTAACTGAAAAACTGTATTTTGTCGAGATATGTGGGCCATATGTGTTGTTCTCTTTGGTGTTTATATATTCTTATAATACATCCATGGTTTATATTTCTGATCGAGTTTGTGATGAAGCTCCAAAAACTCCACAACTGTGCCATATGGTTAGATATCTGGATACCTGCTTTTGCCATTTTTATTGTATGCTGTCTTGGAAGCACAGTTTAAACATTGTTTGTATGCTGGCGATGTACCGAGAACTGAAGATCCAAATAAGTTTTATTTTTATTTTTTATTTTTATATATATATATTATTAGTATATTTACAGAGCCTTTTCTCTCCAGAAGAATATGTTGACAGACGGAGTCCTCACGCGGAGTTCCTTTGGATCGACCACTCAAGGAAACTTAACTTCCCTGTGCCCTAATGGGACCAAATGGGTTTGGGAAGGGCTTGGGGAATGTGCCCAGGATGCGAGGGACATGGCCAGCATCTACCTAGGCCTCATGTCCATCCTCTGCTTCATGGTGTCCTCACTTCCGTAAGTGTTTGTGTTGGTGTCTGTGCCTCTCAAGAGGAAATGCTCTTTTATGTAAGCATCAACATAATTCTGTCTGTGGTTTCTGATTGCAGACAGTACTACAGCTCATGTAAAACAGGGAATATGGACAGCGCCCTCTCTATTTGGTTTCTGCTGCTGTGGTTGGGAGGTGACACCTGCAATCTGGTGGGCTCCTTCTTGGCAGACCAGCTTCCACTTCAGGTGACTTGTAGTGACATATTGCTATTCACATGACGGAGTAGGGCTGTAACTAACAGTTTTATGATCTATTAAAGGAACACGGCGACTTATTGGGACTTTAGCTTATTCACCGTAACCCCCAGAGTAAGACAAGTCGATACATACCCTTCTCGTGTCCGTGCGTGTTGTAGCGCTGTCTGGCGGTTCCACCGGTAGCTTAGCCTTGCACAGATCCTGGAGGTAACCGGCTCCAACTAGCCTACTGCTCCGAATAAGTGACAAAATAACGCCAACACATTGTTTACTGTTAGAAGATGGCTGTGTCTCATGTTACGTTGTTTTTTGTACACGCTGTGACTCTACAAATCACAACCTGTAAATGGGAACATGTTGGCGTTATTTTGTCACTTATTCGGAGCAGTAGGCTAGTTGGAACCAGTTACCTGCAGGTTCTGTGCTAGGCTAAGCTACCGGTGGAACCGTCAGACAGCGTTACAACATGCACGGACACGAGAAGGGTATGTATAGACTTGTCTTACTCTGGGGGATACAGTGAATAAGCTAAAGTCCCAATAAGTCGGCGTATTCCTTTAAGCTATGACTCATTGTTTTTCATCAACTCTATAAAATGTCAAGAGCAGTGATCATTAGAAGTTGTGAAAACCAGAAATTAAAATTAAGATTTTTTTTTTTTCATTCAAAGAAAAGAAAGTATGCATTTTAAAAATGTTATGACAAAAAAATAAGAACAGAAAAAAACAGATTGTTAAATTATTTAGAGCTATTACCACCTAATTATTGTTTGTGCTTTGATCAGTGAGATGATTACTTAATTATTCAAATTCTTATTGATTATTTTCTGTCAACTGACTAATTAATTACTTGACTATTCATGTCAAGTAATGATTCAAATAGCGTTATAAGTGAATTCCATTAAAATGACTTTGTGTGAAGAAAAAATAATAATGCGTCTTTCTCCTTGTCATCCAGACATATACAGCCGTTTATTACATCATAGCAGACTTGTTGATGCTGGCCATGTACATATACTACGCGAGGAACAGAATGGTGGAAAGTGAGTGGATTGTTTTTTCACTACTCAATTTGCCAAATGGCCATTATAAGAACCAAGTTCTTTTTTGTGCTCTGAGTTTCAGAGCCTTATTTGCATCCTGGTGACTCATTTGGTGTACTACACATAGGGCCTTGTTACCTACGCCAAGGAGATTATGGTTTTGACTCGGTGTGGCTGTCTGGCTGTCTGACTATCAGCAGGATCACAAAAAAACTACTGGCCCGATTTTCACGAAACTTGGTGGAAAGGTGTAGCATGAGCCAAGGAAGAACCCATAATATTTTGGAGCGGATCTGAATCACGGGGCAGATACACAAATTATTTCTCACTTTCAATAACATTGTGAGATAGGGCATGTGTGCTGCATTCATGTGGTTTCAGAATAATCTAAAAAATTTGTTCCCGACTGGGAAAATGCAGGTAAACGCCCCCTAAAATCGGAATGTCAACATTGCGAGATAGGGCATGTCTTGGCAAACGTCTGCACTATCCAAGTGCCCTTCTAGTTAACATATGGAATAGAATTGAATAACCCCAAACATAGGGCTGCTTGATTATGGAAACAATCATAATCACGATTATTTTGGTCAATATTGAAATCACGATCACACTATCACTCATTGACTTTTGGAAAGATGTTGCATTCATTGAAGTTAAAAAAACAGTGAACCAATCAACAGTTAAACACCTTCAACTGTGATACTTCCCTGAAGACTTTACAAAGACACTATAAGAGTTTATGTGCAAAACATAATGTGCAAAATACAGTCCAGTTTTTTTGTGATTGTTGCGGGCAAAAATCCTTGATTATGCAGCACGTTTTTTAGAAAAATGCGATGGAATATGCGGGATATTTATGCAATTTTATGCGATGAAATTGCGGGAACTTACAAAAACTGCGGTTTCATCATGGCTTCATCGCGGGGTTTGCAGCTTTTCGATGATGTTCACGTCGCGTAATTACGTCACTTCATAACATTCCCATGGCAACAGGGGAAAATGGCCGCTCTTGTGTGAAGTAAACGCAACATTTTTCAACTTTCTGCTAAGATATATGTGACCTTTTTTGCAACGAAAATGCGGGGATTATGAAATCATGCAAGACCCGCATATTTTGCGCAGAAAGCTGCAATTCATGCGGCGAAAGTGCGGCGTATTTGAAAAAATGCAGCCCCCACGTAAATATGCGGACTTTGGTTGATTATGCATTGAATTATGCGATCGCTCTGGAGGGGCTGAAAATAATCGTTTTTCTCGATTACTCTGTTTTTGTGATAGGTAATAGCCAAAATTGTAATCGCAATTAAAATTTCAATTAATTGCACAGCCCTACCCAAACATGTATTTTAACTCCAACTATGAAACAGTAGCTATAGTCTATAATGATTTAGCTACTACTAAGGCACTGCTTATTTTTATTTATTTATTTATTTTTTTTATAGTTTGTTAATGTTTAGAATCGGATACATTTTGATACAGAATTTTCAAAGACTGTGTGTACAAAAATATGATACATATATATTCAAGTGTTAATAAAAGATTAAAAACTATAAAAATACAACTAAGACAAACAACAAAAAAACAAAAAGGACAAACCTATATACAGACAGTGTTTCCTTTAGGATTTATTTTAGCAGTTGGCTAGTTATCCTCGTGTGTCCGCGCTATTCTCCGACCTGCACTCTAACAATGCAGACATATTTCTGATACCGTGGGGGGCAGAAATGTTGCCGTGGGGGGCCGCCACGGTCAAATCAACATAGAGGAAACACTGATAGCATATTCAGTAAAATAAAGAAATACGATCAGGCCTATTAGATGTGACATAGTGAAACAAACATCTCCATTCTATGATTTGGCGCTGCTTATTTCTAAGATCAGTTTTATCTGATGTAGCTGCTTAATGAACAAGCTTCTCATATCCGTGCTGATAAGCGACGATCCAACACCAGTCCAGACCGAGAAAGAAGGTAATCGCTGTACCCTGTCATGATGTCATACACATGCCTCATGTTGCTGCGGAGTTTGTTCCCTTACTGGTGACCTTTAACACAGCGACCATTGAGGAATGTGCTTAGATGTTTTTCTCAGTATTGATACTGAACCCAGGTGTTGTTTCCAGGCAGGAGGGTTTTGCATGTGGTGGGTGTAGCCTGTGTCCTGGGCTTCACCACAAGCCTCGTCCATCTGCCCGGGTTAGGCACCCAACAGGAACTAAATCCTTCTGCGTTCAGAAGTCGCGCCTTGCTCTCAACCTCTAACATCAAGGTGAGTCCTATTCATTTGCTTAATTGGTAACCTGAGGGAAGTGAACTAGTTATGTCGGACTTTTTTTTGCTGGTGTAACGTTGTTGTGTCTTCCTCTCTGTCACTTCAGACTTTTACGCCTAAAGAGATTATTGGTTTCTCCATCGGCTCTCTGTCGTCACTGCTCTATCTCTCTTCCAGACTTCCCCAGATGTACACTAATGTGAGTATTACAAAGTGTAGATTCCTTAGTACTATTGGCTGCACACCGTAAGTGGTAGCCATTAACTAATACTAATACTTATGCTAATACTAAGAACAAATGGATAATAATGATAATTATAATGTAACGGTAAGAATCTTCATCATATTTCAATGTAACTGAAAGCTGAGCAGATGGAAACGAAAGTGAATACAGTGGTGCTCATAAGTTTATGAACCCATGCTAAAGTTGACTAAAAAGAGGAATAAAAAAAAATAATCTTTTGGAAATTGATCTTAATGCCTTAATTAAAATAATTAGGAAAAATCTAACCTTTAAAGACACCAGTTTTCTTTGTGAATGAATAATGTATCGTAAATAAATAAATGTTCTTCCTTAAAATACAGGGGGCATAAGTAAGGACACCCCTATGTTAAATTCCCATAGAGGCAGGCAGAGTTTTATTTTTAAAGGCCAGTTATTTCATGGATCCAGGATACTATGCATCCTGATAAAGTTCCCTTGGCCTTTGTAATTAAAATAGCCCCACATCATCACATACCCTTCACCATACCTAGAGATTGGCATGGGGTACTTTCCATAAAATCATCTCTCAATGCAAATCAAACCAGCTATTAGGCTAACTGAAATAAAACCATGCCAATCTCTATCTATCCTGATAAAGAGATGATAGAGAGATGATTTTATGGAAAGTACCCCATGCCAATCTCTAGGTATGGTGAAGGGTATGTGATGATGTGGGGCTATTTTAATTACAAAGGCCAAGGGAACTTCATCAGGATGCATAGTATCCTGGATCCATGAAATAACTGGCCTTTAAAAATAAAACTCTGCCTGCCTCTATGGGAATTTAACATAGGGGTGTCCTTACTTATGCCCCCTGTATTTTAAGGAAGAACATTTATTTATTTACCATACATTATTCATTCACAAAGAAAATTGTTGTCCTTAAAGGTTGGATTTTTCCTAATTTATTTAATTAAGGCATTAAGATCAATTTCCAAAAGATGATTTTTTTATTCCTCTTTTTAGTCAACTTTAGCATGGGTTCATAAACTTATGAAGCACCACTGTATAGTTTGCTGACGGCATGAACGATTGCCTCTGAAATCTGCACACATCACTCCACTGGTGGAAAATACGTGACGGCTGTGTAAAACATTTTCTATTCCTTAAATAAAGGTTTTCCCCACTTCCCATCCGGTCTTCTCATTTCTCCCCACAGTTCAAAAGGAAGTCGACAGATGGAGTGTCTTACTTCCTGTTTGCGCTGATCATCCTGGGAAACACCACATACGGCTTGAGTGTCCTGCTGAAGAACCCTGATGGGGACCAGGGGGAGAGTAGCTACATGGTCCATCACTTGCCGTGGCTCATCGGCAGCCTCGGCACCCTCTCCTTAGACCTCATTGTATCCTTTAAAGAAAAGAAAACATGGCTGCCATTGCCTGGTCTCTGGGCTCTGCTCAATCCCACGAACATGCTACATTTTAGGCAGTGCTGAGCTGTAAGAGAGGACACTTCATCAGATGGGTTAAAGTCTCATGACTGCGTATGTGGAAGCACAATATACAGTACAGTATTAAAGGTCCAAGCACTCACAGGGAAATTACTTGTTACCACCAAAGAAACAAGACTGTAAAAGCTGCACTAGCGCCCCTTGGAGGCCATGTGTCTCTTTGCACCCCACACAAGTGGTTGACTGAAGCATGAAGGTGCTTGCTGCTTTTGTTTTTAATTAACATAGACAAGGCAGAAGCATGTGACCTGATGATGACTGGGTGTTGTAGTTTTTTAAGGGCCATCTCTCAAAAGTACTAGTGGAAAGATGACGTGATCAGTTTGGTTCTCTTAATATCGTTATCATACATCTTTAGCTCGTAGCCCAGCTCTGCTGTCTCAGTCTTCTGCAGTTTATTAAAAGCTGAATACATACCTGGGGGGGGGGGGTACAATTTCAAAAACCTACTGCGGTCTTCTTCACAATAAAACATCTTTGGTGATAGGTCACACGAGTCATTTGGCCAATCACAATCACTGACATTAGTTTTGAGGTAAGTGCTGTTATCTGTATATAATTGTAATATAATTGCTTTCTCTAACGTTGTTGTTAACATGTTTAATGTTAACGTTATAATGGAAAGTAAGCTAGTCAGCTAACGTAAGATCAGCGAATTGTGTTGTTAGCCTACAGTGTTAGTAACCTGACTCCGCCAGATGGATTGCTTCGCATTTGCTCGGCATATCCATCTGGGAACTTTCCGTTGGAGAACTTTTGGGAAGGGGCGAAAATACTGGTTAGCTGATTGGATAAACCATCTGTCTATCACCACCTATGTTGGTGATAGATGGGCCAAATCAACCAATCAGATCAACGAAGCTAGCTAAGTTAGTGTAGCTAGCGTTAGTTTGGCTTCAAGGACCATACAATTAAGTTAGGTAACGTAGCTAACGTTAACGTTTTTAAACTTACCATTTGTATGTGACATGAACCTCATCAACGACAATCCCCACCAAGTTTTCACAGTACACTTCTGAAGAAGAGCAAAAACATCTTTTCCTCCGAGAAAAGCCTCCAGTGCCGTTTTTTTGCTCTTCTTTCAATGAAGGAGTACTTTCTAATTCGGATAAAATTTGCGCGATAGCTACGCTCAACTCATCAGTGGAAGCCTCAACACGCCTCAAAACCAACGCTGATTGGTCGGTCCTTTAGCAAACGGCTCCAAATTTTCTCTATCTCAAGATGCCAGACTGATCTGCGAGTGGAAAACTGGAGCTCGCGAGATCAGGACGGTCTCACGAGGCTACAATGTTAATTCAATGCGAAAGATTTTGGCAAGGCTATCTCCTCCACTGCATTAGTATTGTTATCTGATTTTTTATGTATATCTTGTCGTAAGATATGAGCGAAATGAAAACGAACACGTAATGAAACAGACCCATTGGTGTCTGGTTTAACGTTAATGAGTAGGGTTGGGTACCGAGACCCGACGGACGTTAGAGGCAACTGAAACATCGCCGCGTGTCACGCTAGTTAACACTACACTTGGCAGCAGGTAACGGCCTACCGTTAGCTAGAAGCTGGATTAAACACGGTTAAAATGCTGACAGCTAAACGGTGTAAAAGTTCGTCTGTATTTCACTGTAGAGGATTCCAACAACAGACCGTAGCTGCCGTTGTCTGAAAAACAACACAGATGTTGTGTTCACTTGAAACTCGCCTCGCCAGCCTCGTGCTGCATTCAAAGTTAGGGGGAGGAATGTGTCACCTTTTTCAGCCCTTCTGAGTAGTTAGCATAAAGATTAGTTAGCATAAACTACTGTAAGCTAACTGTGCCAACCAGCAGACACTCCTGAAAGTCTTTAGGTACAGTGGTCACTAGCAGAGTATATACAGTACATGGCAGCAGGGGTGGGGCTAGAAGGGGGGCACTAGGTGGCACCGGACCCCCCTCCTAATAAAATTTTAATACCAAAAATTAGGGTGTCAGCAAGTATTTTGTCATTTTATGGCCAAATAGTATCTTCTGTCTTTCCTAGTTGTGTGTGTTTCTAGCTGCATTAAACAGACTCTTTCCCAGGATTGCTTTAGATTTCCTTAACGCTGTGGTTCAGATCTCCATCCAGTTCATAATTTACCGCAAAGCTAAGATGGAGTTGAACGTCAATCACGGTGAGACAACGCCTTTGATCGGGAGCTAAACCAAAAAACCGAGACTGTACTAGTGGGACACGAACGGACACTCTCTTCCAATTAACCCTCAAAATCTCCAACCAAATCAGGATGAAAGAAAATTGTACATTTTAGTTGTATTATAAAGTTTTATTTATTATGCTCTAAAAATGTTTACAATATGATGTTATCTACAAAAGTACTGTAAATATAGAAATACAATTGATTTTATTTCTATGACTGTGACAGATTAAAGTGCTCATATTATGCTCATTTTCGGGTTCATAATTGTATTTAGAGGTTGTACCAGAATAGGTTTATGTGGTTTAATTTTCAGAAAACACCATATATTTGTTGTACTGCACATTGCTGCAGCTCCTCTTTTCACCCTGTGTGTTGAGCTCTCTGTTTTAGCTACAGAGTGAGACATCTCACTTCTGTTCCATCTTTGTTGGGAGTCGCACATGTGCAGTAAGTTATGCTAGCTAGTCAGTTGCAGAGCATGAGGGAGTGCCACTCTAGCAGCTAGGCGACCATTATGACGTGTGTTAGAAAGTGACGCACATTCGTCACGGAAGTAAAGGCTGGACTACAATAGAGCTCTTTGTGAACAGTGTTTTCTGTTGGTGATGGTAAGTCCCTTTGGGGTGGACTTTGGGCTTTTTCACTTTGTAAACCTATAACGTGCACAAAAAAGTTATATAACACAAAGGAAAGGGGAAAAGCCAAAAAGCATAATATGAGCACTTTAAGTTTTTCACTTGGGTTCAGCTGCAATTATGTGATTTACACTGCTCTTAATGTTTGGGTTTAAAAGGACGATTAAGGGTTTTGGGTGTCGGACATGGATGGAAACTCCTCCTGTCAACCTGAACTCCTTCTCATGATTCTAGGTCACAGTCTCAGTTTGATGTCAGACTTCATATAGATGTCCGAAACCTGCTGGTCGTGGTGATGAGACCACACAGAGGCTTCTCTAAAATGAATCCAGTTTTTTAAGTTGACAAACATTTTGACAGTTATGATGACACTAACCGCTGCACACATGCAGTGACGAGTCTGAAGAAGAAATGTTTTGTAAAACATTTTCCAAGTGTAAGTTGTATTTAGTCAATTTTTAATTAATGCTTACACCGAGTGCTCTAATAAAAAAAAAAAAAGTTTTGAGAATTTAAAGTCACTTAACACAGATTTCCACTACCATGTTTAATGTACACATTTTTTTGAATTTTTTTTTTTTATTCTCACTTTTTTGCACAATAAAAGTTGGTTTTGTACTTTGAGAATTATTAAATATGTTATGTGGGTCAGTGTGCTGTAAATATTAAACAATGAATAACACATTTTCTCTGTTCTTTTTTTTTTTTTTTTAACTCTGGGTAAAGTGTTGGTGGAGTCATTTAGGATTCTCCCGATTATCTTCATAATTGTTTTTCTTTTATGAATTTTATTCTAACTGCTCATCTTGAGAATAAACATTTTGGGAGCTTTTCCTCCCCTACAGTTTACTCTCTTCGCCTCCCAGTTTTTCAGCCCGGCAGAGGTTAAGGCCTGCTCTTGGCCTTGATGTTGACCTTTGACCCTTTGCCTTCCCTGACCTCGACCCCCTATGACTGTGTTTGACCTGATCATGGGAGGCCTTGACAGCTGTTTTTTTGTCATTAGTAGATTCACACTGGCCTCTCAGTTGCCCCCTCCTCCCTCATAACACCCACGCACACACACACACTTTCCTTCACTATTAAACATAATGCAATTACACACTCCAAACAGTAAGGGCCCACCCACCAAGGAAGCAAGGTCAGTACAAAAAAATATGTCTTCAGTGAGTGTGTGTGTGTGTGTGTGTTTGGGGGGTGGAGGGTTGTGAAACAGTGGCAGAGAGATTGTTAAGCGGGTTGGGGAGTTAGCAGGAAGAGCCAGTGATAGGGAGCATCCATCCATCACAAGGGATGAACAAGAGGCTGTTTATAAACACTATATACTGGGAATTTCTTAATGAGATGATTCCAGTTCTTACATGCAGGGCAGGGCCCTTGTGGGCCCCTTGTGACTCAGAGGTTGCCAGTTCAAATCCCTAGTGCAGCCAAAAGGCCTCTGGCTGGGAAATGTTATGGTAAATTTAGGATATTTTCAATTTCTCATTGTTGACATACATGCAGACACATAACCTTAAAATTCTTTTGTTTCCCGGCTTCATTTTTTTCAGGTTTTCCCAATTATTTTGCATACAATGTGTATAAATAATTTATTCTCCTCACTGACAGACTTGTCCAGCAAGAGAACGGTTACAGGAAAAGAAGATCTTTGGTCAGGCTCCCGCACGTCCAGCTAAAACACACATCAAGTGCAGCTGTCTGTTTACTCTGTGTGTGTGTGTGTGTGGGTGTGTGAGAGAGAGAGAATGGAGGCTGGGCTGGAATCGACATTACAAAAAGTGAAATAGTTGGACAAAGGGAGAGGACGTCGGGACACTCGGCGCAGCAGGAGGGCTCCCACCATCAACGGTGAGTCCACAACCTCTGCTTCTAACTAACACAACTGCAACATAATCATAATTGTTCATAAGCCAACACATTGATGAGCATGTTACTGCTGGGCACTCTGAATCAGTCTTATCTATAGAGGTTCAAAGAAGGGAATTTTAACATGACGTTTTGTAATGTTTCTGCTGCACTGTGTTCAACACTTAAATACCATTTCAATGCAATTCCAGCAAGGGCAGATCTTCAATGCAATTCACACCAGCTTAATAAGATAACAGGTGTTGCTTATGAAGGCCAGTTTGTACATGCTGCATTAAGGTCCAGCAGGATCTGCTACTGTTGTTTTTAAGGAATTCAATGTAGCTTTCGATTGCATTCAGCATAAATAACCATAGAAAACATAGTCTGAATTTTACAATAACCTCTATAGATCAGAGGAAATGCTTTCAATCAAATTCTTTAAGTAGACACAACTGCTTTCTCATGATAGCCAAATACCCTCCAACCAAACTCACTCACACATGCTCAGACATACGTTATGGACTTTACTCACCAACACCGAGGCCACTTTAATGTAAGCGCCAGTTTTCTGCGAGGATCAGTAAACAGTCCAGGCCATTATCGAGCTGCAGCTACCAGCCAGCGGTTCTCTGATAAAGAGAGGAGTTTGCCACATGGAGAAGACATCCTGAACAGGATTTATGATGTGCTGAATTTATCTCCAGGCTTGTACTGTGAGTGATTCAGGACTAATGAGTTCAGGGGGTTTGCACATGCCATCAGTTTGTTTAAGGGAAAAGTTGACTTTGTTGCCTTTTTCTCTTTGGTTTTGTGTTACGTGGAAATGCTAGATTTTGCTTTATTTCTCCGGTGTTCATCTCATTATTCCTTCTCGGTGCACACATTTTCAGGAATTTTGGTGCAATTAGTTGCACAGAAAACTAACCAAGTCAGTGAACGCTCCAGAGTCCAATTGTAATAATAACCATGCTTGATGTGAACGTGCCCTAAAAGGCTTTCCCTTCTCCCTTCCTCCACTCCTTCTTTCGTGAAACTCATCTCCCAGGGGGCGAGCCCTCATCATCAGGCCTGGGTCCAACAATGTGTCCAACAGTGTGACACCTCCAGAAGATCCATGGCGACATTTGCACGCTCTTAGATACTGTCCCTATCGTTTAGTGTCACTCTCAGCACTGCTGCCTGCTCTCTACTCTCTGTCCATTCCTACGAGGTCAGAGACAGTATGGAATGGAATGAATGGCTGATGGCTTGTTTTGCCTCATAATATGGGACGTGACCCACTGCTGTTAACTGAGAAATAACAACAGACCACCTCTTATTTAGTAATGGATTCATGCCGTTCCAGAAACTACCACCAAGCTATTGAGGCCTTTGTTAATTATACACTACACTTCAGACAGATGGTACTCTTCCAATCCCCCCAGAACATATAACACATTGATTTGAGAATTGAGAATAAAGAATAAAGTGAGTTGATGTTTCCTTTAGTATCAACATGTGGTTGGACTTTTTATCTTTTAGTAAAATATCTCAACATCTACCTGGATGAATTGGCATGGTGTTCAAAAGCTCTTCAAAATCTAACATTTGGTGTTCTGAATCCTGCAGACACCTTGCAGATGTTTGTATGGTTCCACAATCCAACACAAGTTATTGTATGTTTTTGACATTTAGGACACAATTTAATTTGTTTCATTCATTTACTCTTTTAGTTTGTGCTTTTTCCCCAAAAGTGTGATGACAAACACCCTCCAAGCCCCCAGAACCAAGCTCTGCAGCATGGGTGATAGGGCCTTTTCATCTGCTGCTCCGAGGCTGTGGAACACCCTCCCTGAAATCCTAAGGGCCCCACAATCTACGGATGTTTTTAAACAAAACCGCAAAACATATGTTTTCAAGAAAGCGTTTTACAAATGGATTTTATAGGTTTTCCTCTTAACTATTTTTTTATTAACCTTGATATTTATATATTTTTTATTAAATTGCATTATTTATGCTCTGTAGCACTTTGAGATTGCTGAAATGTAAAGTGCAATACAAATAAAATGTATTATTATTATTATTATTATTTATTTCAAAGCTGCGTTGTCATCGTGCACTATGAGCTCACGTGTAGCAATGTACCCTTTGGACATGATCTTTAAAGATATGACACCGTGTAGCAAGCAACCAAATTCCCATTTGTCACTGAGATCGATTGTGAAAACTCCAGTGAAGGCTACAACTTCAGTGAGCATTTCTGGCTCTTCTCTAACCCTCTGCTATCCACCGGTCAGTCCTGGTTCCCATAACGAGCCAGTGAAAGGGGTGATATGCGGGTGAAAGGAACCCGTTAATCCTCAGTAAGCATGCTCCATGTCAAACGGCCCTGCTCAGAGAATTACAGGCCAGTGTTGAGGTCACTCCTCTGTCTCCTCTAGGCGGTTCAGGCCTCGACTCCTTTCGCTCTGCCCCAGCCTGGTTAACTGTCTGTGGGGGAGGCGGAGGTCGCCAAACCCCTTAAATCTAACTGCTGTCCAATATTAACTGCAGCACAAACAGAACAGAGGTAAACAAAAGGCAATGTAAACACACTCCCGAAAGCTTGGTGGACAAACATGGGGACACACGTGTGCATGCATGCAAGCAAGCACACACGCACGCACGCACGCACGCACGCACACACACACACACACACACACACACACACACACACACACACACACACACACACACACACACACACACACACACACTAGTATAGCAAACTTCACATTTAGTCCATGGAATACTTGTGAAAAACCTTTAACGATTAATTTAATGATGGAAATGATTTTATTCAGCACATCACATTAAATTGAGAAAGTGTTTCCTTTTCCCAGCCCAACTGTTGCACTCTGGGATACATCCATTCAGGCCAAAACCTCAACACACACACACACACACACACACACACACACACACACACACACACACACACACACACACACACACACACACACACACACACACACATATGCACACACTATGAGTGTTGAGTGTCCCTCCCTCCCTCCCTCAGTATCCATCCATCCATCCATCCAGCCATTCCTACATCCATCCCTGCAGTCTTCTGATCTGTAAAGTACTGGCTAGGTTCAGCTGTTTGGACCACAGTCACATCCCTGTCCTTCTTGGGTGTCCCCGCTTTCCCTTTCGTCTATCCCCCCGGGGACGGTTAAGACCTCCTCCAGCACATCATCCACCACAGACCAAGAGCCTCAGCTGCACTCGTCCTCTTTGCTTTTTAAAAATAGGCTGGGATATCAGCCTGGGCAGCTAAGAGACCTGGACGCATCCTGGGGATTGAGGAATGTCTCTGCACTTCCCAGATCCTTCATATCTGTGTGAATCCTCTGAGTAATTGTCTGTGTATGTATGTGTTTATGTCTTTGCATGTGTGTGTGTGTGTGTGTCTGTGTGTGAAGATAGATCCCGTATTAGTAGCTGGAGAGAGGATTTTCTGTCCAGATGAGAGAGTGGACTGAGTTGGAGATGAGCTTTTCTGCAGGGGGGTTTCTCTCCGCCTCGGATGGTTACTGCTCCACAGAGCAGCTCCAGTATTACGGTGAGTAATCTCTTCTCTTCTAAACTTATCGTTTGCCTTTTACTTTCTCTTCTTCTTTTTGTTTTGCTTCTCCTAAACAAGTTGTGTGACTTATACATTCTGACAATAATAGATAAAACACTGAAGATGGACTTATATAAGAAATGCATGATGTCTTAATTAGACTGTTCGCATGCAATGCCAATACATTTAAACCAGGAAGTACAGGAAAGTGAGTGTTCAGACATGAATGTCTTATGTGATTTGAATTTATGGAGTCAGTCCAGTGTTATCAGTCAGTGGTAAATGAGTTCAAATGATGCTGGTTCCACTGGCAGGTAGATATTTCTCATCTACAATAGCAACACTTTTCTACTGTTGTAAAGGGTTACTAAACAGATGTTCTCAATTGCAGATAGTTTTGGTTGAATTTGTCCATGTTTCTTTAGATAATAACTTCCAAGATTTTGGACTCCACCCCTAATACAATGAATGAAATTAATCGTAAAAAAAATAAATACATTTCCTTTGTGGTGCCCTCATCTTTGACAAATGGTATAAAATACTATAAAATTCAAAAGCAACCATCTCTTTCTAGAATCAGTGTCCCTGTATCTCTGGGTAATCACAGAACACATATTGACCATTTCTATGGGGACTATTTCTTCAGTAGAATGTAGTTCCCATGAAATGTGTTTGCAGTTATCACTTGGGCAAATAAAACCTAAATTATCTGCACTGTTACATACTATCAGTGTTAAGAGAGAAAGTTTTTTTTGTAATTTGGGTGGATCTACCCTCTAAAGTGACACCAAAACAAAGGAGGTCTAGCAGACAGGCCCATTAAGGCGCTGACACACCAACCCGATTATAAGCTGTCGGACAGTCTGGCGAGGTTAGTGACTCGAGTCTGTTCGGTGTGTTCCGTGCCGTCGTCCGTCAGAGGGGCCATCGGCCTTCATTTTGGCCGACCTGACTTGCTGGGTCAGAGGGCGGACAGTCGGACTCAATGACCAATCTGATTGGTGGAGTGCTAACCCGGAAATGGCGAGCGGGATGAGTGACGAACGCCTCTCAAAATCTGACGAAAATCTTTTAAACTGACCTTTTTTCGATCTGAAATGAAGACAGATTCAGCAACTGTATGGCCTATTTCTCGCTTAAAATGTTTTCAGAACGTCACGCGTGCCAACAGTTTTGTTGTCATTACTTAGAATTACTCATGGAGGTAGCAGAAACTATGCACTATAGCTTTAACAAAAGTTACGAAGGCTCCTTTAAGTAAGTGGATCATTTATGCATTAAATAGTTACACAACGAGGATGTGACTGCACTCTGTGTGCAATGCAACCTCATCTCATTCACTCACAGCTGATGAATGAACGCTAAGAGTTTATTTAGCGCCTTTGAGATCTCGCTGACATGAAGAAAAAAAATAGTTGTTGAGGTGGTTCAGCTGGCTTGCTGCATTAACAGCAAGCAGGGAGGCTGACTGTGCATCGGAAGATCTATATTGCCTGATGTGTATCATCAACAAATTCCCCCCTATTGTCTCCCCTCCTGCCCCTAGGAGCAGGGGGAGGGGGAGCTATGGGGGGTAGTTTGCTGGTGTTGTTTGGCTCCCTAGTGTGCGTGGGATGGAAGGGAGGCTGAGGAGTGTTTAGACAGCGTTCAAATGGTTTACAAACAGTGCAAACCACAGCTCTGTCACATGCAGTGAAAGCAAGGACCCCCATACCATCGCCGCCTCAGTCTGGTGAAGACAGGAAACATCTGGAGAGAGAGAGAACCAAAGAGAGCACAAAAGGAAGGAGTGAGAAGTGGATAATAAGTGATGATTCTGACATTTACTCGATCAGACTAAATTCACCAGTTTTCTACATATGCTGTTGTTTGTCATTAAAACATCCAGACAAAATCTGGGGTCCAAAATTTGTCATCAGTCATCAATCTTTAATTAGTCGAGGTTGAAGACTGATGACTAATAAACAGTCGCAGTGGCAAAGTGTTGAGAGTATCAGCCCTTACCATTTCCTTTCGATTCGATGGATCAGAGAGGACAGGGCTGCCTGTGTCTTCACGAAGAGGGAGAAAGTCTCACTGAACACCTTGAGGAAATGTTTCAGCCCTTTTAAAAGTGATAAGGTGATGATTAGCAGGGGACACAAGAAGTGTTTTTTCTGAGAATGCTGCGACTTGAAAAGGGAAAGAGAGGAGGTTCAAAGACGGAAGCAAGCCCAGAGATTTCCGGATGAGAAAATTGGTACCACTTTCTACTTAGCAAGCAGTATTGCTCTTCTCATCTAACTCTCAGATCAGACTATGTATCAGCAGATATTAAAGGATCAGGATAAAAAAAAGTGATTAGGACAACCCTATTTTTTACCGAGACTTGTGGCTTTTCAACAACAATACAGTATCTCATAACATTGTCTTCAAATAAGGGCTCTTGCTTACTGGCCCTGAGTCCTGGGGCTACGAATCCTCTATGAGGCCTGTCCAACAATCCATAGGGACTATAAGTCAGGATATCACCACCTTTGCTGCTTTTATTTGGCCATTGTCCATTTTTAATTTGTCTCCTGTGATTCCAATCACTTAAGTACTCCTTAAACAACGCTACAGAGCTACAAGGATCGTTGGTTGATTTCTCTGTCAAAGCTTAAAGGCACACTTCAACCACAATTTTAAAGAACACACATTTTTCACATAATCAGATTGATATTATCCCTCATCTTCATGCTACTTGTTTTGCCCTTTAAATTTCCATCTCCAGCAGGCCTGAGACTCCTGACTCTCTCTGTTGGACTCTCTGTTTAATCAGCGCATAACAGATCCCACAGCAGTCCCAGTTGTACTGGTCCAGCTGCTCTTTCAGAGACTGCCAGTGGTCACACATGTTTTCTCAAAGGAGACGGGACTTACAAAACACAAGCTGCTGATCCACACTCAAAGACGTTTCAGTCCGTCACAACACTGAACGGCCATTACTGAATGAAGCTTCCAGAAAAATCCTAAATGTCACTGGGAGCTCTCAGCTGCATCCTGTTTAAGTTCACAAAGCCTCACTCTCAGCTTTTTATTATATCCCCCAAGATCCATTAAAAGCAGTGAAGTCACACGAGTCATGTAAGACCACATTCTGATGATGCTCTTTGTAGCAGCGTAATAGTGTTGCTTGAAATGTTCATTCACCTTTCTGTTCTTGCTGATGCACTTGTTCTCTTCATTGTGTGTGTGTATGTTTGTGTGTGTGTGTGTGTGTGTGTGTGTGTGTGTGTGTGTGTGTGTGTGTGTGTGTGTGTGTGTGTGTGTGTGTGAGACACATTCTAACTGATTATGGCATTAACCAGATTTTATTTTTGGGAAGGATACAGGGAAATGAATAACCAGGTTTTCCATGCATCACATCCCAAATGGGAAGGGCACTTGGAGAACACAGACCTCCGCCAAGGCATGATCTATCTCACAGTCACAATGATTTGTCGGGAAGTTATTTTTTCAATTATTCCAACACCACATGAATGCAGCAAACGCCCTATCTCGCAATGTTAATGAAAATGAAAAATAATTTGTATATCCGTCTGGCATTCGGATCCGCTCCAAAATGCAATGTGTTCTTGGCCTGTGCTAACCCTTTCACCAATTTCATGAAGTTCGGGCCAGTAATGTTTCCGTAATCCTGCTGACAGACAAACAAACAAACAAATGGACAAACTGAATCGAAAACATAACCTCCTGGGCGAGATAATGGGAGCAAAACCAGGATAATACTGAAAACTAGGACCAGTGTGCATGTAAACACACATTTATAAAGGATACATTTGATATTAGTCTATATTTATCTTATTATCAGCAAATCCAATTAAAAGATCAAAACAAACAATGTTTTCGGCCATCTATAGTCATTTGTTGGGGACTATTTTCAGCTGTGGGTTAATACACATTTTTGTGTTTTTGTCTAGTGAGTATTTCCGGCAGCTGGATGGTGTATGTAGGATTGATTCAAAATATATTACAGTGCCCATGTTCAATGTAATGAAGGAACATGTCACCCAGCGCAAAGGTGTGTCTCATTGATGTGTTTCTAATTTTCAAAAACAAGTGAGCTCTATGGAACAGATGAATAAGATGTATCAGGCTTTTGCTTCACAGACAGTACTGATCAATAGGACCAATAGGATCAGTTCATTGTGGGTTTTGAGTCTTTGATTTCATAGAATGAGCAGAGAGGCCGCACCAGTCACGATGCACTATTTTCCAGCAAGTTAATAATTTTCTAAGAACTTCAAGTTCCTTTTTCCTGTGGTCTTTAAATGTCAGATCTAAATGCCTAAATACTCTTGCTTGCAAAGTTTCACACAAAATTACAAAAGCCACAATTGGAGTGGTCTGTGTCTGCAGGGGTACTACAGTTCACGCTTATTCAGTTCATCTCTGACCTACAAAAACATTAAAGGGATATTTCACCGTTGGAAAGATGAATATATCTTTAAATTGGGTTGAAATTGGTGGCTTCTAGGCCGAGAAAAGCCAGAAAATGTGTTTTTGGCTCATGTGGATGAAAGACACCAAATCCCAAGAATGCACTTGCTCCGCTGCTTTAGAGTCCACTCCCAAGCCACGCCTACCGTTTACAGACAGACAGACAGACAGTGAGACGGTCAACTCAACTCAAGTGTGTTTTATTGTCATTTCAACCATCTACACGAAACAACGTCTCACCGTGGCTCAAGTGATGTTACACATTTAAAATATATAAAAACGACATACGAAACAGGCTACATTTAGTGCACACACATTAGGCTCCGTAAAGTTCAGCTAAAGTATACTAGCATTAGCGCTTGGTGGGCTGTAAACACAGAGTATTAACACAGCCGTAAATTTGCGTGGAATGTAGAATGGTCGGCATTTAACAGTCACAAACTCCACCGGCAGTTAGCAGTTAGTTGGCTACAAATCACCCCATTTCTGCACCAGTACATGTTAACACAGCCCACCTCCACTAGTCTTACCCGGCGACAGAGCAGCCGGCCTGGTAGCTGGATAGTCCACTACACTGTTGTTCAGCCATGTTTCCACAACAACAAAAACGCAGCAGTCTCTGAACTTGCGATGGGAGTTTCGTTGAAGTTGGATGTAGTCCAGTTTGTTGTCTAATGAGTGGACACTTGCAAGCAGGATTGATGGAACAGGTGGCCGGCTAGCGTTAGCTTTCCACCTATCTCGCCTCGAACTCCTGCGGTCTTTGGTGTTTTTTGCCACCAACGTCTCCTCCCAGGCAGCATGGCAATGGTTATGTTTAGGGTTAAAGTTAGGGTTAGCTGCCTGGAAGGTGCCGTTGGAGGCAAAAAACACCATCGAGCAACTCCTGCACACCGCTGTCGAGGTCCCTTTCCCTGGCTAGCGGTATCGGGCGACACCGCAGGCTGAGGTGCTGGTCTCCGTAGCAGGCGAAGCTCGCGTAGTGTGTCGAGTATTCTGTCTGTAATAAAGTGTCCTGCATATTCTCCGATCTGTACCAATGTATCCCAGTGGTACACATGTGCGGTAGTTTGAATGCACATAATTGTTGTAAAAGTTTTCTGCTGAAAAGACGGAGCCAGTTTAGCGAAGCTTCAAGATGGCTGACACTCGTTTTGCTTCGGCAAGCTCCAGGTAAAGACGACAGTCCAACCCCCTATGGGCGGGTTGAAAACATGCGGAAGTAGCTCCTACTAGTAGTCCATTGCCTCAGGGCAAAAAATCTATGTAAAAAAAGATTTTTTCCAGACCCACAATACAGAGATCTCTCGTCTCAGGGGGACATGAGGGAGGGAAGCGCGGTCATTCGAAAATACTACCATGTTTCTACTGATACAAAGCTTAATGCTAAATCTGTGAAGTATCCCTTTAATGCAAGTTTTTGTCCCTGGACTTCCATCTTTTTCCATTTCAGACATGCTGGCTGACCCTCTGGGCTACCCCCTTCAGGACCCTGACCTCCAGCTGCTCCCTTACAGCCAACAACAGTACAGCCCAGCCAACCTGCCCTTTTCCCTCTATGGCTCTCCACCTTCCTCCACCTCCTCCTCCTCTTCCTCTTCGCAGCCCTGCCATCCTCAGTATCACTACAGCCCTCATTGCCTGGAAGCCCCCTGTGATCCCAGCCCCGAGCCCCACTGTGGGGGCCTGGCTCAGGGGCTTGGAGCGGTGGGACTGTCCCTGGGACGGAGGACACGTGTCGGGTCGGGAGGGAAGAGCAGAGGCCAGGAAGAGCTGTGTGTGGTGTGTGGAGATAAAGCGTCAGGGTATCACTACAATGCTCTTACCTGCGAGGGATGCAAAGGTATTTCTCACTTTTCAATTTTGTATTCTATCTTTTTATTCTGTTCTCCAATGCTGCATAGTTGTATTCAGTAAGGCTTTGTTTTAAACTCACCTGGTCCTTCCTTCCCCTTCTGCACTTGCAGGTTTCTTTAGGCGTAGTGTGACAAAAAAGGCTGTGTATCAGTGTAAGAGTGGCGGTGGCTGTGAGATGGACATGTACATGAGAAGGAAGTGCCAAGACTGTCGGCTGAGGAAGTGCCGCGCTGTGGGAATGCTGGCTGAGTGTAAGCGACCTCTACTGTACTTTAACTTAAAGGTCCCATGGCATGAAATTTTCACTTTATGAGGTCTTTTAACATTAATATGCGTTCCCACAGCCTGCCTATGTCCCCCAGTGGCTAGAAATGGCGATAGGTGTAAACCGAGCCCTGGGTATCCTGCTCTGTCTTTGAGAAAATTAAAGCTCAGATGGGCCGATCTGGAATCTGCCCCTTATGAGGTCATAAGGGGAAAGGTTACCTCCCCTTTCTTTGCTTTGCCCGCCCAGAGAATTTGGCCCGCCCATGAAAAAGAGAGAGACATCATGGCTTACAAACAAGCAAAGTGGCAGTTGGTCAAGGCCACACACACCCACCTTGCCCCCCCCTCTTGAATAGCATTTAAAAGCTACAGACACAGAAATGGCACATCCTAAGTAAAGCTCATTGTGGGACTGGCTCTAGTGGCTGTAATTCTGCACCAAGGCTGAATTTCGGAAAAGAGACTTCAGATACAGTATTAGGGGACCACTAAGGCCTATATAAAAGCACCCAAAAAGCAGCATGTCATAGGATTGTTAATGAGAGTAATCAATACATCCTTAAACTGATTTAAAGTAAGTCTGAAAATGCATATTTTTTCTCAGGCCTTCTGACGGAGGTGCAGTGCCAGTCCAAACGACTGAGGAAAGGAGGTAAAGGCAGAGGACAGGAGGAAGAGGAGAACACAGAGAGCAGGAGGGTCAGCTCTACCAGCAAGCTACCTGGACAGGTAGTAGAAAGCAGGCATGGCTAGTGGCATGGCTCTTGTGATGGCAGTGTTGGTCTGCTCCAGACTGCATCTTAATTCAGTCATGCCATCAAATTTTGAACAGATATCCATGATTCTCAGAGGAAGAATCCTACTGACTTTGGTAACCCCTTGACTTTTTCTCTAGCACCACCATGAGGTTGGCATTTTTGTTTAAATCAATGAAATGTCTCAGCCTCATCTGCACTTTGTTTTTAGTGCTAATTAGCAAATATTAGCATGCCAAATACACTACACTAAGACGTTGAACATGGTAAACATTATTCCTGCCTAGTGTCAGCGTGTTAGCATGTTGACGTTAGCATTTAGCTCAAAGCACTGTACTTCAGCCTCACAGAGCCGTTAGCATGGCCATAGGCAACGGGCGCACGCGGTTTAAAAAAAAAGTAGTCCAAAAATGTTTGCATTTCCAGTGTTTCCTCTAGAATTTTTTTCAGCGGTGGCGGGGCGGGGTGGGGTGTTGGACAGAGTATGGGCTTATCTGCTAATGTAAGGTATCGACCGTTACCTTGAAACCATCCAGAAAATAGACGGTACCGTAGGGTGATTTAACGTCACCGCTCATTTTACACACAGTTTAACAACAAAACAAAACACTGAGTGAACATTACTAGCTACATTTTTCATATTGGTTTTGAGCGGTATGCACCCCCACTAACCTGGAAAATGGTTTTAAATCAGTAACGTTACTACAGCGTGTCGGAGGAATACACACAGTCTCCTGCAGCGGCAAGTCAGAGGCAGAGGGGCCGTCACAGCAGCGTGGCTAACATTAACTTCTTGTCTCATCTGGGGTCTGATAAACAGTAAATTCATCGACTTCAGTGTCCACAATGCTATTTTCCAATGAACTGTAGCTGTCATATTTCACGGGCGTGAGTGCGGATTTCATGTCGCGGCTTTCGTCGCTGTTTATCACTTATTGAATGAAGTAGTACTCGCCCTGTTGTTTATTTGTTTGCCATAACTTTGCGAGTGATGACGTCCTGTCACTGGTCCAGTTGCTCTGCTCACCCTAGGGGGGAGAGAGAGTGGATGACAGTTCGCTTGAGTTCAGTAGAGCAGACGGTGCTACGAGTTTATAACTTTTCATAAACAGCTGAAGGAGCGGTGGTGCGCGGTGTACATAGCGGAAACCCTGTTGTGTGTCTGCCCTATTTCTGATACCGTGGCGCTGGAAATTTTACCGTGGCGGACCGCCACTATGCTATCGAACGCTCATACATGCACTGTATAGTGGGGGGATGTAGCGGAGTCACTAAAGAGGCGTTTTCATCCAAGAGACACTGTGATTGGTGGATAGGATATGGAGCAGGGGACTGACAGCGACATTACCAATCACACTATGACAGACGCTCCACTTAGCACCAACTGCAATGTTTATTTTTAAAATGTATGTAGCCTACTGGCAGTCTGGCACACATGGGTGCTCAGTGGGTGCTCGGTATTCTCTGTGGGTGCTCGAGCCCCGGAGCACCCACGGTATCGGCGCCTATGAGCATGGCTGTAGACAATCTGTTGATTGTGACTGTTTAGTTTGAATGTTGGGTTGAAGGATGCTTCACTTATTTAAATTCTGAAATGGTTGGTTTATTGGTTTTATGATTGTTATGACTGTTATATATTGTTGGCTGGTTAGATCGCTGGGTGGTTTGTTAGATGGTTGGTCATTTTGTGGTTTTATTTTTGGCTGGTTATATTATTATTACCTGCGCAAGAAGAGTGTAAACTCTCATCCTCCCTGGTCAAATTCTCATAACAACATTTATCTTTCATCTCAATGCACTTTATATCTTGTAGTTTTGGGGTCAGCCCTATGTTTCCACAGCCCAATGGTCCCACAGCGCTATGTTCCCACATTTCTAAGAATTTTTTTTCACTGAAAATTAGGCTTTATGTTCCCACAGCCCTATGTTCCCGCATTTCTAGGACATTTTCAAAATGAGGTCTTGTGTTCCTACATTTCCCTTCAAGGGTTAGGGTGGGTTAGGGGTTAGGCAAACATAGGGCCTAATTTTGGAAGAAAATCTTAGAAATGTGGGAACTGTGGGAACATAGGGCCTAATTTTCAGTGAAAAAAAATCTTAGAAATGTGGGAACATAGGGCTGTGGGAACATAGACACGCTCCCGTAGTTTTAGCTTGGGAAAGTGATAATCCTGACACTGGTTTAACCATGTGTTGGTAACTTCCATCTGCACCAGGCTTTGTCAGCCAGTTTAACCCAAGAACAAAAGTACATTGTGGACAGGATGGTGGAGGCCCATCGACTGTACAGAGCACAGGACAGCAGCCACTGCAGGGTAGGTCACAGTGTGGAAACAACAGTGTTGGACTAACAAAAACACAGTTACATGTTTTTATTTTTGAATTGAATTGAATTGAATTATGTTGCCCTCATGGTTTCTTGTCTGTGTCTGCTCAGTTGTTTGAGTTTCCCTGTACAGAAGAAGTGGGGGACTTATCTGATGTTTTATCACCCCACCTGCAAAGACTGCTACAGTTTGCCAGGACAGTGCCAGGTAAAATGGACGGGATGATGTGACATTCAGAATCTATAATCTGCTTTCTACTGTGTTCACTGGAGAAATAAATCTATAATCTAATAAATAGGAAATATTCTGGAGATCAAAGAGAGGTGATTCAAATGGTTTAACCCATATTGGATTACCTGAAACATTACAATACCACATTAACAGTAGGCCATTTAAAAAAAACTTTTAACAGGTAGGACGGACCGGTTTGTTTTATTCACCCACAACTAGCGAACCGCCCCATGAACAAATCTTTTAATTCTGGATATTTTAATGCCCCACAGTTATATAGTTTAGAGAATATTATATTTGTAGATCCTAGACAAAACTGACAGAAGGGCGGGACTCAGAGAAAAAGTCACACAGCACAGTTAGGCTATGGATATTCCAGAGCCATGGTAGGGGCCATAGATTCTAATTTGCACAAACCTCAGTCAGATGAGTCAGACAGACTAGACTAACATGTTCAACTAAACAACCAGCTCTGTCCCTGCACTCTCTCTGCTACTAGGGGATGGAGAGTCATGATAACACACACTTGGAGAAAAAACATCAAATTCTGTAATTTAATCAACATTTCACTCAAACTTGAAGGAGCATATACTGCATATAAAAACAAATAATGATGTTCCCCTCACAGGTTTTGACCTCCTGGATTTTTCCGACCAGAGTTGTCTCCTGTCTGTGTCTTCACTGGAGATCATGTTCCTGATCTCAGCTCAGCAGTTCTCCCACAACCCAGCAAGCTGTCCAGGTGACTACATCAGCACACACACTTTTATGATTCATACTAATTCAGTCTGATATTTACTTTAAAAAAAAATCCTTTCTTTTTCTCTATTATCAGCCCTGCAGATTTTCAGAATGACAACACACAACTGGCTGAGAAATGTAGAGTCTAAGGAAAACATCTACAGTAGGACGCTGGTCAACTCAGGTGAATCCAGACATAGACTCACTCAGAACATAAAATCAGATCATACAGGCTGTGAAAAAAAAATCAAGGTATTTCACATAAGACATGAACAATTTCCCATTTGCCGGTGGTAAACAGGTGGCAGTGAGGATCTCCTCGGGCCAGTGCTCAACTTCTTCCACAGCATGGCAACGCTGCAGGTGACAGATGTTGAATACACCCTGCTCACTGCAACAGCTCTTCTCTGCTCAGGTCAGTCCAGGAATCTGTACGTTTGGTCTGAAATAATTAGAGGTGTGACGAGATTAAACGTGACGAGATTTCTCGTCGAGGTAAAAAGTGTCTTGCAATATCAGTCTTGAAATTAGCATAGAAAATCCCCCGGCCGTTTTCCAAAGTTGACTCTGTGTTTACTTTTGCAGAGCGATAGCGGGTGAAGAGTGAAGAGACTCTCTCTCCACCATACATATAGAATAAGTAACAGTGTAACTGTTAGTTATACAGGAGAGGAGCCAGTCATTTGAGTTTATGGCAAGACCTTTCAGTGCTCGGTTTTCATTTTGTGACTTTCGATTGAATAAAGGACTATTTTTCCAGTCTTAAAATAGTGTCAAAATCTCGTCTCCTCTCATGAGCTGGGTGTCTCGTCAAACCCCTAGAAATAATCCAGTCAGCAGTCAAGTTAAGACATGCAAATGCTCAATTCAACTGAAAATAATCATTATAAACCTATCTATCCTAAAATGATTTACTCAGTCTGTCTCAAAGGGTCTGACTATAAATGTCATCAAGGCTTAAAATGGCTCCATAGTATGACAACTGACAACAACTTCACTCATGTTACATTTGACTTTTTTATATCCAGTAGCTGTTTGGAAACTTGAATGCATCTGTGAATCCAAACTAACCCTTTAAAACACCAAAGTCTATCTCACAATTTTAATGCGGTGTAAATTTTTTCCAGTTGGGAACTAATTTTTTTGATTAGTCCAACACCACATGAATGCAGCACAAACGCCCTATCCCGCAATGTTAACAAAAGTAAAAAATAATTTGTGAATACTAATACTAATTTGTGGATCCACTCTTAAATTGAATGGGTTCTTCCTTGGCCCGTGCTTCAATCAAAGGTTCTCAATTGTTATGACATACTATACTATGACTTTCTTTCACATTTTTTATGCCATATTATACTAAGATTATAGTATATATAGATATATAAGAAATACTATACTATGAATTTCTTTATGACTTTTTATGACATATACTAAGATTTTTTGTATGACTTTTTAATAACATACTATGCTATCATTTTTTAAATTATTTTTTTATGACATATTCTACGATGATTTTTTTAAAAGATTTTTTATGACATACAATAGTATGACTTTTTTATTACATACTATACTATTTTGTTACATATTCTATGGCATACTATACTATGACATTTTTTGACATGACATCATCATCATCATTTATCAAAGAGCAGAACTTTTGCACACTTGTAGATCGACAGGTGCATAGGAGAAGACCATGGGTCGACAATGCAAACCTTTACTGACTTTTTTTAAGACATACTATATATACTGTGACATTTTTATGAGATACTATACTATGACCTTTTTATGACATACTATACTATGTTTTATACATTTTTTTCTACATATTCTATGGCATACTATACTACAGTATGACATTTTTATGACATATTTTATCAAAGAGCAGAACTTTTGCACACTTGTAGATCGACAGGTGCGTAGGCGAAGACCATGGGTCGACTTGACAATGCAGAACAAAAGACTCCTGCACACTGTCCTCTTCACTTGCAGTCAGAGATATATATTAACAGTTTCAGTACACAAACCTTCATCAGGTTATTTTTCAAAAATGTCCTGATGGTCTGTGTACCGAAACGTCGCTATTAAATATTAAATATCTATTTCTATGTTACGTCAGCTCTGTGTCCCTGTCCTGCAGACCGTGCGTCCCTGCAGGCTGCCGGCTGCGTTGAGAAAACGCAGGAGCTGATCCTTGACCTGCTGTCCAGGGTGTGTGAGGCCCAGGCTGGAGCTGCGCGAGGGGGACCTCAGCGGTTTGGCCGCCTGCTGGGCAGACTGACGGAGCTACGAACCCTCCGTCACAACTACCTCCTCCTGACGAGACAGCTGCATGGACACTGATGGAGAGGACACACTGGAAATAGTGAACACCACCACTATCATCTCTGGCCAGTTTCATGTTTGAAATGAAGGACTCGAGGGTCCTGTATGAGCTGAGAAATTATACATCTTGACAATGCAACGTTCACCTAATATTGACTGGACTGTGTTGGATTCTTTGGTCTTACACATAAATCGTCCACCATGTTCTCAGTTGACTTCAGTTCATTCAGTCCTGCAGTTGTTATTGAATTTCAGCAGATGATGGAACTGAGATGTTTGTGGACTGCTTTAGTTTGTTTGAACAGAAGATATTTTATAGGTCTTTTTATAACTGTTGTATACAGCTAACATGTACCCTTACAGTACGTTTCACTATGCTGAGCATTGTTAAAATAAAACTAAAGTGCAAACTGTGTGCTAGCTGGAGTTCATCACTGGAAAAGATCATTTTCTGACTAAAATAGGGGACTAGACTTTACTTTCACCACACCTAGCTCTTCAAAAGAGTTTGAGCTAAAAATATTACTAGAACAAGAACTTCTCTCACTTTTGGTTGTAAAAAGAAAATAGACAAATCTGCAGTTAAGTATCCCAAAATATTTT
This sequence comes from Sander lucioperca, assembly GCF_008315115.2. Taxonomy (NCBI): domain Eukaryota; kingdom Metazoa; phylum Chordata; class Actinopteri; order Perciformes; family Percidae; genus Sander; species Sander lucioperca. The sequence goes on from NC_050184.1 coordinate 12,347,509, forward strand.
TAATAGAGGATGTATTTCCCACAATTTGGAAATACTGATTCAGACAAAATATTTGGCGAGCAGGTAAAATATGCAGGTAGTACAAGTTCATAAAGGTGTATTTTTCCACTGATAAAATGGGGCTCTCGACAATAAATAGAATCTTCTGGGGGTCAACAGTGAATGATGGCGGTTGGTCTTGAGTAAAATCAACATCAAACCATTTGAAATCATCTGTTAAAAATGTTGGCTGCATGTTTTTTTCAAAAACTCACTCCATTTGTTTTAAATAAGATTTAATTCTCAACTTTAACCAATATAACTTTATTTCTATAGTTCTGTCTTCCATAAATAAAATATTTCTCTTTGTATCAAAAAGAGAATTTAAATACAAAGAACAGTGGCTCATTGTGTTGTATGCTCTGAATGCGCACACACACACACACACACACACACACACACACACACACACACACACACACACACAATGAAATTACATCAAAGACAAGCCAAGTACACTGCAGCAAATCAGGAATTATTTCATCTCTACAATTATACACAGCGTTGCTTTGCCCCTTGTGGGTTGATTGAAATACGCATTTTAAAACAGCAACATTAAATTAAATTGGTTTAATAATACACATACATATGTACACAAAGTGTGCCTTTATAATATACAATTGTCTTTGTAAAAGATTAAAATGTAAAAAGCTATTGTATAAAAGATAGCCGTGATCCATTCATACGTCTTCTGTGTTTCATATAAACATGTCAAATCTCTTTTCTGACAATTTGATTCCTTGGCAGTAGCATCATAGAGGGAAATTCTTTTGAATTGGATCCAGACACACAGCTTCGACACATCCAGGTGGAGTAAGCAGATACCTCGATGCACCCCTGAACAGGGATTTAACGCTTACCGACTGCAGCAACGGGGGACCAAAAGGTAACTTCATTCACATCTGGAGCTCCACATCCACGACGACACAAAGGCAAACACCACTGCTCTGTGTGTCAGACACTAGTGGTTTGGTAACGGACTAGAGTCCAGGACACTGTGCTGAGCAACAACCTCTTCAGACCACAGTGTGAATACAAATTCAACTCGCAGTAGGACCACCTGCTGCCTTAAGACCACAGAAAAATGCATAGTGGCGTTCTGTGGGTGCACACAGGGCTCACCGTTGCCCTCTACAGGTAGTTGGAGGCCACAAAGCCATGGCTGTGGCTGACTCGGCTCTGGTGCATCATGGCGCGGTCGTACGCCACCTGGACGGACTTGCGGATGCTGGACTTGCGGCCCTCCATTATGCGCAGCTTGTCCGCTGTGTCTTCTACACCCAACGGTGTCAGCTTATCACGTGGGAGCCACTGCCTACAGTACCAAAGACACAGATTGACGACTGAGCACTTTCAATGCTTTACACCTATTTGCATCATTTGGACCTATATGTGTTCAATGTAAAGATATACACTACCGGTCAAAAGTTTGGGGTCACTTATAAATTTCCATTCCATTACAGACAGAATACCAGCTGAGATCAGTTGCATTGTTTTTTTAATCAGGGCAGCAGTTTTCAGATTACATCATGTGTTTACATAATTGCAAAAGGGTTCTCGACTGTTGTAGACAGAAGTGGCTGAAGAAACGCTTGAAATCCATGCATTTTGGTCTAAACGTCATACCCAAATTAAAAGTGGTACAGCTCTCATATACTTTGACACTCTGGGGTATGCCTGATATCATTGGAAAGGTGATTGATGTGGGTGTGTTTGTGTATTTGAGAAGTGTTGTGTTTTGTAGTTTTTTGGCTTTTTTCTTTGCACCTTTCAAATGGAAATAAAAAAACGCACAGACATATCTGTAGAAAAAAATCCATTTTTGAGTCTTTTGGCTTCATTTTTTCTGTAGTAAGCTGAGACATGTGGTTAATGCCCTGTGTTGTCTGTCACCTGTCAGATGTGTTTACAGCAGTGTATTCTAATCATTTTACAGATGTATGACTTGGACGGAAATAAAAAACCTCCATTCTAGCCTCTGTAACTCTGTGTCAGTAAGGCCTAGAATCACCCTGACACTTGTAACAAAAACTTGAGTGTTACCTTTCCACTGATATCAGGCACACCCCAGAGTGTCAAAGTATATGGGAGCTGTACCACTTTTAATTTGGGTATGACGTTTAGACCAAAAAGCATGGAATTTCAAACGTTTCTTCAGCCACTTCTGTCTACAACAGTCGAGAACCCTTTTGCAGTTATGTAAGCACATAATGTAATCTGAAAACTGCTGCCCTGATTAAAAAAAACAATGCATCTGATCTCAGCTGGTATTCTGTCTGTAATGGAGTGGAATGGACATTTCTAAGTGACCCCAAACTTTTGACCGGTAGTGTACATATGATGAAAATAAACTAAATTCTTCTTTTTTATTTACAAGAAAAAAAAAGTCATTTGGGCATGTCTGTTTGACCCTCACCATGTTCGCTTGTTGTCAAAGAAGAGCACAAGGTAGAGCCTCTCGTTGGTCTCCTCCTGCCTCTGCTCCCCCAGACAGAGGACCTCTTTGGGTGGGACAGGGATGGGCACCCCGTTGTGCAGCAGGCCCTCCTCAGGCATCTCTGGGTCGATGATCTGGAACAAACGCACAGTCAATCTCACAAGAAATGTCTGTTTCTAGCACTGCACTCGCACACAGCTGTTCTACGAGATTGAAATTCTTAAATCGGGAATGACCCCTTGAGATGAACCCATCTCGTTTTCAAGGGGGTGGTCCTAGAGAACTCCCAACTTTAGTTTCTTCTAGATTTAGTTATATCACTGTCCAGCTCACTTACTTCAATTTCTCAAAATGTGGTTTGGTGAAAGCTGCCTACAGACTATAAGAGCTACACCATTTGTTGACAGCTCATATTAGATGGTGCTTCAGTAATATTAGAACACGGGATTACCAGCGCAGGATAGGAGGGATATCCCCGACACTTGGCCCACACCAGATCTAGAGGCTCCAGCTCCGTCCCATCCTCAGACATTTGGCTGCTGATGCCTGCAAAACAGCAGCAGACGGTGAAATCATTTTATGGATACAAAATTAACAGGACACTCAGGCATACATATTCCCAATGAGGTTAAAGTGTTATATTTGTAACACAAAATGTCCTATGCTTAGGGCATATTTGTGAGCAGGAGAGAGGGAAAAAGAATGCCATGCAATAATGCACAGCAGAAACTTGAAAAAAATGTAAATAAAAGACATACCAGTGTAATCTGAGTCTCCGTTGACTATCTCCAGAAAGGGAACTTTGGAAAGAGCTGGTTTCCCGAGGCTTCGCTTGGGTGGTGAGCTGCTGTAAGACAGCACATTGTATTGTCAATGTATTGTCAATCATTACAATAACCAAAGAACTGCTTACAACAGATAGACCATGTCTTACATTTCTTTGTGCAGGACTGGACAAGGGCTGTACTCAGTGTCTGATCCGCCGTCTTTGTGCTTGTTGAAGCCATTGGTCAGCCCTGAAAGCAAATGAGAGGAATATCAGAACAATCTTAGAAAACCAGGGGAAAACTAGATAGAAAAGGACAAATCTAAGCATAGATATCTTTAGTCTCATCTCAGTCGTAATTAAAACAACACCGCAGTACAGAGCTAGAACGACAATCGGTGCAAAACAGCAATAACCACAGATAATGGGGGATGCAGGGGTGGTGTACGGGTAGAGGGAATTGGGCAATTGTTTTTGTAGATTTGGTAGCATGTGGATCAGTTTCCTCACCATAAAAGAGAAAGAACAAGAGGATGGTAACCTGATGTGATAAATAGATAATAAAATGGATAAAGATAAGCTGAAGACTGCTCTTATCTCTTGAAGATAAGGGATGACAAGTCTGTTCTGAAAGCAAGAACGTAGCTACATTTAACATAACTTCAAATGTAACAGCTGCAACTGCACTCATAACAAGCCATACATCCCTTACATGTATTTGCTGTCTGACATGTAAACTGGTAGCTAATAACAAATGTAAAATCAGCACATTTAACAAGCATCCTATGTGATCATATCCTAGTGCTTGTCTTCAGTGCCAAGAGCAGTCAGGTCTAAAACACTGTCAGTACTAAGTAAAGCTTCTCACCACTTCGCAGTGTGTGGTTTGGTGTCTTCTCCAGCTCACTATCTGAGCACATGTCTCGACTGGGGGTCCATTGTTCATTGAGGATGGGGGGTCCGGGGCTTTTCTGTGGGGTCTTGGATGGAGTGGACAAAGGTGTGGTGGATGGGGTAGTGGCTGTGGAGTTGGGTGCTGTTAGGGCGTTGCTTTCATTGTTGTCCTGCGGCCCTTTTCCGTTCAGCAAAGGATTGTCTCTCTCTCTGAACAGCTTAGCTCCATTTTTTGCCTTTTTGAACAATACAGAGGTTCGTCGTCCAACTCCCCCAGTAGTGGGCCGTGGGGGGGTGCTGAGCTCTGGTAGGCCGTTGGCCACCGTCTGTCCTTCACTGTGCAAAATGGGAGGTGGCGGCGCCAGCCGCTCCTGTGCTTTAGTGCAATTCATATTCTCTGTGGTGCTGTCTGAGAGGTCACCGTCCATCTTTAGGCGTTTGCAGGGCCAGCTGGTGGACTGATGCTCCCCTGTGATTGGTCGCAGGGTGGGAGGCTCCAGAGGTGCGCCCCCAAGTCGTGGAGGAGGAGCCGGCCCTGTAGGTTCCAGTGTCGGGGGCGAAGTGGATTTGAGGTCTTCTGGAAGATAAGAGGAGAAAAATTCAATTCAATTTCACTCAGTGTTTATTTCAAATGAATGTCCATTTAGTATGTAGTGTGATGTGGTGGTGTAGTGTTCATACTGGAAAATGGTGTCACTTAATAATGGTTTACATTTCATTCTAACAGTCTAACCACAATCTAAAGGGAGTTGAGATATTCTGTAGATATGGAGAACCTTATCAAGACGAGTGAATAAATAACTATGCTCTCACAACTGTACACCAGCAACATGGTAACATGGCAGTATTTTATGACTCAACTGACAAATCACAGGTGTTCTGCTGTACTCCTCTACAGTAGCAAGAGACTGTTTGACTGGACTAGCCTGTAGTCAGAAGTGGGATGACATGGCATGACTGTACGTGGCCAATGGAGAGTGGTGAGTCCATGAGAGTGATGTATAGAAGAGGTGCAGACATAGAGTGCACTGGGAGAGAGTAGTTGTGAGGCAGCCATGGCTAACGAGACTCTGTTGGCCCCTACTTACTAGACTGGAGACAGTGGGGTGGTTGGGGTTGGTGCGTGGGGGGGACCCTGGCTCAATTACCTGAGGACAATGTTCCGTTAGCTCATGTTCACAACTGGTCTCATTGAAAAAAAAAAAAAAAAAAGAGGCTTTTAAAGGTTCATGCATTGGCAATTTCATACTGTTGAGGGTTAGTGCTTTTCATCACCCACCTTTGTCCAAAGACAAAAGGCTGGTATCTGGCTTGGCGTCTTTGTCGTCATTTTCCTCGTCATCTTCGTCCTCATCGTCTTCCTTCAAATGTCCATTGTGAAGGCTGTGGCGGGGGTGTTGGCCCTGCCTGTAGCGGATGTTGTTGATCTCGCGACGTAGTAGGCGGATGCGTCGAGTTCGGGCGCCACTGCATCTCATTGAGGTGACAAAGTCCAGCTTTTCTAACAGCTCCTTCAGCTGTTCCTCTACTGTCATATGAAGCCGGTTGTCTGGATCCAGAATGCTGTCAACTGGACACAACAGGAAAGAGTTAGGCTAAGAGTTAGGCTAAGAGTGAAGCTAGCGTGCTTTTTCCATGAAGGTACAACAAACATGAGTTTAATACTGATATTTTTTAAATGAACTGATTAGCTAATAAGCACGTAGAACAAACGAGCAAGCCAAGTGTGATATGGCCTCTAGATGTCTAATAGCAGACAGGAAATGCATTGGAGATGGTACAACTAACATTTTGGATAAAAGTGTATGAACTTTTCTGGGGCAAAATCTTTAGTAAATATTTTTTTTATTTGTGTAAGTTACAGCGTATGTTTTTGTTTCCCCTGATTGCTAAGACTTTGGAGGACAATTTTCAAAAGCCAAAAAGTCTTCCGTCCGTTTAGTTTAATCTTTTTTCTTTATAGTCATATAACAATGAATACATTCATGTGACATCCCTGCAGCAAACACATCCTGATAGCCCAGATTGTCCTGAAGAAAATAATGTATATAAACTGATTGTGCATTACCGGGTTGAGGTTATACAGCCATAACACAAGGAAACCAGGCAATTAAGATTAGAATTAATGGTTTAGGCCCAAGAGGGTTAACTATGAACACATCAGTAAATTGATAGTCAGAGAAACAACTAAATTGATACAAAAACACAGTTCCAAAACCAATTCTTTGAGACATTTGAAACAGTTTTCAAAAATGATTACAGGTAAAAATATGACCCAGCCCTCTCCTGCCAAGTTGCCAAATCTCATACCTCATTCAAACCTAAGACTTCCCAGAAGAACATGTCAGTCTCCACTATATAGACACACAACAGCCTATCATCTCAACATAAGAGCAATATGCAAAATAGGACATGCAACACTGCTATTTATTGGTGCCTACACCAATTTGCTATCATCATCATCATTTAAGAAGGACATTCATGTTACCCGTAGGAACAGACAACTAACCTCCCTTAACACCTCTCATTTAGTAGTATTATATAGATTCTCTGTCCGAGGTACACAATGGCCATTAATATATTAGACTGTATAGTCTATGATTAATATAGACAAATTGTATACATTTTTGGAGAGGCGGCATTTTGTTCTCAGCACTCTCTAGCACTTAAAATAAAAAGAGTGGAAATAGTAATAATTTTTATTTTGGTAATGCTAACCACACTTTAACTAACAAAACTAAGTCAAAACATAGTATAAGGCTGGAACATCTATGGTTAATGTGCTTAATTGTGGCCAACTTGTTACAGGGACAGCGGTGGTTTCTGATATTAAATGTTCATCTCTAGTGGTCCCAGTAATATTTGTTTGTTGTGTAAACAAGTTGCACAGCACATGACATGGTTGTACATTTGAGTAGGGTTGGGCATCATTTGGATTTTAACAATTCTGATTCCAATTCCGATTCTTATTGATTCTCGATTCCAATTCTTTGAGGGGTAGAGTTGAAACGGGTCACATGCTTATTTCACAAATAAGAGGAACGTTTTATTTTGATTCAATGGTGGGTTGCAGTTTTACCGAGCTTTTTCAACGTAAAATAAAGCCACACTAGAACGCTGCTTACTGCGCTCCATGGCTGCAACACAACAAGCGCCTGGCCGCTACGGAAACTAAAACTTGCGCATATTAAATTTGGAACCCATGATCAGATTTGAAACCAAATCCTCCAATTCCACTGGAATCGTAATTTTTGAAACGATTCCAAGTAGGAATCGGTTCTCGATGCCCAACCCTACATTTGAGACAAATAATTGAGGACTATTTTCAACTAATTATTGCTCTGTATTACTCATCTAAGGTATTATTGTGTAATTAATGTTTCTTTGTTAAACAGACCAAATCTATCGTAAAAGACAAAATACAGACCCTATCTAAAGTACAAAAGATGTGTGTGTTCACATCCTGTGTCAAGAACCACACTGTGACTCACCATCCTCCCAGGTGCAGCTGTAAAAGTCTCGTTTCTGCAGTGAATCTGAGAGGTGCATGCCAGTGTTCAGGTCCAGGCCAGTGTTGGTGGCTTGGCGTTGGGCATGGCGCAGTATGGCTCCTCCTAAGTCTCTAAGACGCAGCGCTACTCGGTGGAAGACTGTGTCCTTGCTGTTGTAGAGGAGGCAGTTGGACACCATCAGGTTGAAGTCAGTCTCCAGGTCGGCCACTGAGCGGTAGGCATGACTCTCCAGCTTAGAGCGCATAGTGGAGAAGTCCATGGGTTGGCTGATGAACTCCAGGTAGTCTGGGACCTGAGAACAAGACATTACTCCAAAAGTTAATGGGATAGAAAGTGGACACATATTAGCAGTAGTGCTGGGCGGTATACCGGTTTATACCGTATACCGGTATTAATTTCCCATACGATATGAATTTTTCATATACCGTAAGAGATTGCCGCAGAGAGCGCTACGGCCGAAGTAATCTGCAAGTGAATTGAGAACAGGAGCCCTGTTAACTGTGTACCCTTCTCACTCATGGTAGTAACTTCATAACACAGCAATTAATAACCCACAACTAACTCTCTTTAACATGATAAAACACAATAGCACACAACAATTTGTGACTTAAACAATTTCTAAAACTAATAATTTTACATTTACAAATTTATACCGCCGGACGGCATGTTGGGTAACATTATAGCTGCTAGCTAGCCAGGTAGCATAACAGTCTGTTAAGCTGGGAGAGGCTCCGGTTGCTACTGCACATTCAAGAACAGAGAAGAAAGTTAGAGGATGAAGAAAGACCAGAGATACACCAGAATAACGTATGCTCAAGAGAGGAGCCGTCTGTTGTACCAAAGATTTTTGTTTCTAAAAAATTTGACATAATTTAGCCACTGTTGTTGCCCATCGCGCTAACATTACTTGGTTGCGCTAACGTTACTCGGCCGTGCTAACGTTAAAGACTTGTCACTTCAAGCATGCAGCGGAGCAACATTATGAACGCAATAACAATCCAGCTACGTCCCGCTACAGACCGTTGAGAAAGACGGGTTCAGAGCAATGATTAAAACACTGGATTTAAGATGCCTTGTCTCGCTGAAATACGTCCGCCAACCTACAAACATTATTCAAACACCAAAGGAGGCTGACAGCGGAGCTATGTCGCCCACTTTTCTACAACAACCTAACTTACCTGTGGCCAAGGTAGTGTTTATACAACTATCTTACTTTGTTTTGAAAGGGAAACAATGTTAAAGTTGTTTGTATGTGTATTCATTCGATATAAGTTTATTTTACTACTTTGCAGTTAGCACAATAAAAATAGTTTAGATTCTGTAACTGTTTGATGGATTCTCCTTCATATGACGTTATTGTATAATGTTGATGAGCCAAGCAAACCCTTTAGTAATCAAAGCTTTTAGTAAACATGATGACATTACAATGTTTTTGTGATATTCTATGTACTCCTGACAGTAGAATAAGACATTGTAAACCTATATAAAAAGGCCCAGTCAAGCAAAAGAAAGATACCGTGAAACCGCCATAATCTTAAAAAAATACCGTGTTACAAATTTTTGGTCATACCGCCCAGCACTAATGTTACGTGCCTCACAGTTGGAGCACTTTAAGAGCTTTGCTGGACATTAACCTCTCCCAATTAAATACAAAATATTAAGAACTATTAGAAAATATGTGGTTCTTTGATAAAAAGTTTTAAGCCTGTGTACATAGAAACTTTAGGGGCAGGCTAACTACGCCTCCCAAGGTGCACTTCGGCAAGAAACATCCCATCACAGAGCTTTAAATTCAGTCACGTGCACCTTAAACAGCAGGCAGGACCTAAAGATTATGCTGTTGAGAAAACTGATTAATATGTAGCTTAAATCAGTTCACTTTTAATTTCTGGGTTTTGCAGTTTTGGGGGAATTTAGCAACTACGGAGCCTTGTTTTCTTTACAATTGCAATGATGAAGCGTTTTGATTTGCTACCCCTCTGAATTGCGCCGTGATAAGGCTTCTTCTCCACAGCAACAGCGGCCAAAGCTCATGGGTTTTCTAGTATTTAGAGCCCTCTGCCATGCTGAAATAATGGACAAAACCAGATTTCTTAGAAAATCTGTTGAAATAATTGAAACTGGTCATAAGTAGGGTTGGGTACTGAACTCTACTTTTTTTAGGTACCGACCGAATTACGTCGGTACCCCACTACTGAAATTAATTTATTGTTATTACAGAAGGAAAGTACCGAAAAAAGTAAACGGTCCCCAACCCTAGTCATAACATTATAAACCTATAGGATCTTTACATTATCTGGGAGAGGCCCGGGTTTCTCTGTTAAGTAACACTGAGCATGTAATTTTAAGAAATATTTGAAATGAGAATACATAATGGGGGGAAAACACAGGGCCCTCCCACTTCACAACTCCATATAACCTGTTTGCATACATCTGGTCTCTGGCAACTTGTGTTGTAACAGTGAAATGTCTGACCTCCTTGATATTGACTGGCTGTGCAAAGATCTGGGCTGTGTCCTTCTCCTGTAGTTGGTCCAGAGTGGAGCGGAGCAGCATCAACATAGGGGTCAACTGCATCTCCAGAGCTTCCTGGTGAACTTTGACCTGCAGTTGTCAGATGATATGCATGTAATGTCACCATACTGTATGTGGAAGTTGCCGCCATAAAGGTTTTACAAACTGCCCAAAGGCTAAAGACAAGAGAAGCAAGCTAATTTCTCTAAGAAGAATGTCTACAAAATATCACATGAAGCCCTTATCTGGTCAGATTTCAACAGCCACAGACCACTGGCAGTCCAGTACATCATCTGTATAATTGATGGCTTTCTCTTTTAACCTCTTAACAATCCGATGGCCCGTCCGACATACTGTCATTCAAACGCTGTAGCGGTCTCGGTTTTAAAGCTAGAGTAAAAATATTGGTATCATATAAAACAATCTATGACATGCTAGCTTGTCTGGAAGGGGGCTAAAAAATACGCTCCAAAGTTAGGCTACATTTTGGTGAGGGAAAAACTGGCATTTGGCCATTTTCAAAGCAACCTTACTCTATAAAATGACCTGTTGTGACCTTGAGGATAACCACAGCCTTATGAAACTTTACAAATACAAACTACAGACCTAGGGCATTCAGAGGATGCATGGATTTAGGTCAATTGATAATAAGGGGGTTTCTAAGCAGTTTCTAGAACATAAGTGCGGCATCCAACCGCTGAAAAATGCAATTCTTACAAAAATCTCCAAATGTCAGAATATTTTTGATAATGAATCACAGCATTTTTATGGTGTTGGACGAGGTCTTGGTGTCTAACTTTGGTATTTTGGAGGGACATTTTTTTTTAAATCAATTCTCAATTGGTCAAAAATGGTTAGCGTCAAACCTGTACAACAAATCATATCAAGCCAAAAATTGCTGCAACAATTTATGAGACATGATAATGGCCATCTTAATGAAAGCACTTATACACAATATTATTTCATTTTGATTTATGACTAGAACAACTTGATGCAGTGCTAAGTTGCATCTCAAGTTAATCTTCAGGTTCCCAGCCTCAGATGATGTACATCACTTCTACGTAATCAACTGTTGACCTTTTATCTATCTATCAACATCCGGTCCCCTACCCCTCTAAAAAAAAAAAAAAAAAGGGGGCGGAATGCTAAGAGGTTAAAAGGTATTTGTTTATTTTTCTCTCTGTCACACAGCGCAACCCATTTATTGCAGCCACCTGATTGTTTTGCCACTCAGTTGTGGTTAGGGGATACTATCATGTGAAAAAGAGATGGCAACGTCTCTACTACTCTATAAGACAGGCAAAGAAAAGTGTGACCATCCAAACGTCTCAGAACTTCAGACTACATTGGTAAACACCATTAAATTTGAAATACCTGTAATTTACGTACTTTAGATCTTCAATAGTTCAGCTTCAAAATTCTGTATTCTGTACACTGAACTTCATGCTTTCAAAGGGTAAAGGATGAATTAACAAGCCTGAAAATAAAATACAGTTAGTTGCCATGCCTGTGAGCATGTGACATTCATCCGTGCATGTTACCTGTTCTCGTTTAAGTTTTTCCCTCTTGCGGATGAGCTCCACCAACAGCCTGGCTTTTTCAAGATCATGCCGCAGCTTTTGCCAATATCTCAGTGCTTCTCTTGCAGCAGAAACCTTCTCATCCACTTCAGGCTACAAAGTGCAACACATTTTTTTTTAGCTTTATTGTATAAACACTAAATCGAGATGTATTTAAAGGCAATCAATGAAGTTTAGAAATTGTTTGTTAGGACAATGGCTAAAAAAAATTGCATACCATTACACATTGTCATCAGAGTACAAAAATAGTTACAAAGTACTAAGGCTGTAGTACTGGTCCTTACCCTGATCTCTTCAGTATTCCTTTGGGATTGGAAGTTAGAGTGCAGATGCCGGACCAGCGGCACACCGTTCCTCGACTGACGCTTCAGTAACCAGTAGTTATGCAGCCTCTGCATGAATTGGTTTTTCCTCTGAAAGAGGATTCCTTTACAGATGATATTCAGCCTGAGAGACAGAGATAGATGCAGGTCGGTCTTACTATCAACATGCCTGACGTCAGTTCAGGCATCTCTACTCGAAAACGGTTTCTTGTTATTGTACAGTACACGTATTTAAACTGGCTAGTAGCAAATCCAAAAATTGGTTAATTTATGTTGAACAACAGATGCACAACATTTTATTGTATTGAAAATAAAATAAAATCGAACCTGCTTGTGGGTATCTGGGGCACAGTCACTTGTGGTGAAGCAGTGTGTTGTGCTGTTGACTCTGTGCTCTTCTTTCCTTTCTTTTTATCCATCTTGGCATCATCTTCAGACTTCCTGCCTTTTTTCGGTGTTTTAGGGCCCTCTGTGTATGCACTCCGTCCTCTACTAGCCCTTCCTCTGCTGCCCACCACTCTTCCTTCACTCTCCTCATCTGAGACGGCCTCCTGTCCTGGTGGCGAATGGGCCTCACAGAATGCTGTCTTCTTAACAGAGAACGTGGTCCCGTTAATATTTGTCTCTCGCACAGGATCAATCTTCATAAACAAGCCAGCACGCTGAGCACATGTGACGTGAAACGCAGTGTAACAGTTGGCCTTGTGGCACTGAATTGATGCACCACGGCCCTTCTGCTTGCACAGGTAGCAGGTCAGTTTCCAGCGAGCTGGGGGGATGTTACTGACACCTTCCACTGGTTCCAGAAATACTGTGTTGGCAAAGCAGACTTCAGGGATCCAGATGGCACACACCACATGCGCCCAACGGCCGTCACTCGTTTGCTTGAAGGCGCCGCCACGGTTCGGACATAGAACACAGTCAACAGGTTTCTGAGCGGACTGGAGGCAGCAGCGGCACAGCCACTGGCCCTCGGGGATGTAGGGCACACCGTAACACTCCTGGTGAACAGCCAGGTTGCAGGAGTCACAGAAGAGGATGACATTGCTGTTAAGGCACTCATCGTCCAGGCACACGCAGCAGAAGGCATCGTCATCAATAGCACCTTGGGAGGGCGTCCGGCTGCGGGCTTCCCGGTACGCCTCCTCCTCCAGCCGGTCAACCAGCAGCTCAAAGGTGTCTGGTGTGACAGCTGAATAACCCTCTGACGTCCGGCCGGCATTGACCATCTCGAGCCAAGCAGTGTCCTCTTCGTCCAAGTCATATTCTGCCTCAGCTTCCTGCTCCTCGGCTAAGCGTTCAATGTAACGGTAATATGCTGTAGGCAGAGGAGGTGCCTCGACCGGCGTAAAGGTTTCTAGCACATGAAACTTAGGTTCAGGGAGGGTCATGTGTTGATGGTGTGATGTGTTAAACTTTTCAGGTGTTTGTAGATGAGAATTGGGGCAGTGGTTCTTGGAAGGTCGTGGCGACTTGACAGGAGGACATTTGGAGTCTTTCCTGCGGCCTCTGAGTGAGACAGGTTTGCGGACTGTTTGGGCACTGCTGGTGGGAGACGATGACTGCTCACTGTTCTCCTTGTTACTGTTACACTCACTAATGTCCTGAGCCATCATCTCATCTTCAGTAATGACCTCCAAGGGCTCCAGAATAGAAATGCGGTGAAGCCTACCATCCAGTTCCACCTCTACCACCTTCTGGGCCTGGGAGTAAGACAGGGTTTCTCTGCTTGGAGATGCTTTGAGGCTGTAAGGGGATGGAGATCGCTGTCGGGCACCCCCACGCCCGCCAACTGTCCCATTGGACTTCTTGACATTAGCTCCACCTCCTGCGGCCACCTGGCCTTTTCGACGTGGCTTCCTCATAGGCCACCAATCACACTTTACCTCCTGTTGGTTTAAAAGGAAATGAGTATGAGAAAACAGTGTTGTTGTCAAATATACAAAAAGGTATTTTGTACAAGAATAAGCATTTGATGGTGCTACAGTAGAATATGAAAATTATATGCCATTATATCACCCTTTGAGGTTAGCCCTCTGTAATGATTCATACATGACATTGCCCTTGCTAATATGTTGCTGTTGTTGTTTGCTTTTGTTATCTTGATTGTCTTATTGTTATCTAGCTCGTTTTAGTCAACAGCTTATTTTCCCCTTTTGATCATTATATATTTACAGGGCTAAGCAAAATCTAAAGCGATAAAACTAAGGCCTAAATACCATGCTTTGAACTTATTGAGATATTGAGCCATTCAAAGCATCTCTGTTGTGTGTTGCATTTAACTGCAAAGTGTTATTAGGCTGGGCTATGTTCATTAGCACCTGTAGTGTAAACATTCCTTCACAAACCTCAGCTCGCAAGACTCACTCAAACCAAATAGCTAAATGCATAGACCAATGTATTGACAGCTGGCCAACGGTAAAGCTGAGGGTCACTATTTACGGTCAATAGACACACGGCCAGTAAAGAAAAATGATCTGCAGATTATTCTCGACTTTATTTCATAAATTGTTGGCAACTACTATCAAGGCTAGCCACAACACAACGGGCACATCCAATCAGCTTTCAGGAAAGTTTGACTGATCCACCCCAGAGCCAATCAGCTTTAAGAATACCAACAGATCATGTCCTTATTTACGGAGTAAAATGTCAGCCATATTTACTATTAAAAGCTCTTCTTCGGATTACATTTTAAAATATAGTTTTGTACTGCTAAAGCAGTGCATTATATTGTAAAATTGGTATGAGAAAGGCACAATATTAATAGTATTGCGGTACTCTGACATAGAAGTAGAGAGTAAAGTAGTTAACGTTACAGATATCAGCTAGCTAACGTGCTAACTTTAAAAGATGGGCAGAACTAACGTTAGCTGCCTTGTTATAGTTTAACGTTGACAATGCGCATTAGCTATAACTTTAACCGTTGCTAGCCAAAATTAGGTCAAACTTCTGAGCCACTCTATAATAAAGAAACAGTACGTAGCAAACTTAGCCATCTTACCTATTATGGCAGCTGACAGACGCAGGTAGCTCGACAGCCGCCGGTCTGAAGCCGCTTCTACAGTAATGGTTGCCTAGCCAGCCGCCTTACTTGCTGTACTCGCGAAGCTAATAGCTAGCTACTGTTAGCCAGCTACAATTTGCTGGCACAGCCGGTATGTTTAGCTCTTTTATACCGCTTACGTTTCTTCACAACACGGCGTTTGGTAGGCAAGGAGTCAATCCCAAAGTCTTACTGAGAACACGAGTAGTATATTTGCATTAATAATAATAAGAAACAGCATATCGTCGACTCAATTTTATGAGGAGAAATACTAGTCTCCTTCGGCTAGCTGTTTGGGATCCTGAGTATGTGCTAGCTAAATCGAAATTAGCAAAAGTAAAAACATAGGACTTCCGGATAGATGTTTCAAAATAAAGTCCTTACTGGAAAATGTTTCAATATTTCACAATTAATACAGCTAAAAAATAATTTAATTTAACATGAGACCGAATTTAATTACACCTAGTTGTTTTTCTTTTTCCCCCCAACATATCATTTTCACAGTATTTCAATGCCATACGGTCTATGACAAAATGTGGTACCATGCATAGTGAAATGTGGCAGAAGGTGGATGAGCAATATAGACCTTTTTCACGGCAGACATGTTGACATGTCATAGTAGGAAAAGCACAGGTATATTCAAAACTATTAACGATGGCTGCATTCCAATTAGGAGAGGCCCTGGTAGTGTGAATGCTGACTCACTGAAATAGCTTGCTGGGACAATTGATGGAATTGAGCCATCATTAAGGTTATCAATTTCAGCTGTGCTTTTCCTACTATGACAAGTCAAAAATGTCTGCTGGGAAAAAGGTCCATTAGATGGCGGCCTAGGTATTTGGGAGCTGCTAAGTGCAGAGATACTTTTTTCCACACGTTTTATTTTACAAATATGTGTTATTATTGCCTTAGTCTTGCATTGTCAGACATATCTCCACAGCGCTAATGTTGCCTTAAATGCACTCTTAAGTAATACATTCTTGCTTAAAGTATTTTATATTGCTTTTAAATAGTATTTCCCCTTATATTCCCTGGCTGTATAATATTTGATCTCCTTACATCCAATTATAGGGGATATAATGTTCAGTGTTTTGTTGTCGGATTTGCTTTGAAATGATGCAATCACTTATAGACTTACATTTTGTTGCTTAACCCTTTCTTTTGAAGTTAGAATTAAGTCTTGAAAATAGAATAGCTGCGCAAAAGGAGTTATATCCATCAATATACTTTTATTTTGACGGCAAAATGACTCACTTCCGCTTTTACGGTAGTCTGTGGGCACAGTCGTTTGTTACAAGTTAACCCGCCCCCTTTACGTCACCAGGCCTGATTTTCGCGCGCAAGGTATTCAACAGTGCTAATGACTACAGCTTTATCCATTCTAAGTGTGTACTTTTTAATCCATCCTTTCATAACAGCAAACTATATAACTATCTGAACTGAATCTAGAGTGGAAACACCTGTTCTGTAACCCCATTTACACAAAACGTGCACGCGCGCGCGCGCACAGCAAGTGCAGGATGATCCCTTCATAAAGATGACACAATGAATTAAACAGTACTTAAACCGTAATGAATTACCTCTGTGCAATATTATACACCACACAGCAGCCTCTAAATGTACCAGTCAAGTACATATTCAAAAGCTGCTACATACTGGAAAGATCCACACGGGTTGGGTGTAAAATTGTGTGAAGTTTTTTTAGTAATTAAGTGAAGAACTACAAAGTGATAAAGCAGAGAATGAATGAATGAATGAATAAAACGACTAGTTGCTTTCAGCATCATACACACCTTCATGGTCACATATTCCAGCTGACACTGGTTACATATTAGAGATTCACACAGTAACTGCTAATTGTTTTTGGCCTTTGCTTGTCAGGTCTTCAGGGCATTCATTGGCAAACTCCAGACTTTGTCCCTTTATAATAATTTTAATGAATAACGTATAAAAAACAAAATGCAGTTTTTACCTCACCATTGCACTAATTTTAATGACAATAGATTTTAGTTGGCTATGAGTTAGGCCAGTCTTAAGTCAATCTCGGGCAGCAACATTTACTATTTGCCGCAAAAACAAAACATACACATCTTGTCTTATTGTTTAATTGTAAAACAATATTAGAGTAAACCCTGTGACATTTAGTCACAATACATTTGCAAAATAATTCACTGATAGGGAATATGTAACATAAGGAGAAATCCACACTTAGGAAACAATTGCACAAAATAATTGAATATAACCACTCTTCAAAATCTAAATATATCCAGGGTAAAAGAAATGAAGTGAATCCATGGTTGGAATATACAAGGGCACCATTGGCTGTATGCTGTGTAGGTTAGGGCATCAGCGCTACAAGGCATTCGTCAGGTCACGGAGATATAGTCAGCGTGTTTTTTCTCTTGGAGTCCCGCCGTGGGAACGGCACAAAGCTGTTCACCTCTCTGAAGCATAACCCTGTGGGTAAAAGGGGAAAACCATTTGTTTTCTGCATGTGCTGCATGTCCACAACTCCAACAATAATGTAAACAGAAAGCCAATAAAAACATATTACATTTTAACACAAATTATTAAATACCACATGAACAGAAGACCTAAACAGGATGTTTGCGTAGTTATAAATCATACAATATGGTCTACATGGTAAACACTTAAAAAATAGAAAATCTCCACTTCAAGCATTTCAAAAGCATGACAATAACAATAACAATAATAACAATAATAATACAGTTCCACTGTTTTCACACTTTTCCACCGTTTACTGTATGCACAATGAGTGTATTAGTACTTCTGTTTATCTTTCTCATAAAATACATAAACATAAAAATACATTTTAAAAAAGCCTCTTTTCTGACAAATTTGTAAAATAAATGAGACCATAATTGATAAGTATATACACGACTCAAATCTGCACATAGGTTATATTGTGGCAGTTTCTTTAAATATGTTTTCTTATTGTTTTTCACTTACGCTTCCACTCATCCAGGGACAATGTGGCGTTGTCATAGCTGTCATCATATGGCGCAGGTTTAGGTAAGTCGTCTGGGTCCCTGAGGCTGTCAAAATATGGGTGCTCCAGAGCTAGTTCGGCCGTGGGTCTCTCGTCTCCGTCCAGAACCAGCATCTTCTCCAGCAGGTCGATACCTGCAAACAGTCAGTGAAACAAAATAATACAACAAGTTGATCAAAACCATCAAATTATACATCAGTCAACGTTTTACTGACATAAGCCATTTGGCAGATTGCTGCAAGTTTTTTAGAAGCAGGAGATTAAATTATGCATACAAGTCCAAAGTACTATTTGTTTTGTGCCTATTAAATGTAACACTTTAAGTTGTTTCCAAAAGATACAAAGAAGAAGGAATTCTACTACTGACAGATACATTACATTATACCACATAGAGAAATTCTCCTGTTCTAGACCTACTTGGTACTGTTTGTTTAGAACAGTAGGCGCAACATCTTAAATGAACAGGGTACAAAGAGAGTCATTACATCATTCAGAGACAGAAAGTAGCAAAATTAACATGATAAGCAAATGACACAGATGATTACTGTTAACGGTTACTGACAACAACAAGCATTTGATGCCCAACTGCTGTGGTGGACCAGCTCTGTGGACAGTAGCAAGACTGTACTTGTGCTGAATGTGTCTGAAGTGTAATAAAAATGTAGAAATAAAAACGTGTGGATCAGTCAAGCTTAGGAAAAAGGCTGTGGCTAAACTCACCCATTGCACTGGCTCTGGGGAACAATGTTGAGAAGTCTTTTCTGGGATAGCGAGGAAGGGCCTTAACATAAGTTTTGGCCTATGTTGTTTAAAGATGAAAGAAAAAATAAAATTAAGCATGAAAAAACAAATTTGACCAAATTACAATGCAAATCAAAGCAACAGCTCATACTGTATCTATTCAATGCAGACATTTCTGGTCATGGACATGGACTAGAATGATTCAAATTACATGCATTTCAACTGATCAAAAACTGTGACTGAGGATATCACTATTGCCTTAATGAATATATATAAAAATCACTTATAATAAACTACTTCATATTCTCCAAAGACAAAAAATGATTGTTAGCTATTAGCTTAAAAATCATCTGCTTCAGTCTGCAGATGATACAGGTGTTTCTGCAAAATGTAATGAATCATTCATTTAATCATCTAACTCACTGAAGTTAAAAGATATTCTGTAATAATTTAATTGTTTGCTTTGCACCTTGCAAAAATGAAACAAATGGAACTGACTGCTTAAGTCTAGGTAAGCAATACGTTTTGAGATTGGTGCACGTTTTATTCCATTCATTATGTGTGTTATAATAGTAGGATAATAATAATAATTTTTTTTTATATTTCTACTCCCACTACTGGTAAAGCTCGAAGAATGGCAAAAGCTCCAGTATGTTGGCTGTAAAGTACATTGCAACCTCTGTGTGCTGCTAGTGGGACTTGTTCTTCAAAGTTTTTCTTTATTTGAATTTTTAACAAGTAATCTTACAATACAGTAATATGTTTGCTGTATTCGGTACAGTCAAGATGGTAAATCCACCCCACCCCCTATCTGCTCTCTATCATTGTCCTACTGGCCAAACACCACGGCTGAATACCAGCTAAGATCAGTTGCATTGTATTTTTTAATCAGGGCAGCAGTTTTCAGATTACATTATGTGCTTACATAATTGCAAAAGGGTTCTCGACTGTTGTAGAAAGAAGTGGCTGATCTTTAATGCAATATCTACATTGCCCATTATCAGCAACCATTCATCCAGTGCGCCAAAGGCACATTCTGTTTACTAATCTGATATCATTTTAAAAGGCTAACTGAGAAAACATTGGAGAACCCTTTTGCGATTATGTAAGCACATAATGTAATCTGAAAACTGCTGCCCTGGTTAAAAAAAACAATGCAACTGATTCTGTCTATAATGGAGTCGAATGGAAATTTCTAAGTGACCCCAAACTTTTGACCGGTAGTGTGTGTGTATACATATATATTGAATATGTGTAAAAAAATGTATAAAAATAATACTAAAATGTTACGAGAACAGCTAGTTCTGAACCCAAACAGTTTCTATAATATGAGCAACATACAAAATAATATTAACCAATAATTAAGTGTATGTGAGTTTAAAGGAAGTCAAAGGAGCAAGAGAGGTGGAAACACACCCAGTCCTCCTCCAGCAGAAAGCAAAAAAGTCAGAGGTCCACTAATCAGAAACTAGCAGGACTTGTTAACAGTAGTTTCCTGAGTTTCTGAGAAGGATTTAGTGTAGCATGAGGCATTTTCACTCTTACTCTCTTGGGGAAATCAATTCATACTTTATTTATGTATTAATCTATTCTTTTTAATTGGCCAGCTTTAAAGGTCATGAGTAGTAGCAACATGTCAGCCACTGGAATCAGAGGTTTTTTATAAAAAAAAACATCCCACTCAAACTGTTTCATTACATGCATGTATAATTATGACACAGTAATTTGTCCTACCTCTGGACTGTCCAGCTTCTGTATGAACTCTGCTCCAGGTACTCCAGTCACTTTCATGATCTGAGTCAGCTGGTCCATGTCTGGTAATAAAGGGTTACAATTGAGGATTTTTTAACCTTGGATGTCCTGGTGGTTCAATAAGCAAGCGTCCACTCAGAAGCAGTGAAAAGTATGCAGGTCCATAAAACTGAATAATGAAGGAAACTAAGCCACAAGTGACAGCTTTATTTGCTAGGAGACGCTATGTATAAGTAAAGGGCATCAAGTGCAAAAAAAGAACATAAAAAAATCAATATAAAACATGCAGAAAAAGTATGTAATATAGTGCAGCATTAGCTGCATTGGATCCTGCCTGAAGAAACATATTTTTGCTGCATGTAATATACTGTGATTGCCTTTTGTGTTCCATTGTGCACCTGATTTATAGTGCCCATCATCAAATAAAACTGTCACTGTTGAATCAAGTGGCTTTAATCACCTTTATATTACAATGATTTAATAAAGTGATATTAAAATGTGTTGTCATTTCAGAATCCTACAGTACATATACATTTCCTTATACTGATAATCTCATTATCTGGCATTACACAGGTTTCAAAAGTCCAATAAACCGACAAGGCTGATGAAAGGATACAGTCTCTCCCTTTGAAAAGGGTTTTTCCATTGATCATTTCTGCCATGATACAACCCACAGACCAGATGTCCACTAGAAAAAAAAGAGAAAGAAAAAAAAATTGAGTGAGAACCTAAGCAGAATACAGGTTTTAACTTAAGCTCAGTGCAGTACAAATGAGGAAGGTGGCATTTATATGCCACAGCAAAGTTCCTCATCACAATAGAGTGCAGAATCTATTGTGCTGTTTATATTGGGGAATACTTGGTGAGTAATACAATCCTACCAAGGGTGCAAACTTGCCAGTGTTGCTTTTTATGTTACATCCCATTCGGTAGATGCTGTTTACAAAATGCAAAACCACTATCTCCTAAAGAAACATACATCCTGGGAAAGTCAGTTTCATTAGAGAGAAGACACATAATCGGCCGTCGGACCGTCTGGTGAGGTCGGTGACTCGAGTCTGTTCGGTGTGTCCTCTGCCGTCGGCCGTCCGAGGGGCTGTCGGCATTCATTTGGGCCGACCCGACATGTTCAGTCGGGGACAGGGCAGTCGGGACTCACCCGGAAATGGGGAGCGGATGAGCTGCTCAAAATCTGACGAAAATCTTTTAAACTGACCTTTGTCAATCTGAAATGAAGACAGATTCAGCAACTGCATGGCCTATTTCTCGCTTAAAATGTTTTCACAAACACGTTTCGGTGAACTATTTTAGTACAATATGAGATTGTATTCTGAACAAGCCGCCATGACAGTCTGGCTGTGAATTTCCGGAGAAAAAAGAACCACGTGATGAGTTCGTCCAATCAGCTGCCGGTTTTCATTTTCTGGTTAATAATCAGACTGTTAATGGAAACAATACAGAGCAGCGCCGCCTGCTGCTATGGAGACGTATTACGTTTCACGCACGTGCAGAGCATACGCTCAAGTCGCCGTCGCCTCAGTGTGTTCTGAGGCATTTTTTGGACCTCGGGGACCGACTGATCAGTCGGACTGCGTTTTCTGCCGACGGTCGGCCCGTCTGGTTGGTGTGTCAGGGCCTTTAGAGTGACAGCTTTATCATTGTCATTGAGTCTGAGCACTATCGGGCTACTTCAGACCCATCTTTGTCAACTGCTAAGAGATTAAGGGAAAAAAAAAAGATTTATTGTCAAAATGATACCAATGCAACTTCAAACGCATTTCAAACACCAACGACAGGATTAGAAAAACTGCTGACCCATAAAGTACCAAACAAGCCACCTCTTAAAGAAAGAAATCCCTCTAACTGGAGTTGAGATGTTTTCACACGACAAACAGCAAAAAGTTACAGGCCAACTCAATACTGAGATGAAATGAAGGACGGATATAATTGTCTTGCCAGTCTGGGTGTAGTGCATCCAGTTCAGAATGACCTCAGGTGCCCGGTACCAACGTGTCACTACGTAGCCTGTCATCTCAGCATCAGTACTGCGAGCCAACCCAAAGTCCAGGATCTGCATTGGAAGCCAAGAAACTGATCAGTCTAGAACGTGAACACTGTGCAGGACAAACATCTGTAAAGTTAATTTATTGTTTGATAAAGTGTTTACATGCTTGCCAAATGTGTGGACACTTAATGAACATATAGACTGATATTGTCTGTAATGTTTCCAATGTTTAAAGATATTTTCATAAATCAATAACATTATCTTAACACACACAACATGTGTTAAGATTTTCAGAGCCACATTTAAGTAAAAATTTAATCTGTCTAGTAACAAAAATAACTGTTAGTAAATCCATATCCTGTTTCCCATATATTGCTAATTTGATAGTATATCTTGTATTCATTACTTTTCATCTGCTGAATCCTAATATTTTGCTGCCGCAGAAACCCTATCATTTCAGCTTCGTCATGTTTTCTTGTGTAATAATTCAAAGTACAAACCTTCAGTTCACAGTCTTGGTTTACAGCCAAGTTTCCAGGCTTAAGATCCTGTAAAAGAAAAGGAGCTGAGTGATGGTAACTTACTGCAAATAGTGATTAACAGCAAATTGTAGTGTTTGTACTGTGCAGTATCAAAATTGGGATCGGGAAGAGCCTTAAGCCACAACACTTTCAGTATAGTACCCCTAGAACCTGTATGTAACTCATACGGACATGCACCTAAACAGTACATCTGTTTTGCATTTCCACCGCAGACGTTACTCTTAAATGTAGGCGGGGTTGTTACCGGAAGGTAATAGCCGCGTCAACCATGTAAGAAGCATGTTGTTTTTAGTTTGTACATTTCCTCCTACATTGCTCGAACATGTGATGGAAGCCGTAGACAGCCATGCGCTGAGAACTGATGGAGAGGGACGTCTGCATCAATCAACATACTGCAGTGTTTCTAGCTCCACCTTTTAGTATTGAATCAGTGTGCTGGATACCTCAACAGAGAAGTAATGAAAAAACGGGACAGAATGGAAAAGTTCTATTGGTACCAGCCACAACTTTTGACAATAACCATTCTAATGTGTAACGAACTGAACTGAACCAGACTGCTTGGTGGAAACGCAGCCTTAAGCATGATTTATGGTTCTGCCGAGGCTGCTCGCAGAGCTTTCGCCGTAGCCTACGTAAGTGGCCTAAAGTTTCTCTCTCTTTAAGAGAATAGCAGGGCCGGCATGTGTGTGTACGTGGGGAGTGTGTGGTAGAGCGAGTGAGAGAGTAACAGTGATTAGCTTCGGAGCGAGTACCGACTCTAGAGTCATAGTGAGAGAAACAAAGTGTCTCCCCTGTGCTTTTTGACCACGGTGGGAAATCTTTAGCAGGAAAAGTTAACCCTCTCCTTGATTTCATGTTGTTTATAGAGAAGGAGAACCCGGAAATGAGTAGGGGGAAATGCAATGCTACCAAGCCACAGCCGAGCGACGTGCGTTGCCGCGACGTGTAGTTACATTTTTCGAGAGGTGCAAGTCAGGCTACGGCGTAGGGTCTGTGTCTCCACGTACCTAAGTACGTAGCCACTGCGTAGATTTAACGCAGAAGCATAAATCACGCTTTAGTGCTTGTAGTTCCTGTGGCCTAACATGGCTCAACTGTATGCCTCAATGCCTGAATACTGTGGGGATTTTTAACAGGTATTCAATGGTCTGACTCAACTATGAGCTGACAATAACACTCACTGCAGCATTTCTGCAGAGTCACTCATACAATACTGTGACATAATGTGTGATAAGTGTGGCACTGTTAGTGAGTGTTGATAACACCTTAAACTGTGTTAGGAATTACAAGAGTAAAAGCAGGGTAACACTGACTGAATCAGAGTGTGCATGATCATATTTTCTTCAGTCTAAACACACAGTTAGCTGATCTCAAACACATGTTCAGAGCTCAACCACCACAAACTATAGCTTAGTTAATAATTAGCATAATCGATAATTATGTTTTGATCAAAACGTGAAAAAAAGGCTACACTGTCCTGTAAATGCTCAAGACACATTTTCATAACAGTGCATAACCATTAGTGTGTCTGAAAATCTACTACTTCCCTGTAAGGGAAACAAGAAAATAGTAGATTTAACAGTAGATCTTGCTGCAAACATTAGTACTATATGTCTTTGGACTTTTGTGTTCTTGTGTTTTAAGTCTTTGGGCATCAAAGAGATAAGAAGCCATTAATATCTGCCCATATATAAGTGCTGTATTGATTTCACCCTACTTTCCCTACTTCACACACACATCCACTTGGCACTGGTGCTGACGGGTGTGGCCTAACATCTCTCGACATGCAGTCAGACATCGGAGAGTCAACTCATCCTACCTGTTAGGGCAGGATTTGATCTGAGTCAATAACAATGACTAATGAAATCAACATTCCCATGTATGTCTGCAGTACAGGAAGTTCATGTGTGTTATCTGAGCCAGTACAGTACAAACCACTGCACACACTACAAGTGCTTCATAATAACCTGTAAAGAAAATTTATCATAGGTCCAAATTTTCCCAGGATAAATCTTATTTTTAATTTTTTTACCTAAGCTTGAATGTCAACTCTCTCTCAACAGTGACATTTGACTTACCCTGTGGATGATTCCAGCCTTGTGAATGTACTGCAGAAAGGGAGAGACAGAGCAGGTCACATCCAAAATGTATGTATGGTATACATTTACATTACATGTCATTTAGCTAATGCTTTTATCCAAAGTGACTTACAATTGCTATATATGTCAGAGGTCTCATGCCTCTGGAGTAACTAGTGGTTAAGTGTCTTGCTCAGGGACACATTGGTTGATGTATCGCAGTGGGAATCGAACCCAGGTCTCCCACACCAAAGTCATGTGTCATATCCACTGCGCCATCACCACCCAAATGTTTACATAATGGTTTTATTAGTATGCCTGTTTTCACTATGAGTTCACCTGACAACTCTCTATTATAGTTTAATATAGTATAATATATACATGTATAGTTTATTATATTGCATTAATCTGTCTCTACTTTTTAAAATAACTTTTAGTATCTCTCTCCTATTCTATAATTGTGTTGTATTAACTAATTTAAGGCACAAAAGGTTGACACTCCACTGCACCCTTCATTATATATATTACGATTTTACTATTTATTCTCTTTAGTTATATTTATTTATTGTTTGTTTATATCTGTGTCTTGTACTTTTCCCCCTATCCCTTACTGCTGCAACAGTGTGAATTTCCCCATTGTGGGATTAATTAAGGATTTTGAATCTTGAATCTTTGAATATATACATGCATGCATGTAATTGAAGTGCAGACAATTCTCTGAACTTATTGTAGCATATATTAAAATTAGGGCTGTCAGCATTAACGCGTTAATTGCGATGTGATTAAGGGCCGAGCATAACGCGTTAAATTTTTTTTAATCGCATGCCGGCATTTATTAATTTATTTTACACTTCACTCGGCTTGACGTCGTGCCTAACAGGCTACTATTTTGACCCTTTGCAGCACCGTTACTTATCATCAAGCTGCCACTTCCTCGTAACACATCCTGCTGCTGCAGGCTGCAGGCATGATGGAGAAAGACAGCAGCAATAACTCTGAATGGAGCTTTTTATTTTCCAAAACTCCCGGACGGCTCGTAGACAAGTCAAAAGCCGTATGCACATTGTGTAAAGCCGAATTAAAATATCGCCGAAGCACGTCAAGCTTGAGCTACCACCTACGGAGCTAAGCATATAGTTCAGTTAACGTGATGCTACCCGCCAGCATGCTACCCACTCAGGCAAAGCAGTACTTTGGAGAGTGCTACTTGCCGACCTGTGGATGAAACCAAATCCCAAAAAAATACTACAGCTCTTGCGAAATGGGTGGCAACTAACTGCAGACCTGTCAGCATCGTAGAGGACTCGGGTCTTAAAGACGTACTACGGTTGGCATGTTCTGACCCGTCTAATTGCCGTCGAGGGGGACAGCAGCCCCACGCACAGCCCGTACGACACGGAGAAAGCAGCCACAGTGGAACTGCTGCAAGGTGCTGCAAACGCTGTCTCATTAACTGGTGATTACTGGACGTCAGTGAGTAATCAAAATTATTTAGGAGTTACTAAACACTATATTGACTCTGGTAAGGATAGGGATTTTTAGTTTTTTAGTTAGGTACTTGGAGGAATTGTGCAATAATGACAGATTCACACATTTTTCTTTTGTTTACACAGTAAATAAATAAATACAAATCTTAAAATCAATTTCATAAAGTAACTTTCCCTGCATTCATTTAATTCCCAATCAAGATACACTGGTAAGAATTGCTTTTGATTGTTAATATGTACTTAAAAACTGTTCTGAAATGCAAAATAATGGAATTTTAATCATGTGATAAAATATGCGATTAATCGCGATTAACTATAGAAATTCAGCGATTAATTGCGATTAAAAAAAATGTATCGTTTGACAATCGTTTGACTAATTAAAATACAGTACAATTCTGGCATGAATGTGTTACATGATAACCTTGGAATGTATTCAGTGAGGTTTTAATAAGTTATAGTCATGTTTCACTAATGTTCTCATTATGCTTCATAATAAAATTGTGCGTTTCTAAAAGGTCAGCTTTTCCCGGCTCACCCTGAGTCCACAGAGCATCTGGTAGACGAGAAACTGGACTTTGTCTTCTGTGAGATGACCTCGCACCTTCGACAGGTCAGTAAACATGTAAGGCATCACCAGGTAGCTGAGAAAAAGAGGGGGAGAGAGGCAGAGCGATTATTGTGTTTTTAGCCACACCCTGTTAATGCTGTAATTACTACTACTTTGATTAAGGAGCTTAGGGTGCTTGTGTATGTTTCTCATATTTCATAAAACCTTCAATTAGGGTTGGGTATCGAAATGCGGTGCCAATAGGGCACCGGTGCCAACGTAAATGGTAGTAACTAGACCGAATAAGAACGAAAATTTTGGTGCCTGACTTTACACTACACTCGACAGCAGGTAACGTTAGCCTATCTTTAGCTAGCAGCTGGATTAAACACAGTTAAAATGCTGACAGCTAACGATAAACAGTGTAAAGTGTGACTGTATTTCACTGTAGAGGATTCCAACACCGGGACGTAACAGTCTGCTCTGCAGCTGCCGTCGGAAAAACAACACAGACGGTGTGTTCACTTGAAACAGGTAGCCTCGTGGTGCATTCAAAGTTATTGTAAAATACCCTTTTCCCATCTGGTGGTTATTTTTCTTTTTTAAAGATTATTTTTAGGGCATTTTAGGCCTTTATTGTGACAGGACAGCTGAAGACATGAAAGGGGAAAGAGAGGGGGGAATGACACGCAGCAAAGGGGCCGCAGGTCGGAGTCGAACCCGGGCCCGCTGCGTCGAGGAGTAAACCTCTATATATGAGTGCCTGCTCTACCAACTGAGCTGTCTGGGCGCCCTGGTGGTTATTTTTGTCGTTCAACAGCAATTTACTGGTGAAATAAGTTATTGTTATAAGTTATAGTTATTACATTATTATTAAATCTTTAATTTTGACCATATGGCCTTAGCAATAAACAAGCTGTTCTTTAATGTCGCCGACTGTTGTTTAGTACCCTTCTTTTTTTTCTTCTTTTTTAAAACTTTTTATTAAAAAATATCGGTTCAGGCACTGTTTAGGCATTGGCACCATTTTAAAAGTATCGCTTTAGCACCGGTATCGGAAAAAACCCAAACGATACCCAACCCTACCTTCAATATACTCTTCCTCTTTGCAGTATTCTCCTAATTTGCTGCTGCAAAAGTCTAATTTAGGGCCAAATAAGATCATGAAACCTATGTGGCAACAGTTCAGGGAAGGTACTTTCCTGTTTCAACATGACAACGTCCCTGTGCACAAAGAGAAATAAAGAAATGCTTTTCAGAGTTTGGTGTGGAACAACTTGACTGGCCTGCATAGAGCCCTGACCTCGATCCCATTCATTACCTTTTGATGAATTGGGACGGCGACTGCGAGCCAGGCCTTATCGCCTAACATTAGTGGCCGACCTCACTACTACTCTTGTGGCAGAATGGCAGCAAATCCCTGCAGCCAGGTTCCAAAGTCTTGTGAAAAGCCTTCACAGAAGACTGGAGGCTGTTGCAGCATACTAATGCCCATGGTTTTAATATAACATGTTCAGCATTTACACACGGGTGTACTATTTAGGTGTCCACATATAGTGTATGATATTACAGCGGGCCTTTGCTTCATACTTTTTTGTCCAATGTCCATACTTCTAATGAAAAGAGGTGTTGGCTGTCTCTGCCTGAGGGCTTTGCTAATATGCCAAAAAATACTCACAAGTCCTGGATTTCTTCAAGGCTTGAGGCAGGTGAAAACACATCAAGAAGTCCGATCACCTGATTGGAATGAAAAGGCGACGTGACGAATACAGAGACATGGGAGCAGACGTGAGGAGCTTAAGTATTAACAGGATTATCATATCTAAAATGCCATGCTATTTAAAAGTTCAAAAACAAATGTCAAAGTCTGCTAAAGGAAGAAGTAGAAGGAGATGTGTTCGGTTTTATCTACTTACGTTTTCATGTTTCATGTGTTTGAGCAGTCGGAGCTCTCGGTAGGCCCTCTTAGCAAAGATCTCTGACTGGAAGGGCCTGTGGAGCTTCTTGATGGCCACTTTCTCTTTAGTCTTCTCATTTATTGCTGAGCTGTGATGAATAATGTAAAACAAGTCATTAGCTTTGCACTCCCAGTCTGCCTCTGCCTCCTAGTATCACTATGATTTCCCTCTTTTGAAGTCAGAGCAGTGAGAAAAGGACAGGACGGTCTATTTTGAGGTTTCACTCAAAAAAATCTTTCAACAGCAAAGACGTTCTCAGATGGAGGAACTCATTCTCTAACTGAGTGGGGGGGGTCTGTGGTTTATTAAGTATGAGTATGTATGAATGTTTGGCAACTCGTGATGTGCATGTCTGCAGTGATCTGCAGGGCACCAAATCGTAGGAGGACAGGCTTGTTCGGCTATTTGGAGCCACATCCACCAACACACATTACACACACCACTTGTGTAAAGTGTTGTTGACAATGTTGATACACGAATGTAGGATATTAATGTCAATTCTACGTGCAGCAGCTGATCCATGCCAGATAAGCATCCACAATAAATACAGTACATCTCACACATACAGTAGTTATGAAACTGTTGGTTATGCCTCTGTTTATTAATTCTTTCTTTTCCCATGTTTGCAGGTTCCTACAAGACGATGAATGAGAGATGTGCAATTTGGCAGAAATACAGAGAATGGTGGTGGCTTGATCCAAGTTCATCAGATGGAGCTTCTTTTAAAAAGGTCAGCTTAACAGACTGTCACTCCCACACTATAATGCTTAAAACCCTGCTAACCACAGTTAGCAGGCACAATATCTGCAGCTTTGACAACAGACACACCACAGTCAGTATAAACACCCTCAATGGGATAAATAACAAAGCTGGGACTGAGTGTGGTCGAACACCAAAACTGGCAATAATGCAGTGTTTTCTTAATAAATGTTGAAAGTGAATGTTCAGTGAATGTCATCCAGCACCTGTGCAATGGAATTATCAAATTATCCAATTTGTGGTGCTACAATTTACAAAATGTATACATTATAGTCTAGATCAGGGATCTTCAACAGGGGGTCCGGGACCCCCATTGGGTCCTCAGAGTCAGTTGACCTTTCAAGATGATCACTAATACATCATAGTATATCATATATAATATCAAAAATGTAATTGATTACAAATGTATCACCAAATTGCAGCCTTAGTTGACCCTAACAAACACTGATTTAATTTATCTAGTCAGCGTGATAAACAATATGGTACCTGTAAATCAATAATGTCAAGTGATGTCAAATGTACTTATTCTATTTGCTTAAACAAATCAAACGATTATCACACTGAAAGTTGTGTTTCCCCGTGGCTTGACGCCTGACCCCCTTCGTGTATCCCTAAAATGTAATTTAATGTGCTATGGTACTACATGTAAATTTACAATATGCTGTTTAAATATGTATTATGCAATGTGCCCATTATCTGTTTATGTGGCTTCCACATGTATTTATGTACCTATACCTGCATGAAGAAATGAACGTGGAAAGTGGCCATCTTTAATATTGACATACTAAATAGCTAGGCTACATCTCCTCTATTGTTGTATGTAGACAAATACATATAAGTTTAAAACGTACGCGTTATGCGATATAGTCTTCGTCCTAGCACATGCTGGTAGGATGCGCTATAAGGTGTCAGGTGTTATAACATGAATAGCTGTGCCATCAGTGTTGACAGTGTATTGGTGTAACGTACACTACAGTACACTAACGTTACAGGATATAACCATAACCCAGGCCCAACACACGCTGCATGCAGCCAATGTAGCTAACGGTAATGAATGTTGGGCTCCGACTAAACAGTATTCATACACAGTCCAGTTCCAACTACGACACACACATCATACAGTGTAAACACACTTCATACAGCGTGAGGTAACGACACTTACCATACAGAGCCATACGCCCCGGTCCCTATCTGTTTGAGCCGTGTGTATTTCTCCGGGACTTCCCACACCGTGCTGTTAATTTCCTCACGGGAGAAATGTGCCCGAGCCTCCATGATTAAGAGGAGAAGGCGAAGCTAGAAAAAAAAGTTCCTCCTGTAAGCCTGTCACTTGTTCAGAAGGTAAAGCAAATGCTGCTTAAATACGAGACCACATAACCTGCATACTTACTTCCGTTAGAGGTTTTCAAATTAATGTCCGTTAGACAGCGTGGGGAGGAAACAAACGGCTGCTGCTCAAAACACCGCAAAACAAACTAATGCCTCAATGTATGTCAATTAATAATTACAAAAAAATCTAGAAATATGACATTTAGTCTGTGCTATTGTTTGACTTTCTTG
The DNA here is from genome assembly GCF_008315115.2 of Sander lucioperca. Taxonomy (NCBI): domain Eukaryota; kingdom Metazoa; phylum Chordata; class Actinopteri; order Perciformes; family Percidae; genus Sander; species Sander lucioperca. The sequence continues at coordinate 12,379,056 of NC_050184.1, forward strand.
TTTTATAAGATTCTCATTTGATTTTCCTTTGACTTTATAGGCCTATATTTTCAGTATGCATGAAACAAAACTTTATTTTGAAGGTAAAATAATTACATTTCCTGTCTAAACTTGACTGTCTCCCGTTGGCTTTACTCGGCACCACAGGGTAATGATGTCTGTCAGTAAAGTATAGTCACAGTATAAGACAAGTAACCTAGATGACTACTTAACATATAGCCTCATGTACAGTAGTCTTCCTTTTGCAGAAATTTTTTTTCACTCTAAGCTTCATCCCCCGTGTGGAAAACAACCCAATGATGTGTGAAAAAAATCAGACGGCTGCTTGCTGAAACATGTCAATATGACTCGATTTGCTCCCACCCACACACAGTAGGTGTTACTTGTCATGAATAATTAGGCTACTGTAAATTGCCAGAAGTTTATGAATCATAGCAGCTTACTGCAGGACATCGCACTTACAGACATGGACAAAAACATGAAACTGAACTATAAGATTTTGACTTTGTTCACAAATACTGTAGGTTTAAACCATACATTCATAAATTATCTTTATAAACCCTTCTTTTGCAATCATCACATATATATATATATATATATATAGTCATTTTTTTCTTTTTACAAGAGTGTTATTCCTGTACTATATTATAACTATAATATTATATAGGCTACATATTTTGTTAGATCAGATGTGGACAAAGTAGGCCTTTGTGCATTTGGAAACACAGGGTTATGTGAGTAAGGTGAATTTGTATTTTCTGTATGTCTTATGTTAGTATCATGTCAGTCCATGTTATCAGTGAAGGTGTAAGCCTATTAATAATCATTTTATTTGATTAGAGAACAATGCCTTTGTGTAAGTAAACACAAAGGCGCGAAGATGGTGAATATAAAATCCAATTAAAATATTTAAGAAATTAATTAAGAAAAAAGAAATTAGTGAAATAAACCTAAAATGTGTAATATTCAGTTGTATTTATCTTGTATTTTATGGTACTTGAGTCAACACAGCTCTCATGTTTTGGGGGCAGCATTTAAAAATTAAAAAAGGGATGAGGTGACTATTTTAAAGTGAGTAATAAGTAAGATTTTTACTGCAGGATGGCACAAAATAACCATAATATATCTGTGGTAGTTAAAAGGATTATATATCAATACCAATGACTCAGCCATAACTTGGCCAGCTGTTGAATTTTCTGGCTTTCAAAAACCACTTTCCATCCTGTGTTTTGGAGAGAAAAAAATCCCATCTACTGGAGTTTCAAGAGCTAATTTCCCGAGCTAAACCGGTCTCTGTTTAGTCAAGTGATTAGCAAAGTAGACTACATCGCAACTAATAATACAACATAATAAATGTAAAATGAGGTAATATCAATTTGTGGAAGATAGTAATTGCAAAGGAATAATCTGAATGTTAACACAAATGTAGCAAATGTTTATGCATAATGAGAAATTATATATATTTAAATATAACAGTGTAACATTTTACAGTGCAATTTGTAATACATATAATATAATTGTAATTTACTTGGTAAATATACATATTATACAGTGTTATTATATAGTATACACATTGATGTCACGCTAATACGGTAATACTAATCATGGTATTAACTTTGTCCACATCACCCACTCATATGTTTGAGTGGTAACTATTAGTTACGGTCATCCTGGGACCTCCGTCTCTCCCCTGGCCGTCAGTGACTCATTCCAGACATTTTGTAACTGGGCACATTTTACATTTTCTTAAATGTATAGATAATGATTAGTGTCATGTGCAGGTTATCTGCTCTGTATGCAGGGTGTTACAAGTTTCTTAACCTCCTCTAAAAACAGCACTCTCTTCTGTAGCTTTCCATGGTGCCACCCTGCATGGGCTTCGCAGATCACAAAAGCATTATTGTATGCCAAAACATCCAGTATGTTGTAAAACACTAGAAGTAGCAATTGTGAGGGTTTTCTTAGGCAGCTGTATAGCAGGATAGCAGCTTGGCTAAATTGTCCACACCTCTCTTTATGCCATTATGATTCAGTATGATATCTGGGTCACAGTGCTCTAGAGGAAAAGTCAGGGGATCAACAAAGTCATTATAATTCGCCCCATGTGGACCGTGGGCGTCTGTACAAAATGTCATGGTAATCTGTCCAGCATTTATTAAGATTTGTCAGTCTGGACCAAAGTGGTGGACTGACTGACAGACAGAAAGACCTTACAGCAACGCTGGTAGCTGATAACCGTTACTCCATCCATCTATCCATCCATTTTCTACACCTTCAGTTCTATGCAGGGGCGCAGGAACTGGAGCTCATGATGGCACACACAACATTCACCATTAGGTGCAAATTAGTCTTGCATTGCAAGGTGCAAATATAAGGTGACAAGACAAATACATACAGACAGACATATCTTTGGACTATAGAATAAAGAGGAAAGCCTTGCAGACACGAGCAGATCTGAGGTCCAAACCCAAGGCCTTTTTGCTGTAACCACTGTGCCACAGTACAGTATAGCTACAGTAATTTAAAATTCAATAAACCTCAGATGCATTCATAAAACACATTAAAGCCCAATGTCATGATATAACCTCCATGCATGTGGTTTACGATGGGCACCCTCCTGTTAAGTAACATTTAAAAGAATAATCCACTAATGGCTGGAGCCAATAATCTTCAAAAGACAATTTAGCACCTGGGTCAGGCTCAATGTACAAAGTAATAGTCTTACTGTAAAATGAACCAAATAAGCTAAAGGTTTCCTTCACCTTGTTATTTACCTTGACCGAAGTATATTCTGGCAGCCACACTGTCCCTCTGTCCTCCTCTAGAGGATATATGCATTTGATTTATTGAATCCACTCTACCATTGATGCACATACTCCTTGTTCTATATTACTTTACATGCTACCTGCAGGCTAATCCAAAATTGAGAAATCCAATTTGACAGAAATCTGCAGTCTGTCTGTTGTTGCCAATATTGATCATAAATCCATTTGCTCTTTGCTATTTATTTGCATTTTGTCAACATTTTTGGGTAATTTCCAAAAATAGTTTTCATCAACTGTTTGACGAGGGCCTATGTCACTCTGTATGGGTAAATGTCAGTGAAATTCCACATTTTACAGATATTTTTGGAGTCATTGAGATGCCAAAGGATTGTGATTAACTTCTAGTGAGCGAATTACATCAGCTTCTAGCAGAAAAGTTATGGCAGATGTGTCAGTTGCAAGTTGGCTATAGTAGAAGGAATTTGCCAGCATGTTGTGATATAACAGTTGTTTAGAGGGAGAAACTGTCCTTTCATAGAAACATAATAGTTCAGAATACAATTCAATGATATTCATGCCATGTCTAAGAGTCAAATAAAAGGAAAATTAATTCAGTAAAATAATGATATACTAATGCATATTTAATATCACCCACACAGTGATTGAAAATTGAAAGTTTACATTACAAAGGCTGCAAAAAGCATAGCTAGATATAGCACAGAGATAGTTATCTCAATCTATGTGGATTCATGTTATGCTTGAACAATGAAATGATGATCCCATTTCAAAAACACAGCATCACATTCTATAAGCCTGCTAAGCCTGCCACATATGCTTTGAGCTATAAGTCTGTTTTGAAATGGTACTTTTACAAGATGTACCAGATTGATGGCATCAGCTGCTCCTGATCCTACTAAAAGGGGTGATAGAATGCAAAACCGATTTTATCTTGTCATAGTTGAATAACGACAGTTCGGTGGGTAAATAAGACATACATAGAAGCTCAAAATCCCATTGATACCCCTATCCTCTGCAAATCTCACATTTTGAAACTGCCGCTGAAAATGGGCGAATCTCAACAAAGCTGGATGTTGACGTCATGATCTCAAGTCACGCCCCAACATTTGCATAGGGTACACCACTGACCTGAGGTCAGCTTAGTCTTCTGAATCTAGCTAGGTCATGCAGATCTACAGAGGTACGCTATTTAATTACTAAATTCACTTCTGAGACTTTTTTATGCGAGAAATCAACTATGTAGAGGTCAAATATGGGCCGTTTTACGAACATTGATGGCTAATTGCAAATTTTGTCCGACTGTGTGTTCAGCAGGAGCTCAGCAGGCTATGTGACAGCGGCGGTGGTATATGTTCTATAAGTGGCGTGACAAAATTCAAACTGTAAATAGACTTTAATTATGCCGAAAGTGAAGCTAACTAGCTAGCCGCGGTCTGTACACATAGCTAGGAATGAAGTGACAGTAGCAGCTAACGAAATCCCTAATGTTCACAAAAATGCATTAAATTGAAATCGGACACCATAGTTACCTTTATAAGACCTTGGGTCAGATGTTATATAAGTGGCGTGACGAAATGCAAACTAAATATACTCTAGTTATGCCGGCAGCTGGCAGCTAGTCAGCTCCGCGGAGCTCCACGGAGCTCCAGTAGTCCAGTAGCCGAGAAACGGTGACTTTCACTGCGTGAGGTTGCCGTTTTCTCGTCAGACTGTGTGGAGCTCCTAAAGTATGACACGTCTTACCAAATTTGCAATCAGCCATCAATTTTCGTAAAACGGCCCATATTTGAGCTTTATATAGTTGATTTCTCGCATAAAAAAGTCTCAGAAGTGAATTTAATAACGAAATAGCCCGACAAACAACGTATAACTTTGCAGTGTCTGAAATATGAGACTTGCTGTCTCGTCTCCAATGTGTTTCTATGGGTTTCGCTCAAACCAATCAGCGCGCAACTCATCTAAATATTCATGAGCATACCATATTTGGAAGAAAAGCTCTTGTTCCAAATAGAGCCATATTCACAGGGTAGTTAAGGGCCTAATAAAATAGCATTCGGGCAATTTTCAGCCCAACCAATGTTACATACCCTATTAGGAGACCTTAAGGAACAGTGTGAAATACCCTATATAATCATTCTATCACCCCTTAAACACATATCTAAGTCCTACTCAAGCTCACTTTGGCTGTGTGAATAAAAGCTATGGATGTGAAAATGTGAAAAGACACACCCAGGTTGCAGCTTTAAAGGTTGCAGCTTAATATTTTCTGAAAAAGATCTAAATAGACCACAAGATGGAGCTAAAGTCTAGCACAGGGCCACAGGATGAGCTAAACGTTGCACTCAGGCCATTTTATCCAACACGGTCTCAGTGACCAGTGCAGCTTTGTTTAGGCATAGCTGTGTGTATTGTTTTAAATCTGTTCATGTGTTAACTGCTTAGAAAATAAAATAAATATGTTTGGGCCTTTCATTTGTAAAGCCTGAGTCATGAAGCTGTAATCCACAAATCCATGTTTTTTCTTGAATCTTATTTTGATGAAATTGAAGTTTATGTAGGAGCTGCTCATCTTTTAACATCTGTGGCTATCCCTGCTAACGCTGACTACCAAGTGCTTTTGTTTATTCATGATGATGTGGGAATGTAAAATGCATCACTTCCTACGTGCAGGCGGTTTATTCCCAGGAAAGATCTTCCAGACACAGACAATAAAGAACAGCAAATGTAAAAGCTTTCATAGGTTGAATCATTACTCTGCTTTCATTATTGTCAACAGAAACAAAAAGACTGAATGAGATAGTAGTAGATGACACATTTAATTATGTGAACATGTCACAGAGTATTATTTTAAAGTAAAAGCCTCTGAGCACTACATTGCATCAGCTTCCTTCACAACGTGGAATGGTAGATAATAAAATAACATGGCATGTCCTCTATTCTTGCTTGTGATGCAGATATTATGGTGGCGTATATGTGACTCAAGACAAAGTCAGACACGTACACACACACGTACCTATACATCACTGCAAACATAAATGCACACACACCAACAGTCATACAATCGTGCAGATACACAGGCTCAGAGTGTGTCGTTCCTCCGTCATTTGTGCTTCAACCCATCTGCCAAAATCCTCTCAAGCTAAATCGGACTTAACATTTTCCAACACTGAATCAGCAGGGAAAGTAGGCTAGCACATAGATGGTACAGGTAGAGAGAGACATAGGAAGAAAGAGAGAGAGGGGGAAAGAAGCTTGTTTCACAAAAGGCCACGGGTGGAGGAAGACAGCCATTTGCCCCCCGTGCCACCAGAGCACACGATGGCATTAACCTAATGAGTCTTTACATAGTAATTTAAGGTTCCCCACTGGATGATACTCTGTCGTTCTGTACTGAATGAGTATTAATTATTAGTATCAATCACTGATGTTATCTGTGGGTGTTACTTGGTTAAGAAGGGAGACGGGCAGACAGTGGCATTTAGCTGTGATTAATGAAGTGACCTTCCCTACAGCCTTGGCTGAGATCTAGAAAAATCTATTCCATTTCAAAGTGACCTCCGGGGGGGATGGCTGGTTGGAACACCCACTAACACTCTGCATCCAAATGCAACAAAACACACACACAAGCATGCACACACATGCACACACGACCCTCACCATAAGGACTGCAGCGATGCAGATGCAAATCATCAGAAATGAATGTCCGAGGAAGTCACATCAGATGAACCACACTGTCCTCCAGTCAATCATTGCTCTCATATTCAGCTGATTCTGACATATGACTGAAGATTGTCATCGTAGCTAAGTTTAGTGCACTGATATTATTCCTCAAAGCTTTAGCACACCAACCACTGGCATGCAAATGTGATGGTGGCAGAAGTGGTGATGATAATGATATTAATGGGTGCCCAAAGACTTTAACTAAGAAATTTCCATATTTTGTCCCATGGGCCTCAGTTGGTAGAGCATGGCATTAACATTTTTATATTGGTACCATTCCCACTAGAACAGGACAAGCCAAGCATGTAGGCTTTATTCATTCCTCACACTGGAGAACAGTAGAGAAGAACCAGGCTTTTCACATGGAAAGGTTCAGAAAGTAGGCATGGAATTTATTTGTAAAAGAAGATATACAGGGCAGTTAAATTAACTCAATTGCTACTTGTAGATATAGACACTGTAAATAAAGACACATGGAATATTTTAGAATGTGCATACATGTATGTTTAAATTATGGACAATAATTAGCAATTTCATTTTAGTCTATTTCAGTACGCTAAAATGTTTTACATGCAGAATGCTCTGGTTAAGTTAGTTAAGGCACAAAATAGGGAAAACAGGAGATCATGAGATATGTATTATTAGACCTTTACTGCCATTGTACATTTTTGGCTACAAAACCCTTTGATTTTACTGCATGATTTTCTGCCATTTGCAGAAAATTGCTGGATGTTTTATGCTTTTATTGCATGCTATTGTATGCTTTTTGAACTGTACAAAGATACAAAGATGATAGTTTAAGAGAAGCTGAGATAGGAGTAGATGGGATAAGTACGTATTTAGTGACCCTCATGAACATCAGTAGAACTATAGCTGATATGGCTATGGCATGGATAGATAGAGGTAACGACTAATAATGTCAGTTAGAAATTAATAAAAATACAGTAAAACCAACACAATTGCCAATCCAATTCATATGAATCTGCATATTGCTTTGCCGTAATTAATTGTCTTACTTTTGATTTACTTTTGCAGTATTCTTTTTTTACAGAAGACATTTCGATATATCACAGTAGGAAAAGCACAGTTGTAAATACAATTAATAATGGCTGAATTCCATTTAGCTGCTTCAGTTTCAGGGTCCTGTATGACTTCATGAACACAGCCATTGTTAATGTTTTTTACAACACCTGTGCTTTTTCTGCTACGACAAGTCAAAATGCCACTAATACCAAAAAATAATAATCAAAACATAGAATTGGGACATCCATGCATGTTCCAATATGTTTCTGACCTGAGCTGACCATATAACTAAAACATCCCTCAAATTAATTTGGCCATTTGGAGGCAGTGAAGCAAACTTTGTTAACATCTGACATACTGAAACGCCTGGAAAACCCAAACAATGAGCAAAAAGAGGCTTAAAAGTTTCATAAAGCTGGTGGCTGGGTTGGATCAGTAGGTCGAGCAGGTGCACGTATACTTTTTAGGTTTATGCCTCGATGCAAAGGTCCAGGGTTCAAATCCGACCTGTGACAATTTCCTGCATGTCTTCCCCCCCCTCTCTCCCCTTTTCTCACCTAGCTGTCCTGTCAAATAAAGGCAGAAAAGCCCCAAAAAAATAAATAAAAATAAAGCTTAGAGGGACTGCAGAGTTGGGTTTTAATTCCCTGTGAGTTCATCACTATATGTGAGCCATTTCATATCACACGTCATATGATCCCCAATGACCTGCAGACAGCATGATCAAATGGAGCTATTCAGTTTGGACTTGGCAATGCAGACAGCTGTCATGGAGTATCAACCTTCATATCATCTATGATGATCAGGAGATCAGACCATGAGCATTTTACAATCCCAAATGTGTCCATTCCATTTACACGACCACCTGGCTCTCCTTCCGTCTGACCCAGCATCAGGTCAGCCCGGATCATCTCCTAATGAGGATGAAGAGGAAAATACATTAGTTAAAATAACTCTCCAAGCATTGCAGATGTCTCATTTGTTTTTGATACAGATGAACATTTGGTAACAGATGGGTAATACACACACATACACACAAACAATGCCAGCAATATCTAACACACTAGTGCTCATCTAAACAGCGATTACCATCTTGTATGAGGCTGGTGTGCTGCCCAGACGATGACAGCTCCTCATACAGTACAGCAAGTCCCTGCGGTGTCACTATACCAAGCCTCAGATGCATGCAAGTCATTGTGCCATTGTGCCGGCTAGCTGCCACTGTAGCAAAGCAGGCCAATTCTAATAGTATACACTGCATGTAATTGCTGCATTTCTGGAGTGTACAGCAATAATGGTCTATAGAAGGCTGTTACTGGGGTGACCCTCTGCATAATGACCCAACTCAGGCTTTACAAAGCATTCAGGACATTGACTTTTCATTCATGAGTGTGAGACTGAGGGAAAAGGAGATAATATTATTTAGTATTAGTCAGGCTAGTGTATTAATTTGTGAGAATAATGTCCCAAATAGTGTCAGAGGTTACAGAGCTATGTAAGTGAGAGGATATAATAAGACAGGTGTTCATGTCTGCAATATGTCCCTGTCTATATATTCAATGTGGCTTAAATGGTGATTTAATTGCAGTGACAGTGGAACGATGTGGTGTTATTAGACTATTCTAAGGAGAAAAGTGCAGCTAGTGCTGATCAATACAATTTTTACAATCAACGCTTAATTGCCCTGGTAGCCAATGAAGTGAAGCTAAAATGGAGAATAAGACTGTCTTTTCCACTCAGCTCCCATCAGGAAAACAGCTGCGAATTTTTGGACAAACTGTAATCTGGATATAATCTGCTGGGTTCGACAGCTTTCCAGGAAGCCGTAATGAAGGAGAAGCATTGGTTGCAGTTTCAGCGGTAAGTCAATGACAGAAAATATCTACTGTTGTAAAGTTATAGGAAACACAGCACAATGGTCTTAGGCTGAATGTCATTTGTCTGTCTGTATGTATTTTTTCTAAACCGAGATAAGAAAAAATAATTCTGGCTTTGTTCAAACAGCAGTCATGGAAGGCCAAATGTGCATATGATGAAGGGTATAACTCATTCATCTTCAAGTATAATTACAGTTTATTACAACTTTGGTCTTTTGGTCATCATCTCTATCAGTTATGATAACATTGTACTCACCAAATACAAAGTAGCGATAACATATGATAACACAAGCATTCAGATGATCAGACAAGACAACAGTATCTACAATCCAAACCACTTTATGTGGAGGTAAAACTGAAAGTGAAACAGATAGGGTAATCATTTCACAGCCCCCGTTTGTTTTGTTCTCCAAATAAGTTTGGCTAAACTGGAGATTTATTTAAAACCTGTCTGCCATGTTCCCAAATGTCATCAAATTAACTTGATTGTGTACAAACTTACAATAATCGATGGCCAAAACTACAAAATAACAACCACGTAATAAATAAACCAGAATCATCCTCTAATTATGTCATTAATTTGTTAAAATAAAGCCTACTTGTTGGTTTGTGGATATGGACTGAGGTTACCTTGTTAGGTTAACACGTGCTAGTAACAAGTAGGATTTCCTGCTGCTTATTTTGTGATTTTGTATTTTCTTATTTTTATGATGATGTTTCCTAGTCACATTGCTTTACAAGAGACACTATCAGTGACAGAACAGAACAGTATCTGCCATGTTGTGTGGTGTAGCTGTCAACAGTCTTGTCCTTATTTTCTGTGCTCTTGTTTCCACAAATTTTGTTTTCGACAGTTAGAAAATACCAGACAGCAAGACAGCAGGGCTGGAACAACACAGGGCCATAATTTCAGATTCAGCCATAATCATCTATAGGAAATCATTTTTAATATACAGAAAACAAGTAAGGTAAATTGGCTTATTGCTACATGCAATATCTTCTGGGTTTAGAGACAGTTGCATGTGGGTAACAAATCAGTGATACTACACAATTATTAAAGAATAATGTACATATACAAAAAGACCCAGAATAGACATCAAAGGAACATTTTACACAATCAATATCTATAAAGAGGAACTGTCGTTTATTGAGTTATAACAGCAGAAAAAGTCTACTGGGTTTGAGAAAAATGTGTTTTCAGTTGTTTCACGGCACATAAGAGACTGTATAAAATTTAAATCTACCGCAACCCATAAGAAACTACCAACTACTATTCCTTCTTGACAACATTTAGAGCCACCAACCTTGTGAACACTAAAACAGTGAGGTGTTTCTTGTGTTGTTTGTTGTCTTAATTGTCATTATTATGCTGCTTCTACATAACATTGTATTGTCATACTATCTGTGATTGTTGTCATGTTATTGTTGATTCTGTGTGTCATAAGAGCTGTCTCTCTTGTCTCTATGTAGTGCAGGCTGTTTGTATTTGCTTATTTTTTTATTGCTCTCAATCGTTTGTATTTTAAATGCTTTTATTCTTAATGTCCATGCTTTTAACTATTACCTGCCCGGGGACTACAGATGAGAATTCATATATATCAATATCATATATAATATAATATATATAATATAATATCATATATATAATATCAAGTTATTAATATGCACTGTCCATCCATCTTCCATCCATCTTCGTCCACTTATCCGGAATCGGGTCACGGGGGTAGCAGCTCCAGCAGGAGACCCCAAACTTCCCTTTCCCGAGCCACATTAACCAGCTCCGACTCGGGGATCCCGAGGCGTTCCCAGGCCAGGTTGGAGATATAATCCCTCCACCTAGTCCTGGGTCTTCCCCGAGGCCTCCTCCCAGCTGGACGTGCCTGGAACACCTCCCTAGGGAGGCGCCCAGGGGGCATCCTTACCAGATGCCCGAACCACCTCAACTGGCTCCTTTTGACGCGAAGGCGCAGTGGCTCTACTCCAAGCTCCTCACGGCTGACTGTGCTTCTCACCCTATCTCTAAGGGAGACGCCAGCCACCCTCCTGAGGAAACCCATTTCGGCCGCTTGTACCCTGGATCTTGTTCTTTCGGTCATGACCCAGCCTTCATGACCATAGGTGAAGGTAGAAACGAAAACTGACCGGTAGATTGAGAGCTTTGCCTTCTGGCTCAGCTCTCTTTTTGTCACAACGGTGCGATAAATTGAATGTAATACCGCACCCGCTGCGCCGATTCTCCGACCAATCTCCCGCTCCATTGTCCCTTCACTCGCGAACAAGACTCCAAGGTACTTGAACTCCTTCACTTGGGGTAAGGACTCATTCCCTACCTGGAGAAGGCACTCCATCGGTTTCCTGCTGAGAACCATGGCCTCCGATTTAGAGGTGCTTATCCTCATCCCAGCCGCTTCACACTCGGCTGCGAACCGATCCAGTGAGTGCTGATCCCCCTTTTTGAACAGGGGAACCACCACCCCAGTCTGCCACTTCTAGGCACCGTCCCAGACTTCCACGCAATGTTGAAGAGGCGTGTCAACCAAGACAACTCCTCCACACCCAGAGCTTTAAGCATTTCTGGACGGATCTCATCAATCCCTGGGGCTTTGCCACTGTGGAGTTGTTTAACTATCTCAATGACTTCCACCAGGGAAATTGACAACAATCCCCCATCATCCTCCAGCTCTGCCTCTACCATAGAGGGCGTATTAGCTGGATTTAGGAGTTCCTCAACGTGCTCCTTCCACCGCCCTATTACCTCCTCAGTTGAGGTCAACAGCGTCCCATCCTTACTGTACACAGCTTGGATGGTTCCCCGCTTCCCCCTCCTGAGGTGGCGAACGGTTTTCCAGAAGCACCTTGGTGCCGACCGGAAGTCCTTCTTCATGTCTTCTCCGAACTTCTCCCACACCCGCTGCTTTGCCTCTTTCACGGCAGAGGCTGCAGCCCTTCGGGCCCTTCGGTACCTTGCAACTGCCTCCGGAGTCCTCTGGGATAACATATCCCGGAAAGACTCCTTCTTCAGTCGGATGGCTTCCCTGACCACCGGTGTCCACCACGGTGTTTGAGGGTTACCGCCCCTTGAGGCACCTAAGCTTCAGCTTCAGCAATGGAAACTTTGAACATTGTCCACTTAGGTTCAATGCCCCCAGCCTCCACAGGGATGCACGAAAAGCTCCGCCGGAGGTGTGAGTTGAAAGTCTGTCAGTTTGGGCTTACCAGGTCTGTCCAGAGTCTTCCCCCACCCCCTGACCCAACTCACCACCAGATGGTGATCGGTTGACACCTCCGCCCCTCTCTTCACCCGAGTGTCCAAAACATACGGCCTCAGATCAGATGAAACAATTATAAAATCAATCATTGACCTTCGGCCTAGGGTGCTCTGGTACCAAGTACACACTGAAACAGGTTATGAGCATCCCTATGTTCGAACATGGTGTTTGTTATAGACAATCCATGACTAGCACAGAAGTCCAACAACAAACAACCACTCTGGTTTAGATCAGGGAGGCCGTTCCTCCCAATCACGCCTCTCCATGTATCTCCATCATTGCCCACATGCGCGTTGAAGTCCCCCAGCAGAACTATGGAGTCCCCCACTGGAGCCCCATGCAGGACTCCATTCAAGGTCTCCAAGAAGGCCGAATACTCCGAACTCTTGTTTGGTGCATATGCACAAACAACAGTCAGAGTTTTCCCCCCCACAACCCGCAGGCGTAGGGAGGCGACCCTCTCGTCCACCGGGGTAAACTCCAACGTAGCGGCGCTGGGCAACTCCGGAGAAGAAAAGAGTCCAACCCCAATCCAGGAGTATGGTTCCAGAACCGAGACTGTGCGTAAAGGTAAGCCCCACCAGATCCAACTGGTAGTGCTCCACCTCCCGCACAAGTTCCGGCTCCTTCCCCCACAGAGATGTGACATTCCACGAACCCAGAGCCAGCCTCTGCCGCCTGGGTCTGGTCCGTCGAGGCCCCTGACCTTCACCGCCACCCATGTGGCAGCGCACCCGACCCCAGCGGTTCCTCCCACAGGGGGTGGGCCCAATATGCACTGTCCCTGTCAAATAAAGTAATAAACTAAACTAAATATAAATTTGTTTTTTAATAACCAGTGTTTAGGATTTAGGGGGATCTATTGGCAGAAATGGAATCTAAGAACCATAGAGTTTTCGTTATATATACATATATACTTTGAATTCTTTGGTCCATTTTAATATTAATGGTGTTTTTTTAATTCATTCCTGTGGCTATGTGGGTACTCATTCAGTGATTTCTGTATGGATTATTATAGACAATAGAGATAATATGGAAAGCCCATATGCAATCTATGTTCATAGTTAAAGGTTAATGTGTTCTGTTAACATTACTGACAGTTATTCTGGGAAAATGAGGGAGAGGCAACAGAGTAAGTAAATAAGGCATGTAGACATATGAAACAAAGAGAATTACCACGACGACTGGCAGCACATTTTGAACATCACAGATTGATGATACACATAACTGAATAAGACAATGTGTGGGTGTTTATTTTCTTAAGATTTCCATCCCCTTAGTCTGAATTTGCATGCCGATAGAGCCCATTAGCTCTCATTATGCCTGTTGATTGAGTTTACAAAACAATAAAGCGTGTAGGCTTTTTCTTTCCTAAATTGAAACTTGATTAAGAGAAACCAATGACTTGTAACATCTTTCTCCTTCAAACACTTCCTTTGTCATCTCAGTAAGTGGTGTTTCAAACACATTAGAGGCATCCATATCCAAACGTCTACAGAAAAAAACTGTTTTGTGTGCGTGAGAAACACCTAAGAGGCATCATTCAGCATCCATGTTTCATTCAAATCACTGGCATTCAGCAAAAAATATTGTTTGGTGCCTGTAATTACTGTAGAAATTGTAAGTGGTGAGTGGGCAGAGTGTGTGTTCGAGAGCATATGTCACAGTGTGTTAGTGTCCAGGCTAAACGTGTTACTTACGCCTGTCATGGCCGCCCTGGCTGCCCATCAGACCAGCCATGACTGAGGTGACATTGATGCGTCTTGTCGGTCCTGTTCATTGGCCCAGAAGACCTGTCACTTGTCAACACACACACACACACACACACACACACACACACACACACACACACACACACACACACACACACACACACACACACACACACACGTTATTATGTAGATTGACAGCTCATGTGCATCACGTTTCACTCAGTTTTCACTGGCTCTATTTTTCTGCCCATTGCCTCCTTCCAGCTGCACTTGTTCATATTAATGATATGCCAGCAGATATAAACACAATCTCCTGCCCTTAAAATTACCAGTCAAAGCTAATGCTGAAGTCAGATGTAAAAGTAAAAGCATGTGCTGATTCCTGATTCCAAAAGGCAGGATACTATCACCTATGAGAAATTGCAACCATTTGTCGACTGTTAAAGGCAGGATTGGTAATGTTGAAAAGTTAGCAAGATTTGAAAGTAGCATCTCCTCGGGGCTCCGTCTAACCCCTCCCCCTGCCCTCGGGACTGCAACCCACACACAGATGGGCACGAGCACCGCAGGGAGCAGAGAAAGGGCAGTAATTTTACTTTATGTCTCCTTCACCTGTAAGCAAACCCCTAATATTATCAAACCAAATGTTTAAAACAAACATGACTACTGTTAGCAATGTGGCAATAAACCACATTGAGCTCAGGCTCATACATGGGAGGAGTAGAGTACGTGCAGCGGAGAAGGAGGCATTTCATTGGTTCTTTCCAAGCAGACCAGGTGTTTTTACAGGATTACAGCAGCTACAGATGAAGGATATTTTTCACTCCTTTTTCAGAGCCCATAAGTTATTTATTGCTGTCGGGGTGTAAATGCTATTTCAAACAATATATAAAAAGTGTATATTGGAAATAGTTACCGACCCTGCCTTTAAAGGGTTTTAATTAAGTTCACCAACAAGCCAATCTCCCATAACCCTTGATTGTATTGCTTCCTTGTATTCCTTTAGTGTACAAATTGTATTTTATTTTACAACATTCTTATTTTAATCCTTTTCAGCTTCACTATGACTATCTTAAACAACCTTGTGTCCACATGGGAATCTTGAGGTTTCATCTCATCTTATCACTCCCTTTCGTCTCCATCTGAGCCCTCCTCTCTTCTGTCCTTGTGGATGGCCCGCTCCAGACCTCTGACTTTAACCCTGCGGCACATCATTCCAGCTACACTCTACACACTCTACACAGTTCTTTCTGTCTAACAACTCCCTCTTCTTTCTCCTCCTCTTCCATCCTCTCTCTCCTGTCCAGTGGCCCTTATCTAAGTGTGTATTTGTGTCTCTCTCTGAGGCCCAGTGTGTTAGTGCCAGATGACCTGAAGCCACCCATGACCAGTGGTCCACGGCTAAAACGATAAGGCAGGAGACTCCTCGACTTGCCGTTCCTCCTTTACTTTCCTCTCATCACCTTTGATTTTGTTTTTCTCTTCCTTTCCTGTCCTTTGCTTACTTGAGTCTATTGGATATTTCAAGCCAAAAGTGGTGCACTGTTAGTCACAAGGACTTTCTCAGGCCTTTATGTCTGATCTGAAAACAATGATCCTCAATAAAAAAAAAACCTCTTAAACATTTATCTACTTTTGGAAAGATGACTTAACAGCTTGGTATTTTCCTGGTAATAGCCATGTGAGTCAATGGGAAATCTATTTATTTAGACGCCAAATTGAAATCTACCAAATCTCATGCAACCTAACAGAACGGTTTTCAAATGATTTTGGTAGAAATGGCCCATGTCTCCATTGACTTTGACTGCAGCTTTGCAGCCCTGTGTTGGCTTCCAGAAACCCCAGAGAGTTTTGATGAACCACATCTGGTCCAGCTCTTTATTGGGATTCATCACTGCAAACTCTTTGATAATTAGAAAGGCCGTCCTTCATGTCAAATCGAAAAACATGACTGATGGCCAATTGTAATCTTATGAGTGCATGTGTGTGTGTTGGTAGTATGCAATAGAAATATCTGATTAATGATGCTCATCTTGGCCTCCCTTGGCTGTCCAAATGTAAACAGAGGTCTCAACTGTTTGCTTGCAGTGTAATTAGTCAGCGGTGACAGGTCTTTTCTCTCTCTCTTTCTCTCTCTCTGTCTCTCTGCTCGTCTTGTCAACAGGACAGATACGCACCATGCTGTCAACAAGCCTGATAGCCAGCACTGGTAGAAAGGTTAAGATTTACATAAAATACAGCAATCTGCTTATACACACACATCATACAGATTTCCCCATTATTATGTTTTTTCTTATTCTTTTCTTTCTGTGTCTCTACCTCTATTACGTCTCTCTTTTAATGCAGACTTTCGCTCTAAATAACTCACATACAGAGGCAACAATGCACGCATGATTGAGTGTGCACACACACATACACACACAAACACTCATAAACATTCCTCTTTGTTGAGCAGAATGATGGTCATCTGTCACAGTGAAGGTAACGTTGTTCTAGTACATGCTGTCCCACATAAAACCGTATACAATATATATGCACCCTATTGTTTTAGTGTGCAAACACTGCTATCATTAACTTATCCTCGTCAACAGCCAGAAAGAAAGTGCTCCTTGAAAGACAGCGATGGATTGAACAATTCAGAAGTTCATTTTCTAAAGCCTGAGAATCTAAGGTGCTATATTTCCTGTAAAAGTAGAAGAACAATGTACAGAGAGGATGCATGTAATATGGACTACAAATTGTTAGTAACCACAGAATGTTTACTGTAATGGATACAAGCAATAAATGCATAAAAAATAAACAACTAAATAAAAAACATTTGTTAAAAATAGTGAGAGGGATTCATAAATGTGAATGCACCTTGGTTCTAGTAAAAGAGTGAAAGGGGGTGTTCTGGTCACCTTGTGTCACTAAAATGTCAACTTCTCCATGCGTACACACATCTTTTTCATTTTCACATAAAGGCAAACTTGCCCTTGACATTTTGCGATATGCTGAGTATCCCCTTTAATAGGTGCACCTAATCATTTAGAGTAACGCCCTGCTCCAGACAGTGAGTCACATATGAATAAAGCATTAGTGTAAAGCATGCAGGCGGGTGAGAGGTTATAACTGTTTCTCCGAATGTTAGAATGAGCAGCGTGCATGTAACTTTTAACATATGCTTAAATTTGTACCGCTAAGTCCTCTGTATCCTTTAATTAGGGGCTTCAGGCAATTCAGTCCGGTCTTCCAGATGCATCAGAAAAGGTACATTAAGTCACCATTGGTTATTTGCATTTCATCTGACTCTTTTATTGGTATTATGGCAAATCATTCTCTTAGACCTTGGGGATGTTGTGGGAATGACGTGGAATGCTAACACGTCAGTTATAAATAATAATAATAATAATAATAATAATAATAATAATAAATAGTGATCAAGGATAAATAAAGGTTGACCTGACACCTCTATGGTGTGATTGCTGGTGTCGGACACTTCTGTCACTTCAGTCCAATCTCTGAAATAATTCGGTCTCAGAGAGGATTTGGCACTAGCAATAACGATAACACAAAGGCTGTATGGAAAATGTTATTTTGTCATGTGGTGACACATTGTGTCACCAACAATCATTAATAATGTTTAGACTGCCAATCATGTCCACCTTGGAAGTAGTGTTCAAAAAAGTTATCAGGTGTCAGCAGTGGGGGAAGAACTTTTAACTGAACTAAAAGAACCCCTTCACAATACCACAATGTAAAAAATAGTCTTAGTAAAAGTCTTGCATTCAACGTTTTACTTAAAGCTGCACCAATCAATGTTTTTATTTTATTTTTATTTTAGAATTTGATCAAATGCCTTTGTATAATGAACTTGTAGAGACAAATCATCCTCATTTTCTGTGATGGAAAATAACTAACTAGTACTTTACTTAAGTACAATTTTGAGGGTACCTCAAAATTTTACTTAAGTACTCCACTTCTCCTCCACTATAGTTTAAAAGGAAAATATTGTACTTTTTACTCCACTACATTTATTTGACAGATATAGTTACTAGCTACTTTGCAAATTAAAGGCTCTGCACACCCACACCAGTGTTTTTTTTTTTTTTTTTATTACCCTGATTGATTAGCCCTCTAGTCAGGTATAAGTTGGGTGGAGCAGGGAATTTCACCAAATGTCAATCAAGCATATAGCACCAGAGATGGGGACTCAAGTCTGAGACTTGGACTCGAGTCGCACTTAAGTCGCACAAACAGCTGACTTCAGACTTGACTCGGACTCGAGCTTCGAGACTCGTCAACAACCTGTTTTCATACAATTATTGCTTTTTAAATCTAAATGTATTAATGTATTTCTATTTTCTTTTATTGGCGCATATACGGGGAAACGTATGACGAGCTGTCCCCTGCCCTTTGCCATAATGTGCAACGTAACGCATGCGCCTATGTGCGCGCACATATCAAAAAATGCATTACAGATGGGGACACCAAATCCTCCTGGAGTTGTGCCTTTTGTCATTAGTTTTGCTTTCAATAACTTGGTAAACAGTGGCAGTAAGCTAACAGCTACATACAAGGCGTGTGGCACCAAGATAAATGATGCTGGATCAACAACGTCGGACTTCATCAGGCATCTCAAAACACATCCAAATAGGTCGGTCACTCACACACTAATGTGAAAGAGACGTTACATTTAGCATATATCGTCACAGGTAACAAGCTAACCATCGCAAAGTGTTGTGCTAATGCTGGGAACAGGCAAATAGTATCTTTATAGTTAGTAGTTGCTGAGGCTCAGACATCCATGGCGCACAGGAGGCGGGACGCACGGATCCATCTCCCCAGGAACAAACGCTGTGTCGGGTGGGCAAACTCAGGTGATGCGTAATTGATCCCGTGGATGATTTGTAGACTATTAAGTGAACAAGGTGTACCTGGTCCACCAAACACTGGGCCATCTTGACTGTCTTAATTCTACACATATTTCTGTTACTGTAGCCCTATTTACTATTTCATTATTTCATCCATGCGTGGCGCAGCGGATCCGTGCGCACTGTCACCTGCCGTGGAGACGCTGGCCTCACTAACCTCTCCTCCTCTGAGTCGGGTCTCCCTCGCGCTGGACTCAGTTTCACTGAGCGTACTAACACTTAGAAAATAAATAGCATTACATCAGTGAGTTCAAACTGCTTATTGTGCATAATTTGGACTGACACTGAGATGCACGGTGTTCTGTAACTGGTGTGGCGCTGCCACTTTTCTCTTGATTTCCACTTCGGCATTTTTTTGAGTGAAAGAGACATTACATTTAGCACATATCATCACAGGTAACAAGCTAGCCATTGCAAAGTGTTGTGCTAATGCTGGGAACATCTTTATAGTTGTATCCATATGATGTGACAGCTACAGGACATGCTTTGAATTCATAAGATTTAACAATACAGTGTTAGGGACAGATCAGATGGCCAGAGCCTTGAGACTTGACTTGGACTTGACTTGGACTCATGGCAAAAGACTTGAGACTTGACTTGGACTCGAGGTCAAAGACTTGAGACTTGGACTTGCAAAAAATGACTTGTGAACATCTCTGTATAGCACTTGTTAGGCAACATAAGTGAATACACCTGTGTGAGTGGACAACTGGTGTGCAGTGTGTCTAAGATTATATGATTCCTCAATAAAATATGATGCATCACTTAGCATTAGCTCCATCTCGAACATCTACATAAAATGCTGCTTACAAATAAATGCATCAGTAGTAACACATTCATATTATATAATAATATAACACTTCCACTCTGCATAATGAGTACTTTTACTTTTTATACTTTAAGTACATTATTCTGATAATACTTACTATTACTACTAGGCCTACTATTCTTCTTGCATCACAGCAGGAAAAAATTCAGACTTATTCAGACAAAGTATCATCATATCATTATTAATGCTTTTACTCCTTTATATTTTTAAGGCAAATATTGTACATTTTGCTGCACTACATTTATGTGACGTTTACTTTGCAGATTAAGATTTTACATTTAAAGTCTATGATGAGCTTATATAATACAATGTATTAATGCAGTCATGCATCTGTAATGCACGATATGCCATTAAGTGGCATAACGTGGTAGTACTCAACTTGAGTAGAAGTACATAAAAACTTAAATATAGTATGTGAGTAAATGTACTAAGTTACATTCCACCACTGCATACATTTTACTGTAAACTTTAACAAGTTCCTGTACACCTTGCAACTTCAACTAATGACAGCAGAGATCTGGCTTTCATGCCATCTTTGAGGCCTTTATCCTGAAACACTCACAGCCCCTTCCCCTGCCGACCACCTCTTTAGAAAATACCCAGACACCCTGCTGGCACTGAAGCAGGAGAGAGAGAGAGAGAGAGAGAGAGAGAGAGAGAGAGAGAGAGAGAGAGAGAGAGTGCTGGCATTAGTCAACATTCTCAGAAGAGATTTTTCCCCACTGATGCGCCACCCACTCCTCTGAATGCCAAACAGTTCCTTTATTATCTCTGCATTTACATGATTTTTGGGAGCAGCTTAAGTTTTATTCCTCTACTCTCCCTTTCCTCCACCTCCCTGTTCTCCTCCCTTTCCTTCCCCCCTCTTTCTGCCTTCCTCCTTCTGTTCTATCAAAGTGCTGTATCATTACGCCTGGGATAATCCTGATCCCCTCGCCCCTCCCTCCTCCTTCAATTCTTGAGTCTCACCCTTCAAATTCTTTTGTTTTACAGGGTGCTTTTGAGTGGGGGGGAGGAGGTGGAGGCGGGGGGAGGTTGGGATGTCTTTTTGTGCTACTGCAAAATGATGATGAAACCATATGGAGGCTAGCGGTGGTGGGGTTTTGCAGGGAGGGAAATAGGGAGATGGGGGAACAGGAGGGGAAGCTACACAGCGGCGTAAATGACTTCTTAGCAGTGCAGCGAGATGTGAAGGACAGACTGACGTGAGACGGTGTGGTGAGCAAACTAATGAGCTACACATTTCACGCCGAGAAAGAGAAAGAAAGAAGAGAGAGGGAGGGGAGGGCGAATAGAGGGAGGAGAGATGGAGCAGGAGGAGCAAGATGATGACAGAGATAGAGAGATGAGAGGAGGAGGATAGGAGGCAGAAGAAAAAGGAAGAGGAGAACAGGAGGAATGATGGAGGGAAAATGAGAGATGGTGAAGCCTTACATTTGCAAAGTTGGGGTTAAGGAAGAGGAAGACAGGAGTGAGAGAGACAGACAAGTAGGAAAAGAGGGGGCAGAAAGAGTGACATGAAAAATGACCTTTCCTTGCCAGCTTTTCTCATTCATCCTTGCCACGACAATGAACAATAAAGTTAGCTTCGATATTGCATGGGTACACAATCTCACAGGCTGCTCATACCGCTCATCTTTTTTTAATAGAAACTTTCAAAGATTTCTATTCATTTGACTGCAAAGGAAATATGTATTTGATGCATAAAGGTTCAGATGGGATGTACAATATTAGTGTGGAGGTGATATATGGCTCCCAGACAGAAGAATGAAACATCAGCAATCTGCCAGTCAGTGTAGTCCACATCTGATACGATACAATTGGTTTGATTATTCATTATGGAATTAATCAATACAACACTTGTTGCCTATGGAAAGCCCTGAGCCTACTGCCACAGAGGTGTTTCCTCTCTGGCAAGATTATGCTGTTATTGAACATTAATTTTTTTCTATGAGGATGTCTGGATTTACAACACAGAATTCACATTGGTTAGACTGCAATTTCTATAATGAACAAGCTACTTTTCAACTATATTGTTTTGTAAAATCAGATTATTCATGAGAAAACAGCAACACAAGATGAATGTGCTGTACCAGTAGGTGCACATAAAGATTCTAATCATTAATACCACCACAGATTTTTTAATAAACACCAATCCGCACACTCCATCACCTGCAACTTCACAGTTTTCAGAGCGACAGAAGTAGCAGCATGCTGCAGTACATTTTGTTATTTTTAGGCCTCACACCCAGGACGGAACTTCCAGCTCTTATCCCTCCTCCTTGGCTTCCTGCAGCGTGAGTCTTTCAGTACCTGGTGTGATGGGTGTTGGAGGACGCCTGTGGTTCTCTGTTACTGAATGCAGGCTGCCATCCAACTCATCTTGAGTCACTTCCAGTGTTTGTTCTGGTCCAACCGCCCACCTCTCCACAGTCGCTCAATGCATCAAAATTTAAAGCACAAGATAAAACGTGGTTAAATAAAATACAGGGCTTTGCCTGAGAGAGTTAAGCCTTTGCTTGGTGTGAGCTAACAGTAGCCCATAACTTTGTCCTGAAAAACATGGGGTTAGTGTATTTCTTAGACCAAGACATGTCTGTATCCCATGTAACCATCTAACAACAAGTTAGATGGGTGCACCACTACAATTTAGAATAAATATCTTAACAGGTATCAATGGATTTACCACACAGACATTCATGATCCCCAGAGGATGAATCATGGTTATCCCATGACTTTTTCTCTCTTCCACCATGAGGTGACATTCGTGATTTTAAGTGAATTGTCTTAACAACTATTTGATGGATCGCTGTGAAATTGGGACACACATGGATGTCCTCTACAGAAGGAATTGTAATAACTTTAATGCCACATCTGTAGCATTGGTGTGTGATAAAACTGCACATTTTAGAGTTTATTGTGACCAGGCCAAAGCACACCTGTATGATAATCATGTAATCATCTAATCAGCATCTTGATTTGCCACACCTGTCCGGTGGATGGATGTTGGCAAAGAGGTGCTTACTAACACGGATTTCAACAAATTTGTGACCAACATTTGAGAGAAATAAGCCTTTTGTGGGCATAGAAAAAGTCTTAAATCTTTGAAAAATGGGAGCGAAAACAAAAGTGTTGCATATATACTTTTGTTCAGTGGCAATGGTAAACATTATCTGCTAAACGTCACCATGTTAGCATTGCCAATGTGAGCATATTAGTATGCTGATGTTTTCATTTTGCTCAAAGCACAGCTGTCGCAGGGTTAGGGTTAGGATTAGGAGCCATGGATGTAGGTTCTAAGTCTTGTTGTAGTTTTGGCCATCATTGCTATCTGTTAAACTCACCATTGTACTCACCAAGTTATTTGCACTGAACTGTAAAACTATTTCAACAGAAGTTGTTATAAATTAAAATCTCCCTTTAAAGTTAAACATTGTATTCAAATGTAAAACCAGAAGCATTAATAATACATTGGGAAAGGTGACAGAACACCCAGGGGTGTCCTGGATGTTGTCCAGTACATTTTTTGGATTCAGCAGTTGGGGACTCACATTTATCATCAGTGGAGCAGCTCTTGATTTTTAATCGTGATGACATCACAGGTTGATGGCCAGGTTCTCTGATTTGTGGAGCTTGTTCATGTTTCCGATTAAAATGCCTCAAATAATAATGTCTTTGACTTCTTAAATCCAACCTTTTTTTTTAATTGTCAATGTAATAAAGAAATTTAATTTAGACATATTTGATTTTCCAGGTTTCTGCAGAAGCTGTGTTACCATAGGTGTTTATGCAGTGTATTTGGTTCATCCTAACCAGAGGTTAAAAAGGGCTAACGTGTGAATAATCAGCCTTTCCTCTCTATTTATCTCTCTCGCCCCCCTCTGCGCTATGCTGATATATTATGCTATTTAAGTCTCCCTCTTTTCCTCTTTTAGTTGAGATAAGAGTTCATTTCCCCTGCCTCTTCTGCTTCTCTCATTATTGCAAAAGTCCTTTTCATGTCAAAGAACCTGGCAATGAAGCAAATTGCTTGTCCTACTAATACTTTATTAGAGGCTACTGGTGCGCACGTACTCCTTCAAACTCAGTCGGACTCACTCGTTCTCTCGATCAATCACACGCACTGCCCTCAGCTCGCCCTATCTCGTGACCACTTGTGCTAAAACCTGCAAACAGACCCACTGCATGGTGATTAGTATAAGGGAACACCATAAAACACTGCATTGCATATTAACTGTTACTATCTGTATCACCTCATCACTCAGGCTGGTTCAGGTATCTCCTTCCCGAGCAGCTCCCTGAGGTTTCGGAGGCACAGTCACTGCTGAATTCTGGCAGCTGCATTCAGGGGGCCGTGACCTTCGCGTCTTGTTAAGTTGGAGAGAGATGGGTCACTTTGCGAGCTGTGTTTACAAGCCGCACACTGCAGAAATTCACTCAGTAAGCATTTAAAACAAGTAATACATGCCAATTTATAAGATTATTCAGAGAGATTATTCAGTGTTAAATGCAGAGACACGGGTGTGAAGGAGACCACAATTAAACAGAATATGTTGGTGGTATTGACAAAATGTGACTTTCAAGGACATTTTTGAATAGGTGGATGCACATTCAGTTTATCTGACCACAGGTTAGACATTGACTCAATTCCAGACAAAATAATGTAAGACAGATTTGTTTTAGCATTTGCTGAAAAATGTAAAGACATCAATGTTAGGAATAAAACACCTTACCTGAACAAAGTGTTAGTACCGAGTAATCTGTGATTACGCTTTGAAATGAGAAATGAGAAAAGCTCAGTGAAGTGGCTGTGAACTGCTCTTTATTCATTTTTTCAGGTAACTTTCCAACACTGATAGACAAACAGTACGCACAGATTTGAATGGACTAACTTTTGTGCTTACACCTGAACATCTTAAATCACACACGAAAAACAAAACTTTATTTTTAATTCGTCACATACATTGAATACAATGTAGTGGAATTTAATTACTGCATTTAACCCATCCTAAGTAGTAGGAGCAGTGGACAGCTATACATACAACATCTGGTGAGCATGTGGCTGGAGAGGCCAGAGGAGGTTGACCATTCTACCTCCGAGCCACAAGCTCACACACATCTTATATAACCCTATGTATACACAAACACAGAGCAATAGGAAGCTTGTCTGAGTCTGGAGGAAGTGGAAGACCTGCCATGACTGCTGGGGGCTTTGACCAGCGTCTGACAGGAGAAAGTAAAGCAGCTTGTCTAATTGACTGTAGACAGTGTCTCGCATTCGGGGCTGCTGCTGCTGCCTCCAACACACAGCATTGATCTGATAGAGAACATTGTCTGTCTCTTACTTACCCTTTCTTCATCCATCTGTCCTCTATTCCTCTTGCTTCATTTCCTTTCTCTCTCTTTCATCCAGTGCCCCTCCTCCGTTCCTCCTTTCCCTCTGCTAATCACTCCTTCTTTTTCATCTCCATTGCTGTCATTCTTTCTTTCTTCCTTATCAACATATTTTACTATGAGGGATCTGAGCCAAGCCTTTAAGACAGATGGATGATGATGATGAATGGTGAGACAAACCAGATCTCTATCTTTCTCTTTCTCTCTTTCTTCCTTTCTTTCACATACTGTTGACATTGTTTTCTTTGATACACTTTTAGGATACTGACAATACGCCTTTGGGAGGTAAATGATGTGTTTTCAAATGATTTTGGCCAAAAGCTGATTTCTTGGCCATCGAACATCAATACAACAAAGCCAGTTGGATACAAACCGTGTTGAGACTGAAAAGAAAGAGAAAAAAAACATTCTACTCAGAAGTTGGTTATGAACCCTCTTGTGGAGAACCAATGAGAGGCTGTTGCCTACTTGTTAGAGCTTCCACCCCTCAAGTCTTCTTAACTTCCCTATGATAATGATGTGATCCTGCTTGTATCTCGATTGGATTCAAGGGATGAGGAGGATAAAGATCTGTGAGCAGAGTGACATGTAGCTTTTGCCTTTGAAGAAACACAGATGACGCCTTTTGGGAAATCCCCCCAGGACCCAAGATGGACTCCCTTTGGTCTCAATTATACCAGCCTTTGCTTGTAAGTACATCGTTCTCTCTCTACAGTCTCTATCTCTCTCTGCATGACTTCCGCACGTCTCTTGTAGCACCGCAGGACAGTTCTGTCCTTCACCTTTTGATCCATGCCAGATCAAACACCAGCTGCTCTTTGATGATAGCAGATATGGTGGTCGTGCTAAGGACCCCAGGGTATCAGATCCCCTTCGGTTTATCTCTGGAAAACCCTAACAACCTGTAGCAGCAGGCCTGCAGTTATACTGTTGACAACTCCTAGCAGGAGGCAACATAAGTAATGGCAGTCTTGTTGTGGTGATGCAAGTATTGAGTGTAGATTTTGCCAGCTGCTATGCTTCCAGGGGTGTTTGAGGAGCTGCTCTGCTGGGGAACACTGGGTGGTGGAGTCAAGCAGTTTATGATTCATAATAAGTGACAGAGGTTTGGGCTAACCCACGAAAGCTCTCACAGTGAAGATCAGGTTAATGCAGCACTTCCGAAACATCCTGTCTTTAATTCTGGGAAACAATAGCTTAGTAGCTAGCACAACCAGCAGGTTGAGATAAAGTAGCAGGTCTTGAGTTAATGTCTCAACAACTATTGGATGGAGACTGTGTCAACCCCATAGGTAGTTTGTACAAGCAGCTTATTGCAACCAATATTTACATTTATTGTTAGGCAGTGACCTTTAGTGGCTGCAGTAATTATGACAGGAGCAAAGGAGAAAGTCAGGTGACGTAGTATAAAGAGTAAAAACGTCTGCATAGGGAGCTGGTTGGGGTGGATGGATGTTCTGTCCCATGTGAAACCAAACATTGCCATTCATTGTTAACATTGACTTATTTAAATGTACGTATGTAAGTTAACTTGTAAGTTAAGTTACATAAGTAACTACATTACGCTACGTCATGTACGTAACTATTGTGGTCTCTTACACACTCTTTAACTAACTCTTTAACTATTCTCTGCTAAGAGAATCTTAGCAGGATGTATGTGCACATTGTACCTTATCCATAGCCGAACAATATTAAATCTTATAGTGTAACTAGAAGTGATATTTTATATGCCTATATCACCTTTAAACTAACAATTAATCCTCCAAATTATGATATATTAAAGCAATGGACAAATTGAGGAAAAGATTAAAATGAGCAGTGAGGCTTTCTAACACAACACATTGGGAAATGTATGACTATTATCACCAACTATTCAGACCTTTTCATCATCGCAGGTGCTTACCTTCGGAAGTCCTGACTAATACAGCTCTGGACGGTGATATAAAATGATTACGACTGATATGGACACTTATGGTGCCCACATTTATAGACAGAAGAGACACAGCTACCTGAAGGTCAAGTGGAAGAGGGGGAGGGGGCAGTCAATTTCAAAGGACCTTTTGTCAAGTCCTTATTTAAATTCATCAATGGGCCGCCCTAAGCCTTTTCAGAAATAAAATTGTCATGCTAATTCATTTTGATTGCCACACTGGAATGGCTAAACAAAATGAATGGTGGGGGCCAGATGCATCCGCCGAAGCGTAACTCTGGATATTTCATAGTGAATTACCCTTGATCGACTTGCCCCATGGATCTTGGTGCAAATTCCGATCAAATGCCCACATGTGTGGAATTCCAATCACTGCTTTGCTAACTCATTGATTTGCATGCCAAAGAGGTACACATTAAAACCCCAATGAAAAGCAGCACTGCTGACTGGGACTTTTTTTGCAAATCGAAGAACGGAGATTATTTAAATTTCATCCCAAGCATGCACCTCCTGATATGAAAAAAATATTCAGCCATTTGTGAACCAAACATTGACTATTCACCGTTATCATTTGCAGTGACTTGCAAACACTTGCAGAGAGTACTATGTTTCATTAAGGTTTTATTAGGGCAGACGTTTGTGCTCAAACATAAAATGTTACTTATCAACACACCAAAGTTCCTTAGTTTCTATTCTTGTTTGGATGAGGGACTAAATAAAAAACACAGCAACTGATACAGTTTCAGAGCAAAATGCATCAAAAACACGACTGGTCCTGTAGATTATAGACCACAGACCATACTGTATGGGGAAACAGCGAGGAATAACAAACCCTCTGTGTTGCATGAGAGACAGGATTCTTGTGGATGAGGGGGGATGATACTTTCCAATGAGCCATCTGGACATGGGCCCCTAGGGGACACAGAGCAGAACATGCTTGCTCTGTCTGCCTCTCTCCCTCTCCTATCTATCTATCTATCTATCTATCTATCTATCTATCTATCTATCTATCTATCTATTTATCTATCTGACTTTTTGTTTGTCTCATGCTTTTACAGTAAGTCAACATGGCAGACTTGAAACAGTTGCCTATTAACACATTCAGCAGCATTTTTTGAGTTGTGATTCTATCAACATGGGAACGCAAGTCCAATATTCACTCTCTGTTAGTTCTGTCTTTGGTCTCTGTCAACTCCTGAGGGAAATATCTATTTACTGTAGCTTCTAAATGCTAAATGTTTACCAGCTAGTTGCTAACTGATACCTAAAATTGACTTTCAAATGGAAAAATCTCCGGTGTCATCTACGATCACAGTGTTGTGTCCAGATAAAAGGGCTGATGAGCATTTTAATAAAAGTTGTACATGGGATGCATTCTGCGGGATTTGATTATGAGGCAAAACTCTCATTCATACAGTCAGGATGGAATTTACAATGTGGTGGCATATGATTCTTGTTATTCTGTTATACATCATGTGAGTCACAGGACATTAATGTGACCGTAGCCTTGGACTCAGTGCCCTTATCCATCACTTTACAAAACATTTCTCCATCACACTCTCTTTGTCTCCCCCTCTCACCCTTTCTCAGTCACCCTTTGGTGTGTCTGTCTCTCTGTGTCGTTCAGTTGGAGGCCCTCAGGGTATTGATTGGGCTAGGCTTAATGCTGTCAGACTGATGGGAGACATGTGATTCACAGACGAGATCTTGGCCGGGGTACACTCAGCCTCCAACCAACCAACCAACCAACCACACGCATGCATGCACGCACGCACGCACGCAAACACACATGCACACACGCACGAACGCACACACACACACACACTTGCACACACACGCTCGGACACACACACGCATGCTCGCACACTTGCACGCTCGCACACACATATGCACGCACACGCACACGCACACGCACGCACACACACACACACACACACACACACACACACACACACACACACACACACACATTATGTGGGCAGCAAGCATATACACACAAATGAACACATTTTGGGTCATGCACTAATGTACAAAAGCAAATGCATGTACACACAGTTAAACGGGTACCACACACATGCATGAGTGGGCACACTTCCACAAAAACACACAGCCTTGGGAGTCCCTCATGACACCCTCAATCTGTCACAGCTAAAACCCAGAGGACCTTGTCTTTGAGTCAGGAGGGCCGAGGCAGTACACTGAGCTCAGCAGAGTTTGAGCTAATCCAGACTGGCAATAACAGACTGCCTGCAATGACAGACATTTTTTTTCCACTTTTACATATTTCACAGTTGAGGATATCTCATTTCTTTGGTTGGAGGCATGGAAAAAGGAGTTTGTCCTGATGGGCAAATATGGATCGTGCTTAATCACCCGTCATGGGACTGAGGCACAAGTCTGAATGGATAGACAGCTTTGGGTTGTTCAGCAATATTTACTGACAATAATTACATGAACAATGAAGATTTTTATTATTACTGTAACTGCATTATATCTGGTTCACAGAAAAACATTTTTTTTTATCACAGCAGGTCAACACTGTGAGCTATACTGTATAGTTATTATGTAAATGGTAAAAAAGGGTAAATACATATAATATGGGCTTCACAAGGTTAAAGAACAGCAGGATGAAGGCCAATCAAAGTATATTCAGAAAAGCATGTCTGTCTTTTAAAAAGCCTCAAGATATACTGTATGTTTCAATATCACCCAGATGAGAATGATAGGTATATACAGTATGATGAATTTCCATGATAAATGTAAATAATTATTAAAGGTGATAAAGTTATCAGCCTTTATTCTGCAAACAAGTTAAAGCATGAGGCCGGAATTATTATTAGGGCCCGAGCGCCGACAGCGGCGAAGGCCCTATTGAAACTGAAGAAATTATTATTTTCCCGGCAAATGAATTGGCTTTTTGAGGGGCTTAACATATTCAAAAACTCACCAAATTTGGCGGTCGCATCAAGTCTGGTGAAAATTTACGTATTTTAAGGGTTTTGGGAATAGGCGCGCAAAAATGGCTCGCTAGCGCCCCCTACAATGTTAAAAAAATTGAGCCCCTGCAGTGCGTTTAACGCAGACTCACGAAACTTGGTACACATATGTATCATGTCAAGATGTACAAAAAACGTCATTGAAGCCATACCCTAAGCCCAACAGGAAGTCCGCCATTTTGATTTCAAAGTTCGAAATTAGTGCGATTTTGGCCATTTCCACATGTCGTACTTTAACGAACTCCTCCTAGACATTTCATCCGATCAACTTCAAATTCGGTCTGTGCCATCTTAAGACATTAAAGATGAAAAGTTGTTAAAAGAAAAACTTTTCGTCATAGGGCATGGCCGTGGCGGGGCGGCCATTTTGTGCGTTTCGCCGCCGAAACAGGAAGTGGGTGTAACTCGAGTGTACATTGTCCGATTGGCTCGAAACTTTTCAGGATTCATAAGAGTCCAACCCTGAGGACAAATAAAGGCCGATATTTACTTAAAGTCATAGCGCCCCCTAGTGGCAACAGGAAGTAGGCCTAAAAGTCAAGGTGCTATACTTTAACGAACTCCTCCTAGAGATTTCATCCGATGTACTTCAAACTTGGTCTCTATCATCCCAACACCTTAAAGATGAAAAGTTATTAAAAGAAAAACTTTTCGTCTGACGGTGTGGGCGTGGCGTGGCGGCCATTTTGAGTGTTGAGCGATGAACAAATAAATTGTTGTAACTTGAGTGTACGTTGTCGTATCTGCCCGAAAATTCTCACGATTGACAAGGTTCCAGGCCTGAGGACACCTACAGGCCATATTTGACTTTTGGTCATAGCGCCCCCCACTGGCAACAGGAAATGCGCCTTATATGACAAACATCATCCGATTTACATGAAACTTAGAATGTGTGGTCTACATGTGATAATGAGCCGGCCCCTATAATATAACCACGCCCACTTACTCAGGCCACGCCCCCTTTCATAACATTTGAACCGTTTAAGGTAGAGTCTTGTGTGAGGTGTCATTGAACTCAGCAGAGAGTTGCTTCTTCATTGGTGATGGTTTGGCCCGCCCACTATGCTTAAGCCACGCCCCCTTTCATGAATGCTGATCCATCTAAGGTAGAGTCTTGTGTGAGGTGTCATTGAACTCAGCAGAGAGTTCCTTCTTCATTGGTGATCATTTGGCCCGCCCCCTATGCTTAAGCCACGGACCCCTTTCATAACATTTGAACCGTTTAAGGTAGGGTCTTGTGTGAGGTGTCATTGAACTCAGCAGAGAGTTGCTTCTTCATTGGTGATGTTTGGCCCGCCCCCTATGCTTAAGCCACGCCCCCTTTCATAACATTTGAACGATTTAAGGTTGACCATTGTGTAAGGTATCAATGAAATCAGCAGAGAGTTCCTTCTTCATTGGTGATGTTTGGCCCGCCCCCTATGGTTAAGCCACGCCCCCTTTCATAACATTTGAACGATTTAAGGTTGACCATTGTGTGAGGTATCAATGAACTCAGCAGAGAGTTCCTTCTTCATTGGTGATGTTTTGCCCCGCCCCCTATGCTTAAGCCACGCCCACTTTCATAACATTTGAACCGATTAAGGTAGACCCTTGTGTGAGGTATCATTGAACTCAGCAGAGACTTCCTTTTTAATTGATGATGGGTTGACCCGGCCCCTATAATTTAGCCACGCCCCTTTTTATAACTGGTGACCCATTTAAGGAAGAGTCTTGTGTGAGGTGTCATTGAACTCAGCAGAGAGTTGCTTCTTCATTGGTGATGGTTTGGCCCGCCCCCTATGCTTAAGCCACGCCCCCTTTCATAACATTTGAACCATCTAAGGTAGAGTCTTGTGTGAGGTATCATTGAACGCAGCAGGGAGTTCCCTTTTCATTGGTGACGATTTGCGGTGTCTGAGTGCTGCGCAAATGCACGGTCGCAAGGAGCGGCGACCGCCGGTGACCCCGACGCGCGCAGAGGAGCGAGGGCCCGTCCATCGCTGCTTGCAGCTTTAATTTATATTTTCTATTGTCAACAAATCCCATGAAATGACAAAAAAAACATGTTAGTCTGTCTCTCAATAGTTTCTAATCTCTCTATGCTGTCTGCAAAGACATGAATCTTATAAAGTAAATAGTGGATTTGTTGAGGACTATTTTCAGCCACAAGTTACGCGATACATATGGTGCTCCAGTGAGCATTCAGCAGCAGGTCGATGTATGCTGATATGAGTCAAAATAATGGTAAAGAAGGAACATATCACCTAGTGCAACAGTGTGGTTCATTGATGTGATGTGTTGTTGATTAATGGAGCTCTATGGCACAGAGAAATAAACTATATCACGCTTTGGCAACACAAATAACACTTGTTACTGTAATATGATTATTACATTGTTGGCTTTAGTCTTTTCATGGGACTTGTTGACAAAATGAACAATATAGAATATGGTCAGCCTTATCCTCTAAGGTTGTTTTACTCTTCGCTTCTTCAATGAATAACAAAATTACATAATCAACGTGCTGCAGCTCCAGTGCTGTTTATTTCCTCATTCATAATACTGTAATACCTATTGTGTTTCATTTCATGAAGAGTAGCCTATTCTGTGTTTCTGCTGACATTTAATGAGGCTTTGCACTTGACTTTGAGCCTGTTACGTCTCTCTCTGTTGTTGCCCTAATAAAATGTGCATTTGTCCTTTTCTTTACGCGAGTACTCAGCGTCCTCTGTGACATCTGGATGTTCTCTTCGTGTGGGGACCAGAGACTAGTAGCTGCTGTAACTGTAAGTCCAAAGGCAATAAGCGTTCAAATAAACAGTCCTCAGCAGTAGGCCTGTTAATCGTCTGCATGCAGGGCTGGGAATCAGTGAGACAGATGTGGCAGGAAACAATCATGTGATGAATTGACCCCAGTGTTAAATAGTGCCACTAAACCTTTTAAAATTCGATAAACAAGTCAGTAGGCCTGCGCAGAGATCCATACCCTCATCACAATGAATTTCCTGCTGCATAAATGGGTCAATGGCAAAGTGTGACTTTGCGTTTTCAGAACGGTCCAAGAGACATTTAAAGACAATTCACCATTAGCTTCACTAACACCATTTCTTTTTCGAGTAAGAAATTGATAAATTAGCAATGTAGATCATTGAAAATATATCCTAATCCAGTGGTGTAAGGTATTTACGACAGGCCCTAGTGCGCGAAGAGGTGCATGAGAGTTTGCACCTAAACTAACTACTGTGTATATCATATCGTCTCAACACATGGTCAAATACAGACTTGGCGTTGGACAACATCAAAATAACATATTACCCAGCAATCATCATTGCATATTTATATATGACAAAAATACCATAGAACATAAGACATGTATTTAATTCAATAGTTTTTTTTTTTGTTTTCATAGTTTATGTGGAATAAGCATATGACTTAGTTATGGATTGCTACTGACTATTTTACAAAACCATGATGAGATGGGTTTGCCTTTTCAAGGGCATATATAGCAAATGGCACTATTTATTTAACATGATTTTTTTTTTTTAGCACAGGGCATATTTTCAAGGTGGCAATCTGAATCACTCGCAAGGGCCCATTCTCCGCCCAACACATTGTTGCAGGTCCCACTCTCTCTACAGGCCCTTGACTACACTACACTGTCTATATTTATGCCCCTGTCCTAATCCTATATTGCTGGTATGCTAGTCATTATTCTTTAACATTCCTCTATCTTAAACGAAATGAAAAACTGCAGAGAAGTTGACTTTTTAGTTTAATTAACATTATGCTCACAACCTACCCAGTAAAGCTACAGCCATGCTAGTAGCTTTGTGAAGCTGTATTTAAACACAGCTGGACTTTGACCTTAATGCTAACATCAACATGCTAACATGCTTACAATGACTATGCTAACATGCTGATTTGTTTACCATGTTTACCATCTTAGTTTACCATGTTAACATGCTAACATAAGCTAATTAGCACTAAGCACAAAGTACAGCTGAGGCTGATGGGACTGTCATTAGTTTTGCAGGTATTTGGTCATAAATCAAAGTAAAAAAAGGCAACATCATGGTGGCACTAGAGAAAAAGTTAAGGGGATCACCAAAGTCGGATTCATCCTCTGGGGACCATGAAGGTCTGTACAAAATGTCCTGGTCATCCATCCAGTAGTTGAGATATTTCAATCTGGACCAAAGTGGTGGAGCAATCGACTGACAGACATTGTCATCCATAGAGCATTGCTAAAAACAACATACATTGGAATGATAGTGTGACATATTTTGCCTAATTCTGATACAGTATATAATGCTAGCCATAGTATCACTGAAATATTACTTCTTCTGAGTAATTAGTACTTTTATCTAGCATGCACAATCTGACAGTACAACATGGATCTTCAGAAAACATGTAAATGACTCCAGTAACTTTTCCAATACCTTCAATAATTGACCTCACTGTGTCCTATTGGTGTTAGAAAATGATGACTCTATTGGTTAAATTTGGCTCCGGCCCCTCTCTCCTTGACTCACTAAATGAGCCGAGTGAAGGATGTTGTGCTCTTCTGCATAAACGCTCGCAGCAAAATAGAGTTTATTAAGACCCATAAAAAACAACATTAAAATTCACAACCAAGGGAGCGTCACCTGACCCCTGGAGAATGATAAATTAGCTTGTGTTGCTCTAGCAAAACGACCATTTTATACCTTCATTTTCCCCCCTGGAACTGACTCCCCTTCAGTGTGGTAGCACCATAAAGGGCCTGGACTGAGAGGCTTTGGCAGTGAGAAACTTTCAGATGCTGCTGATATCATTCTGCCTGCTTCCATTCTCATAGGAAATCCCTAATGACATTTAATTCAGCTGCATGTCGGCTCTCCACATTCATCGGTGTCAAGTTGGTATGGCGTTGTACCGCACTGCACATACCTTTACCTAAGCTGGTCTGAATTTTACATTGAAGTAACAATAGAGAGCAAGGGCCAAGAAAATAAAAGTCAGAAATCTCTCCCGAAATCTCTGTGGTCGATAAAAGCTGCTGCTTAGGGCTCAGTCCATTGATACCTTTGATTGTATTCTACTTTTCACTTACCATGGATGAAGTGTTTTCTGCAGCCAGTGCTGCTCTGCTTATCTGGGACAAGTTGTAATTGTTGAGTGCAGCCACCTCCTCATTGTTAGTTTGAGGGATGGTAAAACAGATTTCATGTGACAGCAGCACTTCCATTTCCCACCAGGCAAACATGCAGTTGTCTGGGCAGCATTTAAGAAGAGATGAAAGAAAATGTGAAAACTCATCAGTGACACTCATTGAGAAAAGAGGGGTTAATACTAAGTTTTAGTATTCTCCAGCTCGGGTCATATACTCCTTACATGTATGAAGCTGCTGCCCTGTAAGTGCCTACCTTTAATGACGATTCGCTTGCTAACCAAAGTCCCTTGCGAGTCATCACAGGCAACTCATTAGCACTATGCTAAGCTAATGGATCAGTAAATGGATTTTTATGTGGGCATAAATGCTAATTCGCTACACTGCAGCGCTGTTCGACAACGTTGTGTTTAGCGAGCCAGTCTGAGCCTCTGAGGTGTGTTTGTATCTTATTAGGCTTGGCCAGGGATCTATTGTGGATGTGGAGGACTTAGTGGCAAAACAAAAATACAATGACGAAAGCCTACAGTGCTAAAACACTTGTCTGTCCTTCACCTGAAGGTTTTATTGAAGAGGGATAAGATATCCCACAAGTGCAGACTCAATTACTTTTTTTTTTGAAAACAGAAAATCAGCCTGTAAGACCGGAACTGATTGAGTGTCAGGTGTTATTATGTTGCATGATGGTTGGTGCTATCTGGGATTGACACTGACACCAACTGAAGCTACTTGATAAAACTTGAGAAGGTGTGTAGCTCAGAAATAAAGATCTCATACAGACGTGGTGACTTTTTGCCCCTCTTCTGCTCACACACTATCACTTACTGTATTTCTATCCATCCACAACTCACATCCACACAATCTTTTATTCATCAATTACTGGACACATTCCTCATTTGCAAATGCTAATTGGTGATCATTATCATATTTTTTTCCCATTAGTACTCTGGGCATAATCTGTGTAGGGAGTCCTCCTTTTAAAAACCCAAATTTACATGAAGCCCATCTACAATGTCTGATACCTACGTATATACACTAACGCATTATAACTTGTATCATAATACTTTCTACAAGCCTTTATAACCTATAATGCTTTCTACAAAGGTAATAAGGCATTACAAGACTGATCATAATTAGGTATTAGGTATCACAACTGCTCATGCTAAATCACCTAATTTGCATTAGAGATAATAAGGTCTGACGAACATTATGGTTCTTCCAGCAAAGTGTAGTTATAGCTCGCCCTAATAGCTTCATGACAACTCAGCTTTTTCAGCTCATACCACCTTCGTACCATTTGTTGATCCTGATAGCAGCCACCACTTAAAACCCTGAGACAGCAAGAGACAGACATTCAAAATGGAAGAGAGCAGCAGCATGGCCTTGTTGAAAGAACATCTCTAACTGAGTGGGAGCTGAGTGGGAATACTGGCTCGGCAGCGAACACAGAAACCACACGTCTGAGTTTCTAAAGCCAACTGAAGCACATACTGTAATATTATTGATGATGCTGCATGTTGGTGTATTACATTTTCACCTTTCTTACAGCAAATATTAGCCTACCTGTTTCTAGTATGTCCTACAGACATTGTGGCAAGCAGAAGAACACTCTCCGTCGATAATGGTTATAGAAAGCATGGCAACACTTTATTTTTTGGGTCCATTATTTCCTAGTCGCACCTTGCCAGACCTTCCTCCACAGCGCCGCGGAGGAGGGTCTGGCTAGTCCACACAGCATTCCGGGATGGGAGAACAATGTGCTGTGGTTTATTGGCATTTCCTTAAACCAATCACAATCGTCTTGGGTGGCGCTAAGCACCCGGCAGAGCCACGGTGCCACTGCAAAATAACCTCGGGAAGGAACTTGTTTTGGTGGAACGTGTATGTTCAAAAGTTGTTTTAGTCGAGGAACAGAAAACTCAGAAGATTGGACAGATAGTCTAGCTAGCTGTCTCAATTTACCCTGCAGAGATCTGAGGAGCAGTTAACCATAGTCCTCGTTAATCAACCGGAGTTTAAAATTCCAACACAAAGAAAGCGTAAGGTAACGACACAGTCGGCCGAAAAGAGTGAAATCCGGCGGAATGTCCGGCGGCAACGGAGCAATCCCAGAAGTGGAACTTTGTTGATATGGACTAATTATTTCCTAATGATTTCTTTACGGTCTGACATAGCATCCTCATAACCTTTCTAAATTACTTATAGCTGGAAGGCTCAGTGGTTACTACACACTGGCTTCTACTTGTTGAAGTAAAATAACATTAACTCCACTTTATTCCAAAGATATCCAAGATTGTGGCGATACAAGTTTTCCACTAAAAGAGCATATTTTCCATCAGAATAAAGAATAAATATTTACTGTATATTCCTGGGAAGCGCGGCCAATGAAGAAGTGGGGAAATTTGTGATGCATCATTGAGAAAAAGAACGCACTCCACACTGTGCGTTGTATTTCCATACCTGCACTTTGTGTCATTCTTTAATACTGCACACCTTATTGTGGATTATCCCTCACATGAAGGTATGGGGCAACTTTTGCAATGTAATACGCTGCTGTTATAATGCATTATGCAGTAGTTTACATTATAATGCATCATACACATGGGCTTCATAGAAAGTGTTACCCAGTTTCATTTGAGTCTTCACAAGAAAACTTTGTTCTTTTATAGTTGTTCCAGTTTTTCTTAGATACCCTTGCTGTGTCCCTGTTAGAAAAATAATTGGCTTGTAGTATTGCAGTTTTCAAGGAAAGCCTCTTTCAAAACAAGGACAGTGTGACATAAAAGTATAAAATATTAATATATACACATTTGAGGGCCACAAAAGGCATTTACAGTCCTTACAATTTGAGGACACTCCCTCAGCTTGGGGTCCTAGATAGTCCCTCCACCACCGTGCATCAAAGGTTCAGAGTCAGCGGCTCAGTGCTAGAAGTTGCAGAAACGCTCACCCACAGTCAGATGTTGACAATTTTAGACCAGTAGAGGTCCAGATATTTGTTGTTTATGTTCCTATTAAGATTTTACTAAAATCCAGATCTATGTACTCTGCCACTGCCCTGCAGCAGCAGTTCCTGCACTGGCAGTGGCTCAAATCAAAGGGGCAATGTATTTACGGTAAGTGCAAACCAAAGAAGTGATAAATAAAAGCAGCATGAAATCAAAGGTAGAGAATCAGACACAGACTACCGTTGACCTGGAAAACACTCACACACACACCAAATACACACTCCGCAGCTCCTGGGAGCGGACACTCTTTATATACTCAAATGCATACATTAAGATGGAGATGTACAGATTTTTTTAGTACAAAGAAATGAAAAAAAGAGTGTGTAGACATATTAACAGGAACACCTGTACAATATTATGCAATCTATTGTAATTGCCCTACAACAAACACTACCTCTGTGAAGGTTATTTTTTTAGACTTGAGGATGTTCATTCATCTCGCAGACCATAGCTTATTATGTTGTGGTATTTGGATAGTGTTTTATCCTATTCTGTGTTTTTGAAATATCTGGTATTATAGTAACTGGTATTCGTGTTATTGTGTCCACCTCTTGCACTTCTCTCAGAAGAATGCCTCTTGTGCTCCTCCTTTTCTTTACTTACTCTTGGAATGAGACCCACAGAACATAAAATACATTAATTGAATATATATATATACACAATTTCAAATATATCAAGCATCTGAAATCAGCAAATAGCATGTCCAGCTGGCCAAAACATTTCATATCAAAATATAGTCAATTTAGACAAGGATTCTGAATACATTTAATTACGCATGAATTGATTTTAATTACATAATTTAACTTATGTGACATACTGCAGATCTGTCCCCAGTTTTAATAATATTTCCCCCAATATAAATATCTCTATGTACTAAATAAAAGAAAAGGCAAAGCCAGGATTCATCTGTAAAGATTTAAATAAGATCCAACATCTGTAAAATCACAAATGCTTCTCTTGCCAGATGGTAAGCTCTGGTCTGGGCGTGTCCCAAAAATATACAAGAGTATGAATAATGCATTGAATATGACTTATTTCACAGTGTATATCTGGATGTGCACGCTCACTCACAGGCACACAAGCATGTATACACATATTCACACATGGACAGATGCAAGCACGCACACATGACGCACGCACACACATGCACGCACGCACGCACCTACAAAGTGTAGACCATTAAAATGAGCCAGGGGTCCACATCTGCTAAATGCTCCCAGTGATGTGTACAAGATGCGTGAGGTTCATTGACAAAATCTACACTTCTAGTCTACTGTATGTTGGCACCACATAAAAAAACATAAGTTATAAGCTAAGTCGTCCAAAATGTCCACATTTTACCATCATGACCTTAAGTCATTGAGTAAAGACAGTCAACTCATCTCTGTCGTCTCTTCTGTGACATTCCAATAGAGTTTCATGCTTTTTCACGTTCCAGCCAAATGAGAGAAAGAATCCAATGGACAATACAGCCTTTCTCAACCTCTGTAAAGTCATGACTCTTTAGCAGCGAGCTGTCGAAACTTGTCTGCAATATAACCCTGGACGGCTTCATAGCGGGGATAGTAAACAAGATGAAGGGGCCGACTTCTGAAAGACCTTCTGACAAGTCTAAATCTTCAAGGAGCCGTCCCCTGCAGACCTGATGTTGGATTACAAGGACAAAAAAAAAGGTAATGTACTTCAATGAATATTCCACCGCCCTGTTGATAAATGTTCCCCACAGGGATTTTGTTCTATGATGTGTCCACAAATTTGGCTGCAGTGAAGATTTAATGCCGATGGTGTACCATGCTCTTCACATGAGACTTCTCAGAGTTCTCAGAAGTGTCTGTCGAGAGTCTTTCACTGTGGTGATTGGAAAAACTTTGGATTATTTCAATTCTTTTTTTTTTTTTTTTTAACTGAAGGTCAAACCTGGTGTAAAGTTTGAGAGTCTCGTTGGTATATGGATACAATGTTGTGGTGTAGTGACTGGCCGCAGTTCCTTTTGTAGCATGGATGTCAATGAATCTGGAATAGAGAAAAAAGGAAAGGAAAAGATCAAAATCACAAGACAGGTGTTTCATAAGCCTTTTTCAGACATGTACCTTCTTACGTACATATCTAACCTTTTACATTAAAGTCACAATGGTAATCTTACCAGGTCAAATGTAGTTATCATTTCCATAACATTTTACCTAAGACAACTCCGAATTGAATACCACCACATTGACATAAAGCCTACTGCAACACAAAATAAGGTTAAATATGCACATAGAGATTATTGTAAATGTACGATCGGCCTTCATTTGAGAAAGCTAATACATTATATCACTTACTTATCATTTCTTTTACATAAAGAAAATAAAATCCACTAGAATAAAGGCTTTTTATTTGTTGTACATTTGTGGCCTTCACCTCCTGTGAAATTCTGTAACCAATGACTTAATTTAGCCAATCACTTGATCAAGAAACCTATTTGAATGATAATAAAACTTTGCAATGAATATGTTATATGGATAAATCCATAAATGTTAATACATAAATGATTCACGGTGACAATGGACAAATGTGACACCCTCGACTGCCCATATAAATCATTCAGACACTTAAATATGAGTTGGCAAATCCACACAGAATTGCACAAATTCCCAGGGCTAGCAAATAAATATTTATGACGCCCCCAATTCCCCCTTTCTCCCTGTCCTTGGTAATTGTGCGTGATTCATTTTGTTTTCTCGGTGGAAGAGGGAAAATCAATCTTAGAATATTGGCCAGGGGACATAAAGCATGCAGATTCCAAATGCTTGTGATTTTGCAGAATGTAAAAGCTTCACAGATACTCAGTCAATGTTCTTGGGAAGGGAATTTAGTTTAATCTTTAGATTTCCTTGTTTTTCAGGGAAAAGAAATGTTTGTGGAAGTAAAGTTAACCTGCCAGCAGAGTTAGGCTAGCCTGCTCCTGAGTCGAGTTTACCTGCCCAACTTTCAATATTAACTTCGGCAGCCAGCAAAATTTAAGGAATCTGGTACCATGGCATTTAGAAAGGGATTTTCTTTGTCAAGAACATCCTCCCATTCATATCAGTTTTCTACCTTTGTCCTAAAAGAAAGCCTGGACACTTAGCCTCTCCCTTTGATGTAACCACAGTAAGGCTTTTTAGTTTCCATCCTTAAGCATTTCGAAACTTCCAAAACCCCTTTTGATTTCCCTTTTTTTGCATCATCAAAGGAACTGCATCCTGAGAAATGGGGGATCACATTGTGTCTTCTCCAGGTCCTGAATTATGTTTATTTAAGCTCAGTGGTGAGAGCAGTACTGAAAAATACATGGCGAATACACACTAATGGCTGAGTTATTCCAGGTCTAAACTAAACTAAACCTTTAAAAAACTTGTAATTAAGGCTTCTTGATCATCAAGATCCCTGAAGATTTATTATTTCTGCTTTTACAAGATGCAACAATGAAAATGTCTTTAGTTGCTTGAAATTTATGTTGAAGTAAACTGAAGCATGGTTATACACTTAGTATGCAAATTACAATAAAATATATTATAAAAGACTTACATACTTGCTGTTTTCTATGCAACCTATGATGGCTCCTTGGGCAAAGGCTGGAAAAGAAAAGTAAAGGTCAGCATCGGAGGAACAGAGGGCCAGCCTTCACTAACGTTTTACTTTTCCTCTTACTCTTACTTTTCCTCAGCATATTGGAGGCATAGCAGCATATGTCCATTTAAAAGCACAGATGGCATGTCCAATTATTATCTAAGGCGAGGCGATGGAAGCTGAAGGTTATTTTGTTCTCTCCCAGTTTTTATGACCTCTGAGGACGCCACTTCTCTCCTCGACCACAAAATACGAGCAAGTAATGGCCACCTCATCATCTGTGTTAACGATTAAGAGACCTTTTCTTTCTTCCATCAATGGCATCACACAGATACAACATTTTATCACATTACCTGTAGGGCAGGGTGATAAACAGTGTTACACTTTGTTTCTCTGTGAACAACAACTTCTTGCCTCCTACATTCATCTTAAGAGCACACATGAAAACACTGTTTTTCCCTTGACCAAAGGAAGAAAACAGCTCCCTTGCTTTCTTAATATTGGTGAATGAGCCCCTTTTGTGTAGATAATGACTCGGCTAATCATAATCAGGAAGCTAATGGTCTGTTTAGCCAATCAGAGGAACCAAGGCGAAACGGCGGTCTGGGTAGCGCATTGGCATTCCCAGTAGCCGCTGCTCTCCTCTCTGCTGTGCAAGGCTTTCTGCAGCAGCGAGGTGGACTTGGTATTCTGCTGCCCGCCCAGCCTTTCGTCCTGCGATCTGTCGCTCTGTCTGCCTGACTGGCCGACCGGCCCTGCTGCTGTCGAAGAAAATCAGTCCTCTGAAGAGGCGCTGATCATCACACCTCTCCAGCAGCATGTCATCTAAATGCTAAGTACTTCCACTGCATCTTTAAATCAAAACAAGAAAAGAAATGAGCATGGGGGGCGAGCGGTTGGAAGGGATAAAAGCTTATAAGGGCACAATAGAATCTGCCGAGCAAACCCTTAGCTTTTTGATAACATTAATTTTCGAGGGAGAGGAAATGTGAGAGAGGAGAAACTGGGCGAGAAGGAATGTGCATGAGGAACCCAGAGACCTTGTTATCCCTTTAAATGTACAAGGAAGAAAGAGAAAGAATAGATATTGATACACCCAAAAGTTTCCTTTAAAGAAAATAGTATGTTGTTTGAATTCTCTCCACAAACCATCATGAATGTACCTGAGCTGCTTTCCTTCTCTTCCTCAACTCCCTGTCTTAGTCGGACTCCTTGCTATCGATTGGAGGGATTCTTGAAGTCGGTGCTGAGGTGGCCAGCACTATTAACTGCTCCTACTAATTAAAAGGGTAACAAGGTGAGTTTGGCCCCACGGGACGATCTGTGCAGGAGACGGCTGTTTGCCTGCCATGCACACCGGTAAACAGTGCTCACCGCCTATGGTGTTTACAAGACAGGAATCCAAGGACATTGAACACATATTCATCTCCCGCTGGCACGAGGGATAAGGGAGATTCACAGATAAGGAGAGAGAATGAAGCGGGAGCACATTAATCAGCGCTTTACTAATTGCTTATGCTGTGGTGAAATTGAAACATTTGGACCTCGTCTCTGAGCTCGGGGTGCCCCTTGTTTCATCACCACTTGTGAACATTGAGCACTGTGCATAAATGATAAAGTTTCACAGTTCAAATAAGGTGCACAGCCTGGATCTTTGAGAGAGTGCCAGCAGAGATTGGCAAAAATATTAAGAGATTCAATTAACTTCCTTTCTTATCATCAACACAGCATATTTTAGGATCAAAGTATTTTTTAAGATACAGTAAGCCTCGCATTACACAAATAAAATCCTCAGCCAAGGTAGCATTACAACTTCCAGAAACGTTTGTAGCCAGAAGGGAAAGCCACTGCAGGTAGAGCAGACAGCATGTTTGCTCAGTGCTCATGGGAAAACAAAGCAGAGACTGCATATTCAGTGGCACTTCAAGCTGCAAAATTCTCACCAGCAGCCCACCCAGCCATTATGGAGACAGGCGCTGTGCCATCGCTGCAGTAACAAAAAAATCTTTGCCAGGGTCTCTCCTAATAAGTGGACTCCTGTACAGGGCTTAGTTGGTTTCATCAACTAGAGACTCATAGTGGTCCCAGTTATTACCAGCCACTAGAACTGGTGTTATTAGGCTAACAAGCACAGATATAGCCTACTGAAGACCCTGAGGGCATGCTTCATGTCCAGAGTATGAACCTGATGCACAAAAGCACCAGAGCATCAGATTCAGAATTATCTCAGAGGAACAAAAACAACATTACAGTAGTTACAAAGCATTGGGTTGTATTTGCTGCTTTATTTCTACGGGGGACAACTACAGAAAAAACAACATTGATTGTCCAAAATTCAAATCCTTTACTGAAGTTAAATTATAATAGCATATTGTAAAATAGTATAAAATAATGTAAAAATAGTCC
The DNA here is from genome assembly GCF_008315115.2 of Sander lucioperca. Taxonomy (NCBI): domain Eukaryota; kingdom Metazoa; phylum Chordata; class Actinopteri; order Perciformes; family Percidae; genus Sander; species Sander lucioperca. Next base: position 12,423,635 of record NC_050184.1, read on the forward strand.
ATTACAAGAAATAAAATACTGCATGAAAAATTATACCTTGCAGTGTTTTTCAAAGTTTAAGCACTTTCAAGCTGCATTCATTTTTTTTTTTTACGCTTGGGGGCAGCTGTAAACACTGACATATTATAACCTATTAAAGTTCTCATGGTATTGCTTATTCACACATAAAATAGTACACAGAACGACATTAGCATTCATTTGGTGTCATGTCTTTGGCAACCTGGTGAATGTTAAGTCCAATATTAACTCTCCTCTTAGCTCTGTTTTGGTCTCCACCAAGTACCATTGCGTAATTAGTCTACGTTAAAGTTAAAGGAGGATTTTCAACTACGAAAATGTGTAGGGGGCACTAGTGAGCCACTTTTGCACACCTGTTTACGAAACCCTTAAAATACAATTTTTTTCACCAGTCCTGATGCATGTGCAAATTTTGGTGACTTTTTGAGGCATTGCGCATAACCATAATTCCTTCAGTTTTAATAGGGCCTTCGCCGACTCCCGCTGTCAGTGCTCAGGCCCTAACTATAGCCTACTACTACTACTATTTATTTAACTAAAAATCATGTATACTTTACATGTTTGCTGAGCATTTTTGGATGCCGACATTGTTTTACACTCATTTCTGTACAATATGAAAATTAACACACAGGCTCTTGAAACTGGCTTGATGTGTGTAATCATTACATTGAACATCAAGTCTACATTTTTCTTGTAAATGTTACATTACTGCTGCATGATAATGTAGTTTAGATACATATTAATTTGAATGTGATTTGTGGTAAACTGGCTAAAACCTAGAAAACCACTGTTATTGGCATTAAAGTAAAAGTATGATCAGCTAAATGTACCTAAGTATCCAAAGTACAAATACTGCAGGGTGGCACCTTTCACAGAATATTATATAATTACAGGTGATATTATTGAATTGTTACTCCTGATGAATTAACATGTGAACATGTTAATTCAAAACACAACAGCATTTTAAAATTGTAGCTGGTCAAAGTGAAGGTTATTTCAAATATTTATACACTGATGAGGGGTTTAATCTAACAATGCATCATATTTTATAAGTTGATATGTTTCGTTTGTATTTTTAACCTGTAAAGTAACAGGTAATTATAGCTGTCAAATAATTATTGTGGGGTTAAGAGAGCATAATGTCATATACAATTTGATGTAGTGTGAGTATACAGTAGCATAAAATTAAAGACCTTCAACAAAAATCTAACAATTATATTTTTGCTTTATAGCTCTGTAAACGGATTATGTTTTTAGGTTGACAACAGCAACATAAACGGGACAAAAATGAAAGACTGTGGCTGGCTGCATCATAGGCAGCAGCACTAAACAATGAAATAGGATAAGTTAAGTATGCTTGAATATGTCCAGTCCATTGACAGACTTTCTACATAACACAGGGTACAAAAACCCTGTGTTGAAATGTGGCCTATGGCTCTGACAATTTCACACCAGTCGAAGCTCGGGACACAAGCATTGTGCATGGTAAAACTCGCATGGCAGTTCAAAGCCTGGCAATAACAGAAATTCAGATAGGGGAGCAGGGTAAAGTGTGCTGAAGTGACAGCAGAAGGGACCACATTCATTGGGTCCCAGACAAAAAGGAAAAGGGGGCAACACACGGCCAGTGAAAGCAAGCTGAAAAAATAACTATTAGATGATGGCAGTACAAGAGGAAATAAAAAAAAATGTGTTGCCTTTTTATGCTCTGTGAAACATTAGATATTGTAAATGTAATCATGACGCTTCCTGCAGTATGTATGTTCCATAACACAACACCTATGATAACACAAATGAAAGAGGGGAATGGAAAGGTGGGTTTTCTCTGTTTTCTGAACATCTCTATCAATCCAACCTATTTCAATATATTTTCTGCATCGGTCCACCAGCTATCTCCTCAAGACTGATGATCATGCCACAGAATCCGACAAACAGATGAGCTGTAACCAAAGGAGTGCATTTTTATTTTCCGCTTGATAAATAGAAGATGTGTAAATGAAACCGAAATAAAATAGAGTATATTTGCTTATCGAGCGTAACCTGTGTACTCCGGGGCACATATGTTGTTTCAACGTCAGTCATTTTATGAATGTACATCCAAAGGCAAAGTGGCCAGGCTACAATATGTTATCCCCGAGGATTCAGAGAGATGCTGTCAGAGACAATATGACAGGAGTGCCGTCAGTTCACAAAACAGGAATATGAGTGAAAGCCTGGAGGTGAGCCAGTAAAACATAAAACCTAAGAGCTAGACGTGTGCTCTTTTGTCTGATGTATGTATCAAAGAAAGAGTGGGGGTGCATTTTAGATTAAGAATGGATGAAAAATAGTAGTCTCAGTTAATTGCAGATGTGCATCTCTCTCAGCAGATAGAAAAAACTAAACTCTGCTTCTTTCAACCCAACACTCCTCAAATAGATCCATTAGTTGTGCACGATTGTTAGAATTTACTTGCTGGAGCACAGAATTTAATAATTTCAACTACAAATGGAACTGAAAGCCAGCAGAGCATTGAAGGACACGGTGCACAGCATGCATATCTAATATTTGAAAATGCTCTGGCCTCGTTTTTCAATGCAATATGAAGATGCAAACATTTCTCTAATGACCTCCAGTTGTGATTTCCTCACTAATATTTCCCCACTGCGTTAGAAGGAAGATTAATAACATCCTTTAAATCAGGGCACATTTTTACTGTATGTATCCTTCAGAGCCTTCCGCACAAGGAGTTACTATTCAAGAAACAACCTATTTACGTCTCTCATTATGCATTTTATTTAGTCTTAATGAATGCTGCTGGTCACAGGACTACAGCACCTAAAGAAAGGAATTTTACTAACAAAGACCACCTTTATCTAAAGATGGCATCCCACTGAGAATACAAATATGTTTGCGAGAGGTTTAGAAGGCAGCTCTGTGACAAATACAAGAGCTGTAAAAGAACAAAGGCCAGCAATTTACATAACCTGACAAAATACACTCAAATCATATAAAAGATAAGAGCAAAGTCACACCAGGCTAATGCAACTGCAAATTAGGCTGAAAAACAAAAGGGCACTGAAGGACCTCTTGAAAAATATTGTCATTATACAGTATATCATCAGTGGTATGAGCTGTTTAGATAAAGGTAGATTTGGTTGAATCAAAAGTCTGTAAAAATGAAATCACATTCACAGATAAAAGATTGGATGTGACCTGCAGTAACCACTGCAATCACTACCAGCAGCATTCAGGGTTTTCAGCCTGTCTTTTGAAAACATTTTCTTCTGTAACGATTGCAGGATTATCATTTTTCATAAGCACAGAGCCAACAGTGGTCACAGGTAGTTTAAAGTGCTCATATTATGGTTTTTGTTTTTTCCCTTTCCTTTATTGTGTTATATACAGTGCTGCTCATAAGTATTCATATCCATGCTAAAGTTGACTAAAAAGTAAAAAAATCATCTTTTGGAAATTGATCTTAATGCCTTAATTAAAAAAATGAAATATTTCATGGATCCAGGATACTATGCATCCTGATAAAGTTCCCTTGGCCTTTGGAATTAAAATAGGCCCACATCATCACATACCCTTCACCATACCTAGAGATTGGCATGGTTTTATTTCAGTTAGCCTAATAGCTAACTGAGATAAGATCCATAGCAATGCAAATCAAACCAGCTTTTTTTTATATATATATATATATATATATATATATATATATATAATACTTATGAGTAGCACTGTATCTTTTTGTGCACGTTATAGGTTTACAAAGTGAAAAAGCCCAAAGTCCACCCCAAGGGCACTTACCATCTCCAACAGAAAACACTGTTCACAAACTGCTCCAAACAGCTCTATTGTAGTCCAGCCTTTACTTTAATGACAAACGCTCGTCACTTTGTAACACACGTTATAATGCTCGCCTAGCTGATAGCATGGCACGCCCACATTCTCTGTAACTGACTAGCTAGCAGTATTTACCTAGTTATGCGCATGTGCGACTCCCAACAAAGATTGAACAGAAGTGAGATGCCTTACTCTGTAGCTAAAACAGAGAGCTCAACACACAGGGTGAAAAGAATAGCTGCAGCAATGTGCAATACAACAAATAGTGTTTTTTGAAAATTAAACCACATAAACCTATTCTGGTACAACCTCTAAATACAATTATGAACCTGAAAATGAGCACAATATGAGCACTTTAAAGTGCTGTTGTTAACAGTCTATGCAAAATGCTATTCTGTGGCACAAACATGACGCATATATGAATCACTACATGCAGATTAGTGGTTTAAATATAACATACAGATATTTATTTTCAGAAACAGAACAGCTCTTAAGATAATGAATCAGTAGAGCAAACTCTGTTTCTGGTTGACTAATGTTATATTTGGTAAACTGGTTGTGTTGCATCAGCAGTAAGGAATATGTATGAGGAATGTGTGAGTGTCTGCATCTGTTTCATTTTAGTAACATATTAAAAAAGCAGGAATTCAAGCATGTAACCTCAGTAAAAAGACCAAAAGATTTTTTAGTTTTTTCAGATACAGTGTGTTTTCCTGTTGTTTACTGTTTGGGCTCTCTATGACAGATATAGCATTTCTTCTGAAATAGGCTTAACTATAGACCAAAACCATCAATGGGTATGTCTGTCTCTTAATACTTTCTCTCAAGCCTCTCAAACCTCAAGCCCATATATATATATATATATATATATATATATATATATATATATATATATATATATATATATATATATATATATATATATATATATTTTAAAGCTGCACTTATATATGGCTCTTTGTAGTTTTGCTTATTTAAAGCTAATGTACTTGCACTTACTACTTGTCTGGAGTTTGCACCTTCAAGGTTGAAAGCACTTAATTGGAAGTCGCTTTGGATAAAAGCATCAGCTAAATGTCATGTAATGTAATATAATGTAATGTAAAAACAGGAGTAAATAGTGCATATGTGGGGACTATTTTCAGTGGCAGATTAACAGACATTTAGTAATCTAGTGAGCATTGATCTTTTTTAGATTAAATTCATTGATGGTAGTCTTTTCATGGGATTTGTTGTGCAGGATTTTTCCAGTAGGGTTGAGATAATTCCATCTGCTTCATCTACAGTTTGAACTATCTCAGTGGTATAAGGAAATTTTCATCAATTCAAGGATATTGTAGAAAAAAAGTTGAATTGCAGTTAGAGGAAAAGTGAGATGACGTCACCACATCGTTAGACTTAGATTGATGACACGTTCAGACATTTTCACCAGCAACTCACTTTTAAACCTTATTGCTTTCTGTTTATTCTTACTTGGACACCACATCCTTTTCCAGCCTTTACACTAAAGGTACCAAGCCAACCAAGAATCTGTCATCTCTGCTCTCTAACCTCACCAACTAATCAACAATTCAGTGCTGACAGAACTGCGGTTGTGTTGCGTTGCCTTTGAGAAGCGAGCTCATTAGAAGTCTATCTCTGGTCAGATGGGTTGCCAGCACAGCAGTGACCATGGTGTCACATGACTTGGCTGCCTGGTTGTTTGTCGTTGACATGGAAGCTTTTATAGCTGAAGTGAGAGCAAGTGTTATATAACGACACTGTGGAACTGCATCATCTGTCTGTGTAATTGTATCACCTCTTTCGTAAGAGGTGATAATTTCATAACTCTTTCATAACTGGACAGGAACATTTGTATTGATGTGGGGTCATAAATGCAAATTTTCTTGGTTTTCCCACCACATTTGTAACATTTTCTATTCAAACACATGCTTCCCTATTTCTCTATGTTGGGAACCGAGCAGTGTAGTTAAACGCTAATTTTTTGCAGTGTGGTTAAATGTTAATCTTTTAAACAAAGATCTCAGAGCATGTGACCTCTGAGACAAAGGAAACCACATGTGCCACATGCGGCCTGAGCGCCCTTTTCAAACAAAGAGAATGTGGCCTCTATGCAACTGTAAAAGCCTAAAAGTCACACCGTCATGAGACAAGATGGCCGGCGGTCTAAAAACTACAGACGTTGTAGTTCACACCTACATGTCACCTTCAAGAACTCTGATTCACTATTGGCAGGGGTCCCTGAACACAGCAGGGGTCCGTGCCCAGGTGACCAGGGATATAAATACTCTGGTCACCCACTTCTCATTGTCATCCACTGCACGCGAAAGCTGCTAAAGGATGCTCTCCTCTGTGCTTTTTGATTGCAACCCCGTTGCTGAATGAAGGCATGCAGTCAACCGTTTGTACTCTAATGAATAACTTAATTTTCCGGACGAGTGGACTATTTTTGGTGTTCTGGGAACACCCTGGATCCTGTGGAAACACGCATCAGTGTTTCATCTCTGCAGAAGAGAAAACGTTAAGAAATCGGACAACAGGGACACCACTTTTGTTATCGAGTCGACTGAACTGGTTCTTCGCTGCCTTTGGAGAGAAACCGTTTTTTTCCGTGAATCACTGACGAGTGAGACGGATCCGTTTTGTTTAGTGTGGAGCATCTATGGGACCAAACAAACGGGAACACACACAGTAAGGAGGCTAAAGTTTCTGGGCAGAGAAATATAGGTGTGTGTTATTAATGTCAGTAACCGCTATTGCTGCAACTTGAATGTGATTAATTAGGACATTGAATGTGATTAATTAGTAAGTGCTACTGTTGCACATGTCTTACTATGATTGTGACCACCAAGTCCAATTTATTGCTGTGAAAGTACTGGATCACGGTACTTGTTGATATATGTTGTGTTTGATACTGTAGCTTACTGAAACTGTAATGCTACACTGCTATCTCCCGCCACAGAGAAGTTAGTTACTGTACAAGCGAGATAATAAACCTTCCGTTTGTCACTCGAACCACGGCACCGCAACGTAATGAGACCGTTACCTCGTGGCCCTGTGTAGACAGAAGGATCGGTTATTATTGCCACAAGAAGTCAGCTGTTGGCCCACAGAGGCTGGATAATAAACATTCCCCTCGTTAGATAACTTCTCAGACCCCTGCCATATCGTCAAGTTAGGTAAGAGTACTGAGTGAACGAGAGGATTGGTTATTATTACTTTCTCGAAAATCTCTAAAGTGTGCTTTGCTTTCCTCTTTACACACTAACCTAAAACACATACACAGATCAGCTGATGGCCACCCCATAGTCACGTAGTATTGCAACCAAGTTTCACTACCCGCCTTCTTGGGGTTAAATACAAGGGGGTAAGCTTCTCCTCACAACGCGAACCTCCTATGGCGCCATTTTGATGCTAACAAGCACTCATCCCCCGTTCCATCCCATTGACTGCCATTCATTTTGACGTCACTTTGACAGCGAATAACTTTACATCTGAAGCGTTTAAAGACTTTATTTGTCCATTGTTTATTTCTAAAGAAACACGACAATGTATAAAAGGCTCCATTACCTTGTACCTCACGTTATGGCTCCGTAGCAGACGTTTTTGTAAAAATAGGCTAACGATTGTGTCATAACCACACAACTTACTGTTGCATAGTAGAGGAATTACCATATAGTACAGGAGAAGCTCACAGGCAGTTTTGACTTACATTAGCTGTTTAAGTTTAATTACTAATGTTAACTAGCATTTTAGTTAGCAATAATTAGCCTGTGCCCATGTTATCTCCTTACATAGACCTACGCTCTCCGTCTCTGCTAGATTGGGAATGATTGAGATTTCTCTTGGCACAGCTACCAGAAGACTTACAACTTTCAGACACGTTGCTCACGTCACATTTACGTTGTCTCTCTCAGTTGGAGGCTGCGCAGTAACGCTCAGCGCTCACCGGAAAAGTGCTTCTAATATCCTTCACTGGTCTCTGTCCAGAGCAACGGGATCTATTGGTCCATTCTTATATACTGTCTATGGTTAAATAGCCTGTTTGAGTAGCCATTTTGTGCCTTGTGCTAAAAACTACAAAGAGCTTCAAATCTCACGGTGTTTCATCCGCTATCTTGATCTCACGTTCTTAGCTACCCACGTGATCTTGTCACCTCCCCCTCTTTCTAACACGCACGCACGCACACGTGTGTGTTAGTTATTGGTCCCTGATTCCAGGGTGGTGCCCCGTTTAGATTTTTTGTCAATTTGGTAAAGTTATTAATACACATAATCATAACTTTATTAATATTGATAAAACATCTTTGATAAATTGGCAATAATTGAATCTGTACCTTCCTAATCCCCAACATCTATTTCTCATTAAGGTACACATATTAATTCATTTTTCCTTTACAAATCAAGATTTTGTGTCATATGGCATCCTTTCAAAAGGACTGCAGAGCTTTTTTTTTTTTTTAAAGAATATTTTTTGGGGCATTTTAGGCCTTTATTTTTATAGGACAGCTTAGACATAAAAAGGGAGAGAGAGGGGGAATGACATGCAGCAAAGCAACGCAAGTCGGAGTCGAACTCGCAGCCAACGCATCGAGGAGTGAACCTTTATATATGGGCAGGTGCTCTACCAGTTGAGCTAACCAGGCACCCAAAAGGACTGCAGAGCTAACTGGTTATGATGTCTTCCTGTTTACAGCAGCACTGGCAGGACTACACACACTCCACTACCTTTTTTTTACTCTGGCTGACGCTGGAAAAAAAGAGCACATAGCTGGTGGAGGACCACCAGAGCAGAAAAAAAGAGAAAATGCTAAAGAACATGATGCAAGCCTTTCTGGCCCACTGGATCGTGCTGTGTGTGTATGTCTGTGTGTGTGCTGTCTATTTTGCAACTCTCCTTCGTTTGGCAAAAACGCCCAACTGCAACTGTTCTGGGTCTCTACAGGCCACACACTAGCTGAGCAGTGGCATTTGTTGTGTGGGTGTTGGAAGATATTTTAACCCAGCTACTGTTGTATATTGTCTGAGGGATGAAGTACACATCAAACCGCAGTCTGAATATGATCAAATAAGGGTTTTACTTAGTAGTCATAATTGAAGCTCTCTCTAGCCTGTGAAGGATCATTTGAAGCCCACAACATACTATTTGTGAGAATAGTCTCTTCTAACCCTGCACTGAAGAAGCATTTCTATGTGCAGTTTTAATTTCAGCCCATCACTTGATTAGCAAAGGCTGATAATATTGCTCAGTAGTGCTCTCAACAGAGCTCTCACCAAGCAGGGAGCAAGTGATGCAATCTCACAACCCTCTTGTTTGCCGGAAAGGAGAAAAAACATTTTACTGTCCTGAATTCAGTCTGTCTGTCTTGTCAATTTTCCACCTGACAGCCATTTCCATCATTCACACACTAACACACATACAACACACAACTGTGCTCTTGTATAACCTAACAATTGAAATCCCCCCCCCCCCCACCCCCCCACCGCTTTCCCCTGTCAAGTGTATGAAACCTAAATTATAACACCCCGCCCCGCTCCTCCCGAATTGCGCCTTTCACCTCAGAGAATATCGTATGTAGACCTTTCAGCGGCTCACTAGTGAAGACAAATTGCCAGCTTGTTTGGGGGGGGCCTCCAGAGAGTGATTCATATTAATGGCTAGCTGGCAGTGGTGAGCAGGCTGCATATGCAAACACCATTAGCAGGTTAGGCTGGAGTGTGTGACCTGGCTGTGCCACCGTGAGCTGCACACACATGAGGATGGGCTGTGGAGAGGAGGCTGTGTTTAGAAAGAGTTGCAGGTGCAGGGGAATGTGTATGTGTGTGTGTGTGTGTGTGTGTGTGTGTGTGTTATTTAATAACCACTTAACACAATTCACAATTATTGTGAAAAATAAGGTGCGAAAGTCAGTAGGCGACATTCATTTTTTCAATGTGTCAGATTCATTTAATCAACATTTCATATTCTCTGCTGCTTATCTCATGGTTAGGTTGTAGCTACAGGTTGTGAGCAATAATTAGGCTGCCACTCAAAACTGAAGTGTTTCTCTTAGTCCACAAAATACAGATCTTAATTGAATTTTCAAGTCATTTTTAACTTTTTTTACCTTAAAATTGTTGAAAGCTTAACTAGATTTGATAGGTGAGTTCAATACTGGATTCAGATATTATGTGTTTTTTAGCTGATGCATGATCTGCCTCCATCAGGTACATTTGTCACTTTATTTCAGTGGCTAACTCCACCTACGTCACGCCTACGCACCACAGCATGAATAATGAGTGCAGCCATTACCAGCTTTCAGAAACCCACATTGTCACACTGAGTGCTCCTATGTAATGTGATTATGAACATGTGAAGACAGATGCTCTCACAATTAAAACTCCCTCTCTACACTCAGATGTGGACGGACAGAGCTTGGCCAGTCTCTCTCTCTCTGAGTCTCTCTCTCTCTCTCTCTCAGAGTCTCTCTCTCTCTCCCTCTCTCTCTCCCTCTCTCTCTCTCTCCCCATCTACTCTCCACGCTTCAGCCTGATCAATCCTCTTTATAGATTTCTCATTTTCATTTATCTTCCAGAATGTGCTATCCAACCATTTCAGGTCTTACAACAAATACCTCTGGATACCTCCTCTCTTCTGCTGCCAAATCCTCCCTATCCCTGCCCGCTCAAATAAAAAACAGCAGCATCACTTGTGATTAGCTCCTACAATAAAACTCTCCTCAGCAACAGCTAATAAAGAATATGCAGTGGAACACATAATCTGCATTTTTTTTGTATGTACAAAAGCAAAACACTAACCTAAGTGTGCTGTCAGGGTAGATTAGAGCACGATGGGAATGCGTGCATGAAATCTGCTGCAGCTGCCCAGGGCTGCCGGATGGAGGAGGCGGAGGAGCAGCGAGAGGGAGAGAGAGAGAGATAAAGAGACAACAAGTGAGGGAGATAAAAGAAAGAGTGAAAATCAAGAGATCCAGTCACAGGTTGACCTTTGAGCTTGTGTACCTGACGATGAGGCAGTCTCTCCTGCTCTGTCCGTCCTGTCATCTCATGCTGACATCAACATGCTGTATTGTGCTGTTTCACTCGCTCTGTCTCGGTAAGTTACATCCCTCAATAGAGAAAATTTAAACCTGAATTGAAAAAAAAAAGCTGGACTCGTGCAGTGCCAACCACTGAACACAACCACAGCATACAAATGCTTGTGGAGCCAGAGTTAGAGTCTAACTATAATTGTGCTTAATGGACATTTCAAGCACAGATTAGCTAATTGGTGAAGCAAGACAGTCACCTGGTGGGAAAACTAGCCTGCATTTTATAGAGAGACCAGAGAACCCCACCATTTCCATTGAGTATAAAGTTGCATGGTGTGAAATTGAGACCTGTATCCATGGCGACTCAGCCGTTGACCAAGCAAGCAGTAGTGCTCGGAGAGTGGCTATCTGTCTGTAGGCGCCTTTACAGTTTGTTTGTTTTTCCACTCATGGCTTCCAAACATTCATAATTAATATTTATAATTCTTCCTTTATAATGACACCAACATCTAAAAGCTCAAACCCTTACTGATAAGACATGCTGGCTTTGTGTTCCCTGTGTATTGTGAATCAAATAAAAGTTAATCACAGAGCAGAGCCTCAATCAGCACTGCAGCATTGGAAGCTCTGAGGCATTGGATGCATGTTGCACTGTGAGAGGAGCCTACAGACGACCAGATGACACCATATTGAAGGCTTTAAAAATGTAACATGTTTGGTGTTTATTTAAATCTCTCACAAAGTCAGGGAGAGGTCATGGACTGTTGTCAGCTATTATTTTTCTCAGCATGACACCGAAACCTCAAACCTCTGATCTCTTGTTAGAGTAAATTAATCTAATCAGCTGCTCCTGTTTCACATCTGAATCCACATTTTGTCAGTATTTGTTTCACAGTAGATGTTCAAGGTAAAACCTCTGCTATTTGGCCTGGGGTTGACAGGTTTGTTTGATTGTTAGGTGAATCAACATGGAATCAAAGTGGGCAGAAAGCTGCTGCTGAACTGCTCGCTATTGTACGGTCTATTAGTTGAAATTTTCAAGCATGTTGCACTTGGGGCCTCAAAAGGTGTCACAGCAGATGATTTCATTTCAGCCCTTTATGGGTTGCTAGTCTTCTCGGGGTACGTAATCAGACACGTGGAACGTAAACTACAGCAAAAATTGATTCATGACCATTACAAAGTTATATTACATAGTTATATTACAACTGACCATATTGCAGAAAATACAGTTCAAGTTGGTAACAGACTCTAATCTGAAGAGGTTCTGTACAGGATGGTTTCAAATGACGTATTTGAGTTTTGGAAGGAGATACTGTAGTTGAGCCTTGTTAGCATTCCTAAGATGCTGGTGTATTTAAGATGGTCCAAGAAGAATTCAGGTTTATCTGGTGAAAAACTTTACCTAAAAAACTAAATGCTAAGTTGAAGTTTGGTAGCCAGAACAGTTTGGTGTGCATTTTGTCAAAGCTAATGTGATACAGTGCAGAGCTAATCTAGAAGCTTTTTATAAATCCTCTTTAGCTGCAGGGCAAAAACTAGGGCAATATTAGAGGTGGGTTAGAAACAATAATGATATGACCATGTTCGTAACATTAAGTACTGTTTTGGCTGCTTCTGACTTTCTTTCCAGTATTATCAATGTCCAGAGTACAAGAGAGATGACGTAAAATGAAGAAGTGATACCCAGAAGTTTGGTTTATTTGATTTGTTCTAATAGGATGTCCCACAATTAAATAGTGGATTGTAATTCCAACCCACATGGAGCAGTTCACCATGAGTTTCCTACACTTTGACATTCAGTATTGATATACCTGTGTGCTGCCTCTAGCCCTGGACTCTCGCTTCACATAACACTCATCAGCTTGCAGGGTTTACCCATGCTAAAATGTTGGCGTGATGTCATGTCTTGTAAATTACCGTGACGGTCTTGATGCGACCACTGCCCTTGGTGCAGGTCCAGCCAGATCGGTTGAACAGGAGGCTGCAGACCTCCCCCTCCAGGCAGGGAGCCATCTCACACCACTGACGACTCCGCACGATTCGTGCTGAGAGGGCAAAAGACAAGAGGGCAAAGAGGCAAATTAGACAGACAGATTCACCGACCCAGACAGAGACTTCAAAATGTCAACATTTTCTGGAACAAAAAACAAAACTGTCCATTTTATGCTCACTAGACAGGAAAGCATATTCATGTGCTGATGTGTCTACAAGCCTGTAGTATTTTAATTAGGTTCTTGTTGAACTACCAGGTCTGAATTGCCTGTGGTAGTAACCTTTACAGGCCAGCTGGCGTTCCATAAATTACTCTTCTTCTAATGCTTGCTTTTACTGCAGCAGCACAGAAAGATTCTTTTTTATTTTGCCACACTTTCCTCCTGACAGTTTTTTTGGTGGTAATTCTAGGTAAAATGTTCTAGGTTGAAAGTAATGTGTACCATTATACAACATAATATTGTTGGAATTCTTTTACTGAAGCTACATTGTACAATTTGCTCTCAAACTTGCACTCAGTGGACAATACGCCAAATAGTTTACCTGTGAGCTTTTCAAATGGTTTGATGTTACCTGTCTCGTCACTGTCAAGGCCAGACATATTGTGCAGTATATTGCAAGAATCTTGGCCATCTCTTTATGCACCAGGAGTGAATAGAGCTACATAGCAGGAATAGCAAGAGCATGAGTAAATTGTTGGTTTGCAACAATGGCTGAAAAAGCCATATAGCCACTAGGGATATACCAATCCCACTTTTTTCAGTCCTGATACCAATACCTTGCTTTGGATATAGGATGATTCTGTGTTCCAATCTGGTAACAGAATTTAATTAAAGCTGCAAGCAGCGATGGACGGGCCCTCGCTCCTCTGCGCGCGCCGGGGTTACCGGCGTTTGCCGCTCCTAGCGACCGTGTATTTGCGTGGCACTCAGACACTGCAAATCGTCACCAATACCTCACACAAGACTCTACGTCATACAGTTCATTAGCTGAGACAGGGGGCGTGGCCAAAGTATAGGGGTCGGGCCAAACCTTTACCAATTAAAAAGAAAGTCTCTGCTGAGTTCATTGATACCTCACATAAGACTCTACCTTAAATGGGTCACCATTTATGAAAGGGGGCGTGGCTTAAGCATAGGGGGCAGGCCAAACCATCACCAATGAAAGAAAGTCTCTGCTGAGTTCAATGACATCTCACACAAGACTCTACCTTAAACAGTTCAAATGTTATGAAAGGGGGCGTGGCCTGAGTAAGTGGGCGTGGTTAAAGTATAGGGGGCAGCTCAGTATCACATGTAGACCACACATTCTAAGTTTCATGTAAATCGGATGATGTTTGTCATATAAGGCGCATTTCCTGTTGCCAGCGGGGGCGCTATGACCAAAAGTAAATATTGGCCGGTAGGTGTCCTCAGGCCTGGACCCTTGTCAATCGTGAGAAATTTCGGGCAGATACGACAACGTACACTCAAGTTACAACAACTTCTTTGTTCATCGCTAAACACTCAAAATGGCCGCCACGCCACGCCCACACCGTCTGACGAAAAGTTTCTTTCAATAACTTTTCATCTTTAAGGTGTTGAGAAGATACAGACCAAGTTTGAAGTCCATCGGATGAAATCTCTAGGAGGAGTTCGTTAAAGTATAGCACCTTGACTTTTAGGCCTACTTCCTGTTGCCACTAGGGGGCGCTATGACTTTAAGTAAATATCGGCCTTTATTTGTCCTCAGAGTTGGACTCTTATGAATCCTGAAAAGTTTCGAGCCAGATGGACACGCAAGTTACAGCCACTTCCTGTTTTGATGGCGAAACGCACAAAATGGCCGCCCCGCCACGCCCTATGACAAAAAGTTTTTCTTTTAACAACTTTTCATCTTTAATGTCTTAAGATGGCACAGACCGAATTTGAAGTTGATCGGATGAAATCTCTAGGAGGAGTTTGTTAAAGTACGACATGTGGAAATGGCCAAAATCGCACTAATTTCGAACTTTGAAATCAAAATGGCGGACTTCCTGTTGGGTTTAGGGTATGGCTCCAATGACGTTTTTTGTACATCTTGATATGTTACATATGTGTACCAAGTTTTGTGAGTCTACGATAAACGCACTGCAGGGGCTCGATTTATTTTACTATGTAGTAGAGCTAGAGAGCCATTATTGGGCCCCTATTCCCGAAACCCTTAAAATACGTAAATTTTAAGCAGACTTGATGCGACCGCCAAATTTGGTGAGTTTTTGAATATGTTAAGCCCCTCAAAAAGCCAATTTACTTGCAGAAAATAATAATTCCTTCAGTTCCAATAGGGCCTTCGCCGCTGTCGGCGCTCGGGCCCTAATTAATAAGCTGTATGCCTCACTGTGTGGAAGTGACTGGGATCATTATTTTTTGTTTAAGGCAACACCAGGCTTAACATTGCTTTCCTCACTTTGTAAAACGAAATGTAACAAATAAATACACAGATTAACAATTCAAGTGTAAACCTTTTCAATGTAGCAACAAATTGGTCAAAACTTAAACAGGGATTACAATTCCAGTGTATTTGAGTCAGTATCAGATCAATGAATACTAGCCACCTTATCTAAGTTCATAAGACGTTATCTTCAGCTAAAAATGGAAATGATAAACATTTGCAAAAGAAGAGCAGTACTGTAATTGGGACTGCACTGAATTTGCAGAGATATAATGATGGCACGAAATGGTCAATTTTTTGCTAAAATCTAATGATCATGCTTTTTTCATTCCTATTTGCATTCTAAATTTAAAAAGCAGCCTTATTGTATTCTGTTAAAAAAATAATGTGATTAAAGTTTCCTGTGAGGATGCCTTTTGGAAATACTTAAATTAAATGTAATGCTATAAGGTGTACATTTAACAAGAAAATCTCAAGAGACATTTACTTATTTTTGGGGCATTTTTGTACCTTTTTTATTATAAATATTATTATAAATTAGCATCAGTGAAGAGATGACAGGAAACAAGGGAAGGAAATGCAACAAAGGTCCCTGATCACATGCAAAACGGGGACATGGCAATTCAAGCTCCATCGATGTAGATTATTTAAAAATATTTCAATTTCAGGTTAAGACATGAACCTGTACAAAGCCCAGCAGGTGTCAATTTCTCTGCACAAATGAGTAAAATTAGCATCAAGTCACTTAATCAGTATGAACTTAAGTTACAGGTTGTATCAATATTGTGAAATGAGTTTTGTTTGGATTTTGGAAAGAACTTCTTCGTCTTCTTAAAGGTATTTGTCTGCTGGAGCCAACAGGCTGTCAGAGTGATCCCTCTGCAGTCTGTCTGCATGACATTGAATTAGCCTTCGCCTGTAGTCGATGCTGATAAGCTCTTATTGTTCTTTACACAGCGTGCTAAAGCGACACTGAAAGGTTTTCAGCTCTCTGCGGACCTGGCTGAGGCCGCTGCTCTTGCCTACCCACGATCCCCCGGGGGCAGCACACTGTGGAATGAGGTAACATGGTCGCCAAATTGAAAGAGAGGAACTACAATTCGTTGAATGTCCACTGGAGAGCTGAGGGCGAAACAGAGAAGGAGCAGAGAGAGGGAGAGTAAGGAGGTGTGGAAAGGGAGGCCTTGTGACATTTTGCTGTGAGGTATTCCTGGTCCAGGCCTTGTTAACAGTCTGAAATTGGTCTTTGGAGTGTCATACCCCGACTGCTACTCTAATATAGATCTGTCATCTTGTGCTATTTATCAAGCACCCCTCATGTATGTAACCACACATACACAGACTCAGACACAATTAACGCTCTGTAGATATAAAGCCATTCTCTCAGCAAATAATAGATATTGTTGACACATCGAGACAGGAGCTGTGTTTTTTCCAGCCTGCATTCACGGTGTAGTCAGGCAGCTGGGAGACAAAGCAGTGGAAGAAAAAAAATCTAGAAACCTGTCACCTCATTGAACCGAACAAGCATAAGAAAATATTAAAACTGAGACAAAATGGTCATTTTGGCTTCTCCGTGAGCAGAGGTTCCTCAGTGTGCAGGAGAAAATCTAGTAAGTGACCTTCCTCTTGACACAGCAACATGCCATGGTGAGTTTTCATTTTCACAGCCACCAGTCAGGTGCAACAAAGCATAGATTTATCAGTCAGTTGCAGACGTAGTTTTGAGTATATTACAGGGCCAGCACAACTCAATTTCCAGGGCACGGAATATAAGCTGAGCCCGCAAAGTGGCGGGAATGCTGACTAACCGTGGAGTGCATCAGCCCAGCCAGCCCAGAGTCGCGGAGGTTGGCTAAAATAAATGCCTTTTTCAGCTGCTGCCACAGTATCCAGGCACTCGATAGCTTGCCCTTGTTACTTTTTCAATGCCGCCCATGACAGTGTGACTTGATCTATGATGACTTGATGAATTGCATGGTGCCGTAAGCCGTGGATCGGTCGCACGGCACTGGTTGGGATTAGAGTGTCGCCATGATAACTTCATCCACAACGACATCATGAATAACACGAGCAGCTACAAAACAGCATCGCTGCAGTTTGGCTTCAGCCTGTCTCCATCCATCAAACCTATCTGTCCAATATGCTGGCACGAGCAATTGTGGACACATTAAAAAGCTTATATGGTACAACCACCCACACACACATCAACTGTATGCTGAGCAGACTTTGAGCTGAGCTGAAGCTGTCTGAAAATATCTGTCTGCTGTTATATTTCATCTTAGAGTATCGATTACATGATGCTATTATGCAAATGGCTGAGGATTATTGTGGTTTTATTATGATATCTGTTTTGTGTTTGAACATGATTTCAGGCCTGTTGTATAATGTTTTCCTGTTTGTGATGTTGGCAGTGTGCAGCAGCAACAGCAGCAGCAGCATCAGAGGTGAAACAGCTGGCTGTGGTGGTTGGAAGAGACAGATAGAGTCTGTCTGTCTGGTTGACACCTGGGTGGCCCATACTGTTGCCGGCGCTGTCAGAGTCCCACACAGGGACCATGGACGTCGGGCCAGGCTTGTAAGCTGCCAGAGACCCTGCTGGGGCAAGGTTCTGGACCTCCAACTACTTTACACGTAAGACCATCTGTCCCCCCTGTGCACAGTGCCAAGCTCTGCCCTGCACAACATAGCACTGCCAGACGAGACTCAGAGCAGGACAGGAGGCACAACAGTGAGTCCTAAACCAAACGCACTGTTAGTCTGACGAAATTCTTCCTCTGCAGAAGTAAAAAATAACATCAAATTTTTACCAAAGCCACAGGCAGCTCATGTAAAATGCATTAAGATGAGGTACAACAAACTAAAAGACACAATTTCAGAGAGATAGGAAAGAGTATGTTAAACATAAAGTGATGCATGAACCTAAACAATATATTGTGTGCCTCTAATTGTAATTTAATAATCATACTAATAATGACGCTTTTTGATAAATATCCAACAAGATTAGCTAACTAGCTTTGCTGGGCACCAGAAACAGTTTTACAGGTTTTTACAGGCTTTCTGGCTGGATAATAATTTGTAGCGGCCAGATTTTCAGCCCTCTGTCCTCTACACAGCACAACCTGCTGCCAGATGCCTGATGGTCTTTCACTTCTAATTATGACAACAGGAAAATCCAACATTAAACACATTTTAAAAGCGGCCAGCAGCCAAGCTCCAAATGACTCTATACTTTTGTTGAGCAAGCTGTTGAATTACTGAGATTGTTTTTTGTTGCATTTTCTTTTGGGGGCTTTTATTTTAAAATGGCATTGTATTTCTGGCTGGTTCATCAATATGTCATCAAACTAGAAAGTTTGCCGAATATAGTAAAACCCATCTGGCAGCATCTTGATACTGTATTAACAACCTAAATCTAGAGCTGATTCTCTAACTTGAGATCTATCTATCTCTACATCTGTGGGTGCGATGCTGTCATAAGTGAGGTTTGCTATTAATGATGAAACTAACAAGATATTTCATTTTCCTTTTTTCTGCTGATTTACAAATGCTGCTCTGTGGAAAAGAAGGTATTGATTGATATTTTAAATGAATTTGTCTGTTTGCAGCATTTTATGGCTGGAAAACACTTCCACTTTTATCAGAAATATAGAATTGCTTGGTTTTGCTGTTGTTGACATGAATGGAAAAATTAGGCTGCATTGATTAGAAATTGAGAAGCCATTTTGTGGTTTTGTGTAAGCCTGATCTTTATTAATAATTTCCAAAAGATTTTTCTTCCCAAACTTTTGTTATTGCTGTTTAGCTACTGTCAGAAAAACTCAACTCTGCATATACATCTGGGCAGGAAGTGCTGTCATTAACTGTAACTTATAGATTGTTGAATTGTAGACTTGTTGATAATTAGTGAATAAAAACAGTATTTTTGTTTGAGAAGAGAAACAGATCAGTGAGTATGATATGACAGTGTTGTTGTACGTAATTTGGGCTGGGATTTTATGAATTTATCAAGACAACAGGTAAACATGAAGAAGTGTTGAGTTGCATTACCAGCAAACATCAACAACAAATTGAAATTAGAGTAGATCTGGAAAAAAGGGAAATACGATCATATATATTTCTTTTCTGTGTCAAACATAAGCTTCTTTCAAATCAAGGTCTGCTTCTCTCTGCAGCTGAGGTAAATTAAGAATACAACAAATTTTCTCAACTGTGTGTCTGCATTATACATTTGAAGAAAGTCTTCCTTTTGCTCACTTTTTGGCTCATTTAGTGTCAATAATCATTGTGTAGGAGTGTGAAAGCAGAAGCTTGCAGCCAGCATATAAACAGTCTCCCTGCAGCCCGCAGACTCTTATCATGGTGGCCATCAAGCTACATACGATTACAGTGTGATGTGATGGCATGGCAACAACGGGCCAAGCAGAGAAGGGGAGGGAGCGGCAGAGAGTCAGGGAGCAGATTAGAGTGAGAGCAGGGAGACAAGCAAGGAAAAGCACATAATCCTCCTGTGTACAGTGTGCAGACTAAACCTGCACAACAGTGTCACACAGCAGTACAAAAACAGGGCAAACCTTGAAATATGGCCTTAAAAAGACTTACAAAAGAAGTTATTTTGTGAAGAAATACACTGCATAGTGAGAAATTGTTGAGTACAAATAATCAAAAAGGAATAACAGAGTAACATGTAACATTACATGCTGCTAAAACAATGCAGCCGCTATCTTGGTAAATCAGCTTATCAAATCCTAGGTAAGTCACATATAACAAACTTTATTTGCTGCAGAGCTTAGGCTTGTTGGTATGTCATTATAGAAGTGTGAATACTAGCAAGACGGCAAGGGAGATCAAAATATTTGTCTAATTGTCACCTTTAGTCCACAAGTTGCAGACTGTTGTCCCAAAGGCTACACTATACTTACTGTAAGCCTTGGATTTTGGTTTGTATTCATTACAGGAAACAGCAAAGAGATTCAAATCTATGAGCTTTTGCTGTTGAGTATAATTGTCCTGATGAAATTCTCCAATTTTAACTCGTAATGCCCTATTTTAACTATCTAAGCGCACGGCGTGAAGTGCATGGCACAGGTGCGTTTAGGGCGTGTCCAAATCCACTTTTGTTAGTTTGACGGTGGAAAAAAGGGTCCGTGTGCCGGGCGCATGGTTCAAAAGGGTTGTACTTTGTGTCTTCATTAATTCATAGGTGTGTTTTCGGCGTAACATGCAATAAACCAATCAGAGTGTCATCTCCCATTCCCTTTAAAAGCCAGGCGCGTTTGTACCTTGGCGGATTTGCACCGTAATATTTTTATTTGTAATCTTTTGCATGTTTGTGTGCTGCTGCGCTTCCCTGTGTGTGTGTAACAAGCATAGTATGCGCACACTGTGCATAAGCCTAGGCGCATTTTACTAATTTGCTGCCCTATTGACTTTAGACCAGGTTTTTGTTGGTCACTGGCGCTATCACTTCCCGCTGCCTCATGATAGCAATACGCCAAGAATTCACCTGAACACACCTCCCTGTAAGACCAGCATGCCCATGGGCGCAAAGATGGGAGAAGGTGCATTTGAAATTGACAACTGCATCGGTCTTAAACTAGCAAAGACACTTGCGTTGGGCTTTGCGCTGCGCCGGGTGCAAGATAGGGCCCGTAAAGTTGGCTGGATACACTCTGAAAGGTCAACTGCAACCATAGACAAACATCAGTGTAGCTGTGTACTGTGTGAAAAGTAGCACTAGCACCATTCTTATCACAGAAAACAAATCTCATGATTATGTGCACTAGCCTCTGTTCCTTTCTACTCGGATACAAAATAGTGCAAAATCCATTATGACATACAGTAAACTGATGGTCTTTGTACTTTTGTAATGCAAGAATCGCTGTGCACTAAATTCCACATCAGTCAAACCTGCAGGGTGAGAGAGGATGTTTATTAAAGTTTTAGTTTGACTTGTAATCCCTCCACCCCAACATGCCAATCACCATAACTGGAAGTGAAAAGGCTTAAAAACCATGTTAAGAGGTGTAATATCTGTGAATTTCATTAAAAATCCCAGCTGTGGCTGCTGAGATACTGCACTTGACGAATGTATAAGGAAGTCATACCGACACCTTTGAGTATACTTAATTGTGTCACTTTTCTAGCATGAACCCACTTTACACTTGAACCCAGTTAGAGTATGGAACTGGGACACATATTAAGCCTCCAAGAAAATGACTTTAAATAAATCCGTATTGACCGCTGTCCATGGTGCTGATTCTGGAGCTGTCTTGGATGTTCTTCAACATTTGTGCTGGCAGGCCACAATCCCACTAGTGGGGAGTGATGGCCAAGGTTGGCTTATCTGATCAGCATTCGCATATTGCCTCACCTGTTGAGCTCACTATGTATATCTTATTGATCAGGATCCTGGTTGCTGAGACTTGGAAATGCCACGCCAAACGGCCAAAGGAAAATGTTTTAGTCATTATAAGTTTGGTTGCCTAAAATAAGTTTAGTTATTTATTTATTCACACTCCAACAGATGCCACTTGTTAGTGTGTTTGCTTCTACTTCTCTGCACTTTTGTCACCTGTGAATCACAACTTTAGAAAAAACTCTTTGTTATTAGCAAAAAAGACCGCCACCGAAAAAGTGTTCCGCCAACAAAATTACTTTCCAAGATTAGTTTGTCTCTGGGCGTTTCCATGCAAAGGCAGACTCTTAAAATCCTTAAGAAATACAGGGAAGGGTCAAGAAATCAGGCTTTCAACCACTGACATTCTCCCCTGGCTCACAGCTCTGACGGATCGTTGCTCCAACGACTCTTTATCTCATCTGTTTTTTTAGATTATCTTGTCTTTATTAGATGGTGACAATGTAAATACAACCAGGACACAAGGGAAGTGAGAGAGGGCAACAACATGCAAAAAAGATCCCCCACTGAAATTGAACAGGGGATGCTGCGGTTATATGTATAGTTCTTTCTACCTCTTTTCAAAATCATTCCAAACTAGAATTACACTAGAATTCTATGAATAATGGATTACAGAAATGTTGTGTAATACCTGAATTTCTGCTGTTTCTGGTAGTCAGATACTGCTGAGAGTTTATTTCACTTTTTATGCGTCTTGACAGGAGGGCATTTACCACATCAGAGTGGATGTACATTACTTTGTACTTTCACGGTGTGGAGTAAAAGGCAACAACACTGGAGGACAGAAAGGACAGGAATACTTGATATTCTCTGGGAAAAAGGAAAAAAGCACTGAAATGGCAGAGGACGCTATAAACCTGGACTCTAAACACCAATAGGTTTATAGTATAATTAAGTGACTGTACATATGACTCACAAACTCAAAAAGAGCAATTCATATCATGTTACTAAAAAGCAAACCAGGTTTTGCGTTCACATGTATGCTTAAAGCGAGGAATAATCATATGACAAAAAGTTCACAAGTTCTCACATCTAAAAGAGCCAGTGATCCACTCCTGCTGCTGCTGTGAATGAGTTATATCAAATTGACCCAGAGGACAGTGAGCCCTTGCTTTGTTAATAACAGCTCAGTGAAAAAACTGGAGTATGCCAAAGCCTCAGTGAGAGACACAAATGAAACATGTCTAAAAGTCAGTAAATTTGTTTATGTGCTTAGAAGGGCAAAGGCATTTATGGGAATTCACATCAAAAGCAAGAGTAACTGAATATACCCTGAACTAAAGGTCAGAGAGGATATCTGAACAGTTGCAGCATTAGACCCATTGTGGTCTCGATATGCAGAAATTCCACCTTGTGATTATGGACACATTTTTTAGCTGTCAGCAGAAAGCCTTTAAACAAGCCTGTGAGCAACAGGTTGCATCTTTAATGCACTGGTTATTAATGGAGTGTAGGGTGTGGTGTAGTGGGAAGCCCATAATAATCAATTTCCTGCTGCTGTAATCATAGCTCTCTGTAAGTAAATTAGCATCTGCTGAGTGTTACTGAGAGGCGTCTGCAGAGAGGGAGTGGTGGTTAAAAGCAGTGTAGGGAGCGTGACACAGGCTGTGGGACTGCGGTCTCATGTCAGGGCTATTAGATTAAGGCTAACACGAGTCATTGTGAGATGGAACTAATAGATGCATGTGATTGTGATATTGTGAGATCCAATCAGCATCACAGATGGACTGTGTCTCATCTGACTTATCACCCTCCTCTAGATATCGTCCAATAACACAGAGGGGGCTTATCTTAGAGAGTGGATGAACATCACACAGTCTGTATTACAAGAGATCTTTATTCAGCTGGAGTATATTAAAAAATAAAAACAGTGGAAGAGGAAAATTCAACATGAAGACAATGAAAGAGGCACAAAGTGATTTATAATTTGCTGATGTCACACTGGCTGACTGGAGGCGATCTAATGTAGACAACCAATCCCATAGTTGGGAGTCAAACAGTCTAAAGGGAGACACGCAAAGTGATTATCGATTGGCTGGTTAAACAACCAAATTACATCGGCAGTTGCTTTTAATGGAGAAAGAAGGAAATCCATACATTTTGTTCTATCGGAGACATCTTTTACTGCCATTAGCATGTACCTACATGCGACAATTTTAACACAGCAGTAGCTTAAAAAAAAAAAAACAAAAAAAAAAAAAAACACTCCAGTCCTGCCTTCCTGGAGCAGATGCTCATTCATAGAAGGCCAGAGAAGGCCAGCTAAGTGTTGCGTAACACTCAGCCGAGAGTAGAAAAAACTGTTGAAACTGAAGCGTTCAGAACAGTTTTGGCCACATTTAACATTAGAATCCAACATTTTAACATTGTAGATATGACAGAAAATACGGAAAAGCATAATATGTCCACTTTAATATGTGACAGCAGGAAAAGCACAGGTGTTATTAATGAAGCCTGTTGGCTGATTGGCACCCGCTGTTTGCAGTATGATATACAATGATTGGCTTATTTACAGCTGTGTAGCAAGTACCATCCAATCATATTCATGCAGGTGTACATTATAACGTGACACTTATGTCTGTTACTGTGACGATCATGTCAATGATGTTGTCTGCTGCTGCAGCCCCATCCGCCACTCCACCCTCCTTCTTATGTGGTATTTCATGTTGTCGATTTAAAGGTCCAATATGTAATATATTTAGTGTAATAAATCCAAAAATGACCCCAATGCGTCATCAGATATTAAGGAAACATGCTAAGTTGAAATACTATCTTTTCTGACAACAATGCTAATGCCAGTATTTTCTCCTTTTGAAATTTCCGTTCCGTGACGGAATTTTTGTGTTTTGGCCTGTTTGTTGTTATCAACTGCCCAGTTTGTCAGCCAGGCCGGGTTGCCAGATATACCTGTAAAAACGTAAACCCAGCGCGCTACAGCTGTAAGGTTAGTACAGCCATAAAAGCAGCAAACAAACGAACAGGATCAATGGAGATTGATTTTACCCGACAAAAAAAATGGCATGTCAATAGTTGCGTGACCAGAGACGTAACAAACCCGTCTGGGTAAATATTGGAGATGTATTTGAAAGATGGAGACAGCTTAGAGCCCAAAAGGATGCAGAGTTGGCTAATTTCCTCCTTAACAGGTAAGTATTAGCTTCAGGCTAATTTATCACAGCTACTAGGGACGGGCATTTTATGTCATTTCAACATTTGTGTAGCTACTCACATTGAATTATATAGCTAGAGTACCCGAGTTGGTTACTCACAAAAACAATTGAGACACAGCCAGTGCAGTGATCCCGACTGGTCCTGGCTAACGCCGCCATGCTAACTGCTAACGTTACCGGAGGACCAGGCAAGCAGCCACGGCTGTTTACAACGTGGAGCCTGTTCAGCGGCTGTAGCCGACAACGGTGAGTTATTTGAAGCCAAGAGAGGGGGGCTGTAAATCGGTAAGAGAGGACCTTGAGTTTGCAGTGTGTTTAGCGATTGTTGCCGTAAGCCAATAAAGTGTGTTCAGTCGGGTGGAAAAGGACGGCAACGGCAAGGACGGTAATGTCTGGCTATGTGAGACAAGCGTCTAGCAACATTGTTGTGGATGCTCCGGTATCAGCCTGGCAACCAACATGAACTTCGAGTCTGGGGAGGAGGGGGCGGGGGAGACGACTCTCTCCAGTATTCTGAATTTGTACTGCAGTAACTATTTTAAACACTAGCTGTCAGTATTACATATTGCACCTTTAATGTTCATGCATGTGTTTATAAAAGATCCCATATTGAAAGAATATTCCATGTCTTTTTTTTATTAAAGCAGGTTGAGGTGCTATAAAAACACTGTGAAAGTGTCAAAACGCTCAATCCAAAGAGAAATGCACACAGCCCGTATTAAGAAACTGTGCCTTTAAACGAGCCGTTAGGACTTCCGTATTTATAGATAGAAAGTGCCACTACAGTGCTGTCATTCCCCGGATGCAATGACGCTGCAGCAACTTCAAGAGCCCAGATGTGAAAATGCTAACCCATCAGAGAAGAGGGCTTAAAGAGACAGGGAGTGTTTCAGACAGAGGGTGAATACAGGTATATATTCAGACAGACAGTATAAGAAAAATAATGTGTTTTGAACATTAAAGCATGAAACAAGTTCTAGGAGAAACCTAATATTAGGGTTGGGTACCAAAACCTGGTGCTAATACGGCACCAGTGCCTAAACGACCGGTATCTACTGGACCGAATTGCAACACGGATTTCGGTGCCTCATCTCAGTGCCACTTAAATGCCTTCTGCGCTGCTCTCTGATGCTCTGAAATAGACACTAGAGGCAACAGGAGCATCGCTACACGTGACACTAGTTAACACTTCACTTGACAGCAGGTAATGTTAGCCTACTGTTAGCTAGCAGCTGGATTAAACACGGTTAAAATGCTGACAGCTAAACGGTGTAAAGGGTGTCTGTATTTCACTGTAGAGGATTCCAACAGCGGGACGTTAAGCAGTGTGCAGCTGCCGTTGCTGGAAAAACAACACAGACGTGGTGCGTTCACTTGAAACTAGTAAGGCTCGTGGTGCATTTAAAGTTATAGTAAAATACCCTTTTCCCTATTACCCTATTTTTTTACGGTTCAGGCACCGGCACCATTTTAAAAGTATCGTTTTAGCACCGGTATCAGAAAAAAAAAAAACAATACCCAACCCTACCTAAAATACAAGCATGAACTGAAAATGACTATGGGAAATTTAAGAGCGATTGGCCGACTATAATTGGTAATTTCCTAATGCAAGATCTATCAATAATGTTAATAGTTACAACTGTGATTTTCCTATTATGATTTTTCATGATGTTCCTGTTATGTCAAAATGTCTGCCATGAAAAAGGTCTACGGATTCTGCTGTAATTTACTCTAATGTTATTTACTGCTTTATTTATGTCTTGTTTATAATATTAGATTATAATTATTAGCTGTTTTTTTGTTAAGGCGCCCTCCGTGCCAGCCAGTTTCCAATGTTTATGGCCAAGATAACCGGCTACACACGGCAGCTTTAGACTAACCGTAGAGATATGACAGTAATATTGATCTCCTTATCGAACACTTGGTAAGAAAACAAACAAAGTGTATTTCCCAAAGTGTTAAACTATTCATTTAACTAACCTAATTATTTATAATATCCTTTTAAAGTAAGTCATTAACTTTATATTCACTGCTGTGTCAAAAAAAAGCCATGAGTCAAGCATTCATCCAGTGTTCACTTGGTGCACATTGAAGTCAAATCTTACTTCAAACAGAAACCCTGCTTGACATTCGTACACTCTCACTTGCTGTTTCTGTGCCTTGCTCAAGGGGACTACAGCGGGAGAGAGGTGGAACCATTTCCATTTACAGGACACATTTTTTCACTAGGTTTTCTAACCATTGGGCCTCTTGTTTTGACTCAATCCAACTAAAATCAGTAATTTTTGCCCTCTATGGGACAATTTCCCTCCCCAGGGCTAGAAAGGTCATTCAACTCACCGTCTACACATGCTGGCCTCGCCCTGGTGGTCCCAGCAATCTGGCCTCTCCGGCAGGCGCAGCGGGCCGTCTGCCTAGCGATGGTCCGTCTGGGAACGCTGCTGTCTCTGTTGAGCATCACTATCTCGCAGGTTCCCACTGCCAACTGGCCTGCCGAACAGAGCAGGGAGGAACAAAGTACATCACATTAGCATAATGAGACTGTAATGAACATATTACAGAGGAGCAACTGGTCTTTGAAGGTACAATAAACAGGCAGCCTGGAGACAGGGCCCCTTTTTTTTGGTATGTGTAGCACTGAACAGTTTAATACTCTCATTTCAGTCTCAAATAGAATTAAAACTGCAAGCAGCATTGGACGGGCCCTCGTGCCTCTGTGAGCGTCGGGGTTACTGGCGGACGCCGCTCCTTGTGACCGTGCATTTGCGCGGCACTCAGAAACTCGTCACCAATGAAAAGGGAACTCCCTGCTGAGTTCAATGATACCTCACACAAGACTCTACGTCATACAATTCATTAGCTGTGTTACAGAGAGCGTTGGGAATCTGGACAAAAAAGTCGCTAACACAATGGCTTAAGTTGCAAAACATGAAGGTGCTTTTATTTACAAAAAAAACAGTGGTGAAACAGCACAGGATGTTAGTGATGTTACCCGTGAACCTCCTGCTTCGAGGCATGTATCGAAGAAATGAACCAATTTGGAATGAAGCTTTGTATCGGAGCTTGATTCGTTTTGTGATAATCACGTGACCAGTGACATCCGAAGCTTCGTTTCACACCCCCCCACGTGACTGCTTCGAAGGTGAATTCAAAGCGGTTCACTGGGTGCGTCTTTGTGGGTTGTTGCAGTAGAAGAGTCAACAGTCAGGAAAGTTAGTTAATAGAGAGATTATTATAGCCAGTAGAGAGTTTATAGTAGAGAGTTTATTGTAAGTAAGTTTATAGCGAGTAGAAAGTTTATAAAAGAGAGTTTATAGCGAGTAGAAAGTTGCTCTAGTCTAGGCTACGTACTCAATATAATCACAGAAATGTGTGTGCAATGTGTTCTTCATTCATTTCCCTCCCAAATTGATGTATTTGTTTACAAACACAACCAAAATCCTAACTTTATGGTTTTTTTTGGTTTTTTTTGTGGAGAAGACAATTACATTTTTACTTATGCAAACTTCCAAATAGGCTTAGTTATTTATGTCATTATTTATTTATCCATGAATTCATACTAAAAATGTATTCATCTTCGACTCAAAGACATTCATGGATAATATCTGTGAAACAGTGTGTGACACAATGCTATCCTTAACTTCCACCACTAGATGTCCTCATAGAGTTCTGAAGCTTCGAGTATTGAACCTTTTTTCGATACAATTGGATTGAAAGCTTCACTGGTTCAGAAAGCTTCAGTTCGCCATCACTACAGGACATCCACAGCAAAAAAAAAACATAAACAAAAAAAATATCTTTTTACACAAGGTTTTCACTAGCAAAATTCACATCACCTGTCTGGATTGTAGTCACCCTCAGACTGAGCCCCCATGCTTAGGTGGCCAGAGGCTTATATATGTTAAGCCCCTCCTACTAGACCAACCAACTCTTAATTGTTTCAATTATCTCTCAATTACCATTTACACATTTAGAATTTCACTGCTAGTTTCTACAATAAACAAATAACAGACTCTTGAAAAAAATCATTTTCCACTCATCTTACTTTAGAAAACACCGAAACTTACACACATTTTCAACTAGAAAATCTACCCTCACCTATGACCCAGATACATGGTATCTTCCACCATCAGCGCACCTGAGTGTGACTGCTGTAGGCCCTATATGAAGCAGCACTTTGCCTCAGCTCTGGTTCAAACCCAGGGACTGGAGAGGAGAAAGAGTTCGAAGTAATGGTTAAGTTTAAGTAAGTAACAGTTTGTTGAAAAATAGAAATGACTGAAATGAATAAACTGAACTGACTAAACCAATGTAATGTGGTATTTTTGGTAACAGTTTTACTGAATGATATGTATAAAAGTGTGACTGCAAATTAATTGTCTGGGTTTTTGGTGACCTGAGTAGGTTTACCATGTGCCATCCAAAAGTGACAGGGCCTTTGTCACAAGCTGTGAAAGGGGGCATGGCCAAAGCATAGGGGTTGGGGTAAACCTTTACCAATAAAAAAGAAAGTCTCTGCTGAGTTCATTGATACCTCACATAAGACGGGTCACCAGTTATGAAATGGGCGTGGCTTAAGCATAGGGGGCGGGTCAAACCATCACCAATGAATAAGGAACTCTGCTGAGATCAATGATACCTCACACAAGACTCTACCTTAAACGGTTCAAATGTTATGAAAGGGGGCGTGGCCTGAGTAAGTGGGCATGGTTAAAGTATAGGGGGCGGCTCAGTATCACATGTAGACCACACATAAGTTTCATGTAAATCGGATGATGTTTGTCATATAAGGCTGATTTCCTGTTGCCAGCAGGGGGCGCTATGACCAAAAGTTAATTTTGGCCTATAAATGTCCTCAGGCCTGGACCCTTATCAATCGTGAGAAATTTCGGCCAAATTGGAAAATGTACACTAAAGTTAGAACAACTTCTTAGTTCATCGATAAATGCTCAAAATGGCTGCCACACCACGCCCACACCGGTCTTAAGATGACATAGACCGAATTTGAAGTCGATCTGACGAAATCTCTAGGAGGAGTTGTCGGCGCTCGGGCCCTAATTAAAGCTGCAAGCAGCGTTGGACGGGCCCTCGCACCTCTGCGCGCGTCGGGGTTATTGGCGGACACCGGTCCTTGCGACCGTGCATTTGTGCGCAACTCAGACACTGCAAATCATCACCAATAAAAAGGAAACTCTCTGCTGAGTTCAATGATACCTCACACAAGGGTCTACGTCATACAGTTCATTAGCTGTGAAAAGGGGCGTGGCTAAACCATAGGGGGCCGGCCAAACCATGACCAATGAAAACAGAACTCTCTGCTGAGTTCAATGATACTTTACACAATAGTGTACATAAAACGGGTCATTAGTTATAAAAAGAGGCGTGGCTAAAGCATACGGGGGCGATGGCGGGTCAAACCATCACCAATCAAAAAGGAACTCTGCTGAGTTCAATGATACCTCACATAAGACTCTACCTTAAACAGGTCACCAGTTATGAAAGGGGGCGTGGCTTAAAGGACAATTCCAGCACAAAACGACCCTAGGGGTTAATAACGGATGTGTACCCACTCTGTCTTTCTCTGGGACATGTTTTCATGCTAATTGATTGTGTTTGTAGCTTGAACGAAGCTAGCACGGACCGTTGGTTAACTTACAACGCTAGTATTCGGGACACAGGGAAAGTAAAAACAAATCACTATTTATACCACTAAAAAGGCTCAAAATATCACCAAACTTCAACAGTAGCATAGTGAGGGTCCCTACATGTTAACCGAAGCCCTGAGAACTTTGTAAGTGTACAGACAGTTTATTGAACGAAGAGCTGCGGGAGCTCCGTGAAAGGGCTACGAGAGAGAGAGCTATGCCGCAACAGAGCCTCATACTTCAGGAAACTGGCGGTGTACCTGCGGACATTGTGAAGCTATGGCCACCGAACAGGAGTAGCTGTGTTGCACGGAGTGGGACCTGTTGCGTCGCAACACCCAAGCGACGCAGTGTTTTGTACAGTCTGAAGATTCCCCCTCTCTGATGAACAGGGAAACTTTTTTCCATGTCCCGAAAATAAATTGGAGACGGCAACCCAGACCGGAGGGACAAGATGGAAAGTTATCCACTGAGTAAGTAAACTAGACAAGTTATGTTTTACATCGGTGCGATTATTTCAGATATATTGTGCAAATTGCTTTTGATTTTAGTTGGCAGCGCCAGCTGTAAGTCATGACTGGTTTCCCGAAGTACGAGGCTCTGTTGCTCTCTCTCTCTCTCGTAACCCTTTCACGGAGCTCCCGCAGCTCTTTATTCAATAAACTGTCTGTACACTTAGAAAGTTCTCAATGCTTCGGTTAACATGTAGGGACCCTCACTATACTACCATTGAAGTTTGGTGATATTTTGAGCCTTTTTAGTGGTATAAATAGCGATTTGTTTTTACTTTCCCTGTGCCCCGAATACTAGCGTTGTAAGATAACCAGCGGTCCACGCTAGCTTCGTTCAAGCTACAAACACAATCAATTAGCATGAAAACATGTCCCAGAGAACGACAGCGTGGGTACACATCCGTTATTAACCCCTAGGTTCGTTTTGCGCCGGAATTGTCCTTTATACATAGGGGGTCGGGCCAAACCATCCCCAATGAATAAGGAACTCTGCTGAGTTCAATGATACCTCACACAATACCCTACCTTAAACGGTTCAAAAGCCATAGAAGGGGGCGTGGCCTGAGTATATGGGCGTGGTTAAAGTATAGGGGCCGGCTCAGTATCACAAGTAGACCACACATTCTAAGTTTCATGTAAATCAGATGTTTGTCATATAAGGCTGATTTCCTGTTGCCAGCGGGGGGCGCTATGACCAAAAGTCAATATTGGCCTGTAGATGTCCTCAGGCCTGGACCCTTGTCGATTGTGGGAAATTTCAAACAGAATGGACAATGTACACTCTAGTTACAGCCACTTTCTCTTTCATTGCTAAACACTCAAAATGGCCGCCATGCCACGGCGACACCATTTGACGAAAAGTTTTGCTTTCAATAACTTTTCATCTTTAAGGCGTTGAGATGACACAGACCAAATTTGAAGTCCATCGGATTAAATCTGTGGGAGGAGTTTGTTAAAGTATAGCACCTTGACTTTTAGGTCTACTTCCTGTTTCCACTAGGGGGCGCTATGACTTTGAGCCAATATCGGCCTGTAGATGTCGTTGTTGGACTCTTATGAATCCTGAAAAATTTCGAGCCAGTTGGACAATGTACACTCAAGTTACACCCACTTCCTGTTTCGATGGCAAAACGCACAAAATGGCCGCCCCGCCACGGCCATGCCCTATGACGAAAAGTTTTTCTTTTAATGACTTTTCATCTTTAAGGTCTTAAGATGGCACAGACCAAATTTGAAGTCGATCGGATGAAATCTCTAGGAGGAGTTCGTTAAAGTACGACATGTGGAAATGGCCAAAATCGCACTAACTTTCAATTCAAAATGGCGGACTTCCTGTTGGGTTTAGGGTATGGCTCCAATGAGCTTTTTTGTACATCTTGACATGCTACATATGTGTACCACATTCCGTTAATCTACGTTAAACGTACCGCAGGGGCTCAATTTTTTAAATATTGTAGGGGGCACTAGTGAGCCATTTTTGTGCGCCTATTCCCAAAACCCTTAAAATATCAAATGTTTCACCAGGCCTGATGCGTGTGCAAATTTTGGTGAGTTTTTGAGTATGATAAGGTCCCCAAAAAGGCGATTCATTGCGCGGGAAAAGAAAGAATAATAATTCCTTCAGTTTCAATAGGGCCTTCGCCGCTGTTGGCGCTCGGGCCCTAAAAATGAAAAAATGGATTTCAAAACTTTCAAAGCAACAGGCTAGAGTGCTTCTTCAGTTTAAATACAGTATGGCTGACTGCTTTGTTGATGTGTCTTATAGTGATCATGTGGAAACAAAGATCCTTCCAAGAATCTGTACAAAAGGATGTTTTCTATTTTGTTAGTCATAACTACAACAACAAGCCTACAAGTCAAAAGCTGCAAGATATTAAAGTGCTAATACTGACTGTGTTAGGAATAAAATATGCTCAGCAAACTTCATCAGACCATTACATTATGAGATATTGAGACTGTCCTCGAAAGAAAAACAACATTGGGCATTTATTCAAATACCTTAAACAACCTCTATTGTGATGTGAATGAGGGCAAAGAAATTATTCACTAGACAGACATAGTACTATGGCGTGTAGTTTGGTGTATATTTTGGAGTACTTGTTATCCTGTATGCACAGGTGATAGTTTGCTCTCAGTGTGGTGTGAGAGAGAAGTTCATGGGGTGTATAAAGTAGAAAAGATGCCATAATCCGGGAGGCATTTCCCAGAAGCCCCAATATGAAAACAAAAAAATTTGCTATTTGCATGATCACTGATAGAGGTAGAGTTGGAGCTGGAACTGGCACAACAGAGCCAGGGCAGGAATGCATTTCTATCTTGGAAATTCAAACAGCATTTCACATTAATTACAGGGAGAAGTAAATATAACTGTGCAGTGCAACCTCTGCTTGTGTGACGCCCAGCAATGTGTGGTCACATTATGTGGTTTAATAATGTATAATTTGAATAGTTGGCATATGTATATTGCTTCACAAGGGTCTTATTTCTTTCATTTGGTGTAAATTCATTGTGTAAGCTGTATTCCAAATTTCCACCACAAGGGGGCCTCGCCTCCCAGCGAGACGACATATTGTGGCTGTAGCCGACTCTCGTCTTTAGTCTGGCAGAAGCGAGAGAAGGAAACGCAATACCTGTTGCCGGTCTCATCATTTTCCTGTTCTTTTCAGAACGACATTTTAATCTGACCACAGGCCTCACGCCTGGGGCCTGTTACAGATTCTTGGGGGCTCGTCCGGGATTGGCTCTTCATGCTGGGAGACGCTGATCTTAAAATCGTGACTGAGACGCTGAGCTGGTGGTGCAGTGCCTAGTGCTGGAGGTGAGCAGCTGCTGTCCATGAGAGCTGCGACCCACGGGGAGGAGGTGTAGCTGAAACTGGTGCTGAGGGACCTGCTGTAAAGGACTGGAGAGGACGTTACGATGGCCGACAAGGAGAGGAAGAGCCTGGTGTGGGACATCAGGAAGAGCCTGCTTTTACTGTCGCCTAATGAACTTTTCCAAATTGCAACTGATGTGGGCCCAGTTCCAGACAAGGATCCGTCAGAGCTCTCTAGTGAGGATGCAGAAGGGTGCTTTGAATACATCCATTCTCGAATGTACAGTAAGAACCTTTTAGACACTGAGGACAGTGGGATGGGGGAATTGTTAGCACTAAAAGATGTTGTTGACGAGATGGTACAGTCTCGTGGTGTGACTGCCCCTCCTGTCGAGTTAGCCCATCCAGCCACAGCTAATGAACCAGTGACTGAAGCGGTAAGTGTAACCACTACTGCCACGGTGAACACACAGCCAGTCATTGACACAACTGATGCTACTACATTTAGCAATGCTAATGTTTTACCAGAAAATGTACAGCAAATGCTTTTGAATTATGATGATTTGAGTAAGAAGCTCCTCCAGTTTGTGAATATGCCCACATCACAGGCCAGAGCACGATCTACTACTCCAGTGAACAGCGCCCCACTACACAGTAGCACACAGCCAGATGCTGCCACATACCAGGCACCAGAAAAGGTGTTTTCCCTAAAAGATCTCCCCTACATCCAGCGGCGCAAATTTAAGGTGCAGGGAGGCCAAATCGGGGATCACTCATCTGATATTAGTTACAACAGTGTGTGTAGGCAGATGGAAGAGGGAGTTAAAGATAATTTCACAGAGTCAGAGGTAGTAAGAGGTGTGCTTAGGATCATAAAACCAGGAGATTTCCAGGACATGCTTGTTAATAAGGAAGATATGACCATAGCTGAGCTCAGGGGATTTTTGCAGTCACACTTAGGGGAAAGAAATAGCACAGAACTATTTCAAGAGCTAATGTGCGCAAAACAAAGTGAGCATGAGACCCCTCAGCAATTTCTCTATCGTGTAATCGGACTGAAGCAAAGAATCCTGTTCTCATCGAAACAATCGGAAGCTGGGATTAAGTACAGCCCAGACACAGTCCAAGGTGTCTTCCTGCACACCGTATATCAAGGAATGGGGCACAAACATAATGACATCCGCAGGGAGTTGAAACCCTTACTTTCAGACCACACAGTGACAGATGAGACAATCTTGAAGCACGTCATGAAAATCACTAGTGATGAGAGTGAGCGACAGCGTAGGTTGGGCTCAACACAACGGCTGAAGCACGCCACTGCACACAGTGTTCAAATTTAGGCTGGAAACTTGGAACAGCTACACACAAAGAAAGGAACTGTTGAGCAGAAAGCCAAACCAGATACTGTACAACAGCTCACAGAGAAGATAGATGTGCTCACCAAGTTAGTTGACTCCCTTGCAGAAAAAGTACAAAAAGACCAAACGTGTCACTGTGCTCCTACAAAAGTTCAAATGACCAAAAAAGAGAGACCCTATGGTTGTCCAAAGTGTGTAGAGCAGGGCTTGCGGGACTGTAGACACTGCTTTATTTGCGGTGAAGAGGGCCACAGAGCTAGAGGCTGTCTAAAACACCCTAAGCATCAGGGAAACGCCAACCGGTTGCTGAGGGGGGACAGACAGTAACCGGAGCCCTCCCTATGTCCCACCTTACAGGCGCAGAAGCTGTGTTAAACGTCAGCCAGTGTATCAACACTAATAAGCGAGACACAACCATCGAGACAGCTAATGTAAACAAAAAACGTAATAGTAAGAAAACCACTGTTACGTCTGTGCAAGACCCCGCAGCTTCCAGCAATGTACAAATCGCCAAACTAATAGGCAGAAAAGCGTTAACTAAGTGTATCCTTAATGGCCTAGCAGTTAATGTGCTAGTAGACACTGGAGCTCAAGTCAGCATAATAGATAGATCCTGGAAGGACAAATACTTACCTGACCTTGACATGTGCCCGCTTTCTGAGCTCATCGACCTATTGAAAGACAAAAAGAAGTTGGAAGTGTATGCAGTGAATGGAGAACTCGTCCCCTTTGATGGTTGGGTCATTATCACTGTGAACTTGCCTGGTAATGAAGACCCTGACTTATCAATTAACGTACCCTTTCTTGTTAGTTCATTACCCCTTGAAAGGCCACTGATAGGGTTCAATGTGGTGGAAGTGGTAATCCAGGGGAAGCCTGAGAAACTAGGCCCCACCTTAGCCCGACTGCTAGGCGGAGCCATGTCCATTCCTGATGAGACGGCACAGACTATTGTACACTTTGTACAAACCAGAAAAACAGTTGCGCAACAGGGACGCTTGAGAATAGGACAGAGAGAGAGAGTAATCCCTGCGGGTAGTATAACCTGGGTGAAGTGTAGAGTGCCCCCCCCAGCTTGACCCCTCTGACTCATTAGTATTGTTTGAACCAGAGGAAAGTTGTGTGCAGCTACAGCAGCTAGACATAGGTGAGGGCTTGCTTGAGATTCAGAATGAGAGGAACCCCTATGTAGCTGTGCCTCTAGGGAACCCTACGAAACATGACATCATGCTGCCTAGAAAATCCCCACTTGGCAGTATTCAGCCAATCAAAAAAATAGTTGAAACTGACTCACCTGATAAAGACAAAGTGATGGTTCAGGGTATCACCACTCCCCCATCTGACTCAGCCAGAATACCCACACGGTGGCAGCCATCAGTTGATGTAAGTCACCTTAACGAGGAGCAACAACAGACTGTAAGAAAAATGCTGTATGAGGAATCACCTGCTTTCACCAGAGACACTGATGATATTGGCTGCATTCCAAGTTTACACATGTCAATAACGCTCAGAGATGACATTCCTGTACAGAAAGCCTACTCCTCTATTCCAAAACCACTGTTTGCGGAAGTAAAGGAGTACATACAAGATCTCTTAGCAAAAGGATGGATCATCAAGTCGAAGTCCCCTTATGCAGCCCCTGTCGTGTGTGTCCGCAAAAAAGATGGCTCACTACGCCTTTGTATCGATTATCGGTTACTGAACCAGAAAACCGTCCCTGACAGGCACCCACTACCTCGGATCCAAGATCTGACCGACACCCTTGGGGGACACTCTTGGTTCAGTATCCTTGATCAAGGTAAGGCATATCACCAAGGGTTCATAGCAGAAGGCTCAAGACACGTCACAGCATTTGTAACTCCCTGGGGGTTATATGAGTGGGTCCGGATACCCTTTGGCCTCTCCAATGCCCCTGCAGCTTTCCAAAGGAGTATGGAAGAGATGCTGGACTCACTCAGAGACGAATGCTGTATCCCCTATTTGGATGACATCCTGTGTTATTCAAAAACCTTCGAGGAGCATGTTGAGGGAGTTCGCAAAGTCCTGAGAGCACTTCAAAAACATGGCGTAAAGTTAAGACCTGAAAAATGTGAACTGTTTCGCAGACAAGTGAGATATGTTGGTTGCCTTGTATCTGCAGAAGGGGTGCACATCGACCCAAGGGACTTGGAAGCGGTGCAGACGCTCAAGGTAAAAAAACCAGGGACAGTTGGTGACGTGAGACGACTTTTGGGCTTTCTCAGCTACTATCGCAGTTACATCCAGGATTTCTCAAGCATTGCACAACCTGTGTATGAGCTGCTCAAAGTTCAAAATAGTGCATCAACAAGGCAGCCCCACCAAGTAAAGACCAAGGGCCCTCAGCTGTCCTCCAAGATCCTGGTGGAGTGGACTAGTGAACACCAGAGAGTACTGGAGTACCTCATTGACAGGCTCACCAATCCTCCAGTTTTGGTTTACCCAGACTTCAGCCTACCATTCCTACTCCACACAGACGCTTCTGAAAAGGGTCTTGGTGCTGTACTCTATCAACACCAAGATGGTAAACTGAAAGTCATAGGTTACGGTTCCAGAACGCTGACCCCGGCTGAAAAGAACTATCGTCTGCACAGTGGGAAATTGGAATTTTTGGCATTGAAATGGGCAGTGTGTGAAAAGTTTAGAGACTATCTGTTCTATGCTCCACACTTTACCATATACACCGACAATAATCCACTAACCTATGTCATGAGTACTGCCAAGCTCAATGCAGTCGGACATCAGTGGGTTGGAGAGTTATCTGACTTCAGGTTCGAGATAAAGTACAGACCCGGAAAGACGAATACTGATGCTGACACGTTGTCTTGTGTGCCCCTCGACATCAACAAGTATGTGGTAGAATGTACTGAGGAGTTGTCACAGGAAGTAGTGGAAGCCACCTGGAATGGGACTAGAGCAGCTCAGGAACAGGATGTGGCGTGGGTTGCTGCACTTTCTCTCACCACAAACGTCAACCAAGAACCTCCTGCACCTCTTCCAGCTATCAGTAGTGAGGAGTTGGCCAAAGCTCAAAGGGAAGATCAAGCAGTCGGAGAGATCATTAGACTAAAGGAGATAAACGCAGTACTAACAAGTGATACACGACTAACCGTGAACAGAGCAGCAAGGAAACTCCTTCATGAATGGAGCAAATTGCACTTGAGAGAGGGACTTCTTTACAGACAGACCAATGAAAGACAACAAGTAGTTCTCCCGGCCAAATACAAACCCATGGTGTTAAAGTGTCTCCACGATGACATGGGACACATCGGTACAGAGAGAGTACTGTCCCTAGCTAGAGAAAGGTTTTACTGGCCGTATATGAAGAAGGAAGTGGAGGAATAC
This sequence comes from Sander lucioperca, assembly GCF_008315115.2. Taxonomy (NCBI): domain Eukaryota; kingdom Metazoa; phylum Chordata; class Actinopteri; order Perciformes; family Percidae; genus Sander; species Sander lucioperca. The sequence goes on from NC_050184.1 coordinate 12,462,200, forward strand.
GTTACGAGGAAATGTCCATGCATAAAACAAAAGAAACCAACAGTACATGTTCGCGCTCCAATGGGCACAATTACTTCAAACTCACCATTGGACCTTGTATGCATAGACTACCTGCACCTGGAACCCAGTCGAGGTGGATATGAGTATATACTGGTCGTAGTGGATCATTTTACAAGGTTTGCACAAGCGTATCCGACGAAAAACAAATCTGGACGGACAGCAGCTGACCGCATCTTTGAAGAATTCATCCCACGCTTTGGATATCCCGGAAAGTTACATCACGACCAGGGTCGCGAGTTTGAAAACGAACTTTTCAGGACTCTGCGGGAGAAATCCGGGGTTGGACACTCACGAACAACGCCATATCACCCGCAAGGGAATCCGGCAGAAAGGTTCAACAGAACCCTCTTGCAGATGCTCAGGACACTTGCTGACAAAGAAAAAGAGCGGTGGAAAGATCATCTTCAAGGAATTGTACATGCTTATAACTGTACGCGGCACGAGTCGACAGGATACTCCCCCTATTTTCTGCTGTACGGACACAATCCCCGTCTCCCTGTAGACTTATTGTTTGGTCTAATGGCTGAGAAAACCACAATATCACACAAGTTATGCAGAAAAATGGGCTGAGAGGATGACTGAGGCGTACAGGATAGCCAGTGAGAACAGTAAACTTTCAAGTGCGCAAGGCAAGTCCTATTATGACAAGAAACTAAAGGGTGTGGTTTTGCATCCCGGCGACAGAGTACTTGTTAGGAATCTCAGTGAGCGAGGGGGGCCAGGGAAACTCAGATCATACTGGAAAAGGAACATATATGTAGTCAAAGAGCAGGTAGCAGACAACCCTGTGTATGTAGTCTACTCTGAGACAGGAGAAAAACGTAAGACCAGAGTCCTTCACCGTAACTTACTGCTCCTAGTTAATGACCTACCTGTTGAAGCCCCGCCACAAAGATTTGAACATGTACCAAAGAGACAAACGATACAGAGGCATAACCAGTTGAGTAACAAAACCTTGAGAAAACACCCAGATGTCACAAGTGAGTCAGAGTCAGAAGAGAGCACTACAAGGTATTGGTTCAGGGTTCCTGTGGAAGAACGAGAACGTGAGAGACAGAACACTTACCATTATTTACCTACCGTGGTCCAGAGGGATCCAGCACCCGTAGAAACGAACAGACCTCTACAAGCAGCTGTTAGGGAAGGAAGACAAGTTACCGTACCTGTGTGGGGAGAGAGACTTGGTAGCCTTCCAGTCAATCAAAGCCAGAGAGATAGTCAGTCTGTGACACAGTCATTACCTGATTCAGTACCACCCGAGATAGACAGTGAAGGGGATGATGAGTCTGTAGCTGTTGGGGATGCAGAGAGATTTTTGAACGCTCCTGTAGCAGACACATCCACTCAGGTTAGAAGGTCAGCAAGAGAGAAGAGGCCAAAGCAGATGTTCACATATCAGACATTAGGCGAACCCTCACTGCAACCGCACCCCACTGTCAATACAGTCGCCACACTCACCTCACCCTACATACCTGCATGGCTAACATCTTATCATTTATCACAGCTAACAGGTGTTGCATCTTACATCACATCTCCTTATATGCCCCATGCATACACACCATTGTGGTATTGAACGGTTAAATTCTATGTTAATGAGTTTTTTTTAGAATAGAGAGGTTTCAAATGTCAGGAGCCATTTCTATTTTTGTCAGGGAGCGTGTGACGCCCAGCAATGTGTGGTCACATTATGTGGTTTAATAATGTATAGTTTGAATAGTTGGCATATGTATATTGCTTCACAAGGGTCTTATTTCTTTCATTTGGTGTAAATTCATTGTGTAAGCTGTATTCCAAATTTCCACCACAAGGGGGCCTCGCCTCCCAGCGAGACTCTCGTCTTTAGTCTGGCAGAAGCGAGAGAACGAAACGCAATACCTGTTGCCGGTCTCATCATTTTCCTGTTCTTTTCAGAACGACATTTTAATCTGACCACAGGCCTCACGCCTGGGGCCTGTTACACTTGCCAGCAACCAACCTCCTTTCAGCGTCTAAATTACTCCACCTCCAACCTGAAGAAACATCTTAAAGTAAGTTTTTTTTTTTATTAGCCAAGGGTAGTCGTCTGCTGTAGTTTTACTGGTCACCTTGCTATTTTATAGTTGACGTGCGACTTTACATTCTCCTATGTGCTGATTTACTAGCTCCAGAGCCGTTGAAAGACTGACTAGCCCTGTTCGACATGTTAGCTAACATTAGCTAAAATTAGCTCGTGGTAGCTTAGACTGTGGTTAGATTTTTGTAGTATGCAGACTACAAATACAAAAATCTATCTTCTTGTTTAGGTACACATCCAGCCAGTTGGAACAGAAGAACACACCAGAATAGACCTGTTTAGTAAGCTGTATGTGATGGCCGCATTCCTACACTTAAAATGAAATGAAACAAAAATAAAACAATTTCAAAAAAAAATGAAACAATAAAATGCAATTCAATGTGGAAGTAATCCAAGTATTCAGAATATGTTACAAATTACAATTTTGGGCATGTATTTTGTATTCTGTAACGGAATACGTTTTGAAAGTATCCTTCCCAACACTGCTTATATTATATATTATATTTCTATATTATAGATCTACATTCATTATATCCTATGTAATTTGTATTTAGTCAAATCCAATACCTTATATCTTACTAGTTAATACCCTAACAGCCACACAATTGAATTTTAAAATATTTTGTTTTTTGAAAATGTTATGTTTTGGGATTTGTTTGTAATTTGACAATTGAACTAGTTAATGGACTGCTGGCTATAATAATGTGAGACTTGGTTGACATGACAGTTGCTGCTGGGCACTGTGTTCCGACAACAGACTGATTTACAAGGCAAGTTAAGCTCTATTGATATGGCAAATGGACAGAATGTCTTAAAGTGATGATCACCTTGCTCAGGAATTTCTGCGGTGTGTATGTGCTATTCTTACACTTCTATCCAAGCAAAGAGAATTACTTCAGAGTTCTCCAGGCATTACAAAGTGATGGATGACTCCCTGGCCAAGGACTAGTGGCTATGCAGGTTTTTTGAGTTTCAATTTTGTCAGAATGTGATCTCATAATTACTTACACAAACTGAACTACTTGGGAGGGGGGGAAATAATTAATAACTGTTTTTCATTATCTTGACTTTTTAATGTCATGAAAGTTAAAAGAGTTTTTAAACTTTTCACTCTCTTTTTACTTGGCATGAAATGAACGGGATGAAATGAACACAATTCTAGATTTAAAAATGTTCATTTTAAATGATTTTTTAGATAATTTTGTTTGCCAAAAGATACATTTCTAGCAGCAAGAGCTGCTCAGCATTTCAACATACAGTACACCTGTGTCAAACTATTATCAAGGTGAAGAGATGACCTTTGCGCTCAGAACTGCAGCTGTGGCTCATTCATGGCTCTGATGAACGCTTCTGATCAGTCACACTGAAAACTTTTAACAGCCATGGGCAAATGAAAGAAGAGGTGTAACAATGATGTTTTCAATGTTGAGATTTATTAAATGAAACCTCTGCGTGACCTTTCGTAGCTGGCAGTGTCATTGAACACTTAATGTTGAGGTAGCAGTTTTGTGTGGCGTACAGTTTTTGGAAACCCGAAGGAACATATTTAATTGCCTTTTATTGAGGCCTTCCTGGTGCGTTTGAGGGAATTATGAACTGTTAATAGTCTTGTGTTTATGATAAACAAGCTTTAATCACAGGAAATTGCTTGAGGGTGTCTGCTGCTTTCAAAAACACATTTGGAAGAACAAATTCAATATATGTTGATGACACATTTTCTTCATTTAAAATCAAAGGGAGGTTTGTTGCAGCCTCAAATGAGACCAAAAAAATGAATCAATAACCTGCTGAACAATATTAATGTGTGAGTACATCAAATCTGACTCTGCTTAAACTCAGCACGTTTCTTAATAAGTGCAAAATAAATGCATGTGAACTTAAAGAACTACATCAATTTCTCTAGGTTGAACAGTGCAGCACAGAGAGAGTTGGGGAAACTTACTTCACCTTTGTAATGATCTGGACAAAGTTACATAGTTTCTTTTTTTCCTTTCTTTATTGAATGGAAAGCTGCCAGTGAAAGCCATTCAGGCTGACACTGAAATAAAATCAGTTCAGCGAAGGTAGATTAGAAAAGAGTCTGTGCTGCAGTTCTTGTAAGGTCAATCCCTGGCATTCACCAACCATCACTCCTTTACACTGCTGTTGCTAGTTCCTTCCCAGCACCTTCAAAGGCTCATTAAGTGAGACGTTAACTGCTAAATAGCATGAAATGACTGTAATAATGGCAAAGGTTGAAAGGGTTGTTGATCAACATAAATGACTCATAAAATTGCCTCAGCGGGTGCTGAGATGTTTCAGAAGCTACTTACTTTCTGAGGAAGACATGTTGGAAATATTCCAGATGATGATTGTGGTTTGGTTTTATTATAGTGACCATGTGGGATTAACCAACTATGGGGCAAGAATTAACTTTGGGCCCCAATGACCACCCAACCAATTATTCCAACTATGTGCACTGACAATGTAACATTACTTTATTAATTATTCTTCACCAAGAATCGCCTTGGATTAGGGTGGCACCAAGACCTGGGTCTTGGGTGCAGCTGTCGCTGTGGACCTGCTACACCCTGCTACGCTCTGCGATTCCCTGCAGTGTCCGGCTGCGTCCTGCTGCGTCCTGCCGCGTCCACCCATGCTCTGCCACACTACACCCCGTAACGCCCTGCTGTGCCCTACTATGACATGAACTACTATGACTACCATTTTAGTCACTGTTCTATCTTTATTATGATTATTATTGCCACTGTTCATCACACCCCCAACCGGCGCCGTCAGACACCGCCTACCAAGAGTTTGGGTTTGTCCGAGGTTTCTTCCTAAAAGGGAGTTTTTCCTCGCCACTGTCGCAATAGCTACTGCTAATGCTTGCTCTTGAGGGAATTACTGTAATTGTTGGGGCTTTGTAAATTACAGTGTGGTCTAGACCTACTCTATCTGTAAAGTGTCTCGAGAAAACTCTTCTTATGATTTGATACTATAAATAAAATTGAATTGAATTGAATTGAATTGAATTGAAACTTTAGACGTGAATCAATCATGAATCAGAAATCAAGTGACACCCTTTCGGACCCTTGACCTAAGTTTAACATTTCCATGAACTTTGCTGTCTAAATTCACAATCTCCAGATAATGGAACCTTGTAATTGTTGTAATCCAACGACCTTACATTGTTTTCCCTAGGCCAACACGTTTGCCTGAACTCATGGTCCCCAGGGGATGGACCCTAATGTTGTTGGGGAATCCTTGATCTTTCCTCTAACAACACAGTCAGGTTACTATAAGAACTCAAATCAGAAGATCAGATTGCCATGAAATGGCAGCTTCACTTTCCCCCTAAGATGAACCCTTTTCATTTTCAACACTCCATGGGCTTTCCTCCAGCTCCACCTCAACATTGCAACCTCTAGGGCCTGCAAACCAAGCTTAAGACTTTTGTATTAATAATTTGTCCCTGTCAGTAACCACACTCAACCCCAAACGTTTCCAGACTAATCTGCATCTAAATTAATGGATTGGTGGGTGGGTTGTTGGTCTCAGTGGCAGCTACCTTTGTGATTTAGGCTGATAAGAATGGTGTATTTTTTACATAAAATTATTATCTAGACCAGTCTTGGGAGTCATAAAACACAATCACCTCTATGAAGAATTGCTATGCATATTTCATAGCATCAGCCATGCTGCCCACCCTCCCCTACCCACCACTCAGCCCACCCTCTACTCTCTTCTGCTAAGGAGAGTCCCTGTTTACTTGGTGGGTGCTTGGAGGACAGAGGTGCCATCAGATATCAGTGCTCGCTGCCATGTTTCAACACTGAACAGATGAATGGGCTTCATGCAATAAGCCTGAAGGAGGAGAATAGCAAGGCGGAGAGTGTGTGTGTTGGGGGGAGGGGGGGGCTTTGTAAAGTCCCCTCAGCCACGGCCAGTGCTCCATCATACGTACAGGAGTTAATTCATATGACAGTGGGTTTCTGTCACTCAGCAGCGTGAAGACACTTGGCCTCATCTCTATTTCACATGATGATATGGGCATATGGCTGCTGCGGTGGCGAGGAGCTTGCCAAGTGAAGGATGTTGCTATGTTGCTGTCTAGGCTATGGATCATGTCAGACATCTAGAGGGCTACAGGAAGCCGATACAGAGCACAGAGACTGGTTCTCAGCACTGACTGGCAGCCTGATGACCTTCACTGATCACTGAATCACAACACTATACAAGTGCAAAGTTGCAGCGCAGACGCACAAGGGTTAAAACAAACACAGCTTAGAGCAAAGACGCGAGTCTGTGCTCTACATATCGGCACTTTGATCAGACACACTGCAGATCACCAAAGTACAGGAGCACAAATATCTTAGTATCTCTGCCTGAAATAGGCTACCAGGAGTCCACACTTGCTTACACAATTTTCCCAATTCAATGTGTGTCATTGTAAGACTGAGAACTGCTGGGCATGATGAGGTTATTAAACTACATTACACTGGCTGACTCTGACCACATAGACCGAAAATAGAAAACTACTAATTATCTTTCCCGTTAACATTGCAATCGGTTCCTTATTTAGACATGTACTTATCAATAAAACATTCACTTCGTTCTTGCTTATCTTTCTTTTCTTGTTGGTCTCTTTAATTAAGACTGTGCAGATACATCAGTAGTCCTAACTGATAAAATACCTTTATCAGATTTAACAGACAAACATCAGACACAGCCATGCACTGCTCCCATTCAACTGAAACCAGATTGGGTGCTATGAGAACTGCTCTGCTTCTTCTTAGGGAATCTGCCATAAAAAAAAAAAAAAAAAAAAAAATATATATATATATATATATATATATATATATATGTGTGTGTGTGTGTGTGTGTGTGTGTGTGTGTGTGTGTGTGTGTGACAGGCTGCACTGAATGAACTATGACAAAGATTCCATTTCCATATTAAAACAATCTTTCTTATAGATTGTAATTACTCGCAGGCAGCTAAAGATGGAAGTGAGGTTTTACAATGTTTTATTGCAGAGATCGTCTCTGCAAACTATTCTTTCAAACCATGTTTATTAAAAATTCCACTTCTTGTAAAGCTAGTTCAGTTAATTATTCATGACAATATGTATTGTATTCGGTATTATACCCCGTAAAGACACAGCTATAGCACGGAGCCATTATGTGCTGGCTCGGCTCAAACGTCCTGGCATTGAATCTAACCAGTTTTCCCTGAGAGAGTCAATCAGACTCTAATCACTACACTGGCATACAATAATAAGTCTCAGTGATTATCTTCCTTCCATTGTATGTTCCTTTCTTGATAGAAGTGCCGTTCGCAAGGATGAAAATGGGGCTGCCAACAAAGCGCCAATTTAGAGAGCATGACAATCATATTAACGTGCATCAAATCAGATATGAATTCAAAGGATCTTTTATGGAAGATTTAAAACAGTGTGTGATGTGTTATAATATTAATGCTACAGGTAATCAGTCAAAACATATATATTTTTTGTGGTGGCTGCAGTTATCAAGTTTTGAAATGTAATGAGCACTGACTGAACCTCCATACCACCACAAATCTTAAATCCATACACCTACCTCACACTGCTTGGATTTATTTTCTCTTGAAAGTCTTAAATAATAAATAATTATCATTATTGATTATGGATTAATTTAACTATTCAAATGGACTTTTTTGTTAGTGCTCTCGAACCTGAGCAGCACAAAGTGCTTTACAAAGCCTCTCATTCAAACACACACAAACAAACCGATGGTGGTGGAGATGCCATTTGGGGTTCAGTGTCCTGCTCAAAGACACTTCCAAATGTGGACAGGAGGAGCTGAAATCGGACCAGAAACTCTATAATTTGCTTGCAACATGCTTGCCAATTTGCTAAGAGTGAGTTAAATGTTAGAAATGTGCACCACTAATGATTTATTGTAAATTAGTTGTGACTGTGGTTGTAAAATTGTATATTTTGATGTTTTGTATTTCACTTGCGTGGAATTTTTATTGTTTTACTGACCTGCCAAGGGACTACGGGCGGAAAATAGCACTTGTGCTACAACCCAGTGCAATGCATCTCTCCTTGTTCTTATACAAGGTTAATGTTAACTTGTGCATTGTCCCTGTTTAAATAAAATAAATTCTAAACAGGTTGTAGTCATTAAGTTAAAATGAGCAATCTAAGACACTAAGACTTGTTTTGTCTCACCAACACTCCAAACCCCCAAAATATTCAGTTTACTGGCACATATGACAAAGGAAAGCAGCAAATATTTAAAATGTAGACGCTGCAAGTACAGTAGGGACTGTTTGGCATATTTGCTTGAAAAATTACTTCAACAATTCATTATCAAAATAGTTGACCATTATTTTTCTGTCAACCCCAATACAAAAGTGTTCTTCCCTTAGGCCCATTATTTGGATTTTTTGCTTAATGGTTAACAGTTAATTGATTATCAAAATTATTCACCATACATTTTCTGACAATCACATAATCAATTAATTGAATACGTTTTTCAGTCCCACTTATGACATACATTAGTGCACCAAGGTTAATCACCACTAACTTGGACATATTCACAGTGTAGTCTCGCATTGCCAGACCTATCTCCACAGCGCTGTTGAGTAAAGTCTTACTACACCACACATACAGTCTAGGATAGGAGAAAAAAAATGCTGTGTTGTTTGCATTTCTTTAAACTAATGATGCACCGAAATGAAAATTCTGGGCCGAAACCGAAAATTCAGGATGCACTGGGCCGGAAACTGAAACTGAAAATGAAAATTTTTGGTATATTTGTAATAATATTATACTTTTTAATTGATTTTATGAATTTAATGAATTTGAATTGAAAAACTACATACAAACCACTAAAATGATCACACTTTTATTGAAAGTAACACACCAAAATTTGACAATTGTGATAATTTTTCAAAATATATATAAAACACAATATTGAATACACTGTTCTTCATTCAGTTCTGTAACAATCAGATGTCAGAGATGTTGATGTACTCTGCATATTGAATTGGATGTCGTGTTTTCAGATGGTGTCTCAAACCTGACGTGGAAAAGTTCTGCGGCACCGTACCCCCTCTTGAAATGTCTGCTGAACACTGCAGATCGCAAATTTGATGTCCTTATCAGAAACTTTGAAGTAATTCCACACCGCTGACATGATCAGCCTTTGCTGGCTAAATCAACTGAGAGGGAAATCTGAGCACTGAGGGGCGAGGTGGAGAGGCATGTATTTTCGACTCATATTTTCGGCCGTTTTTTTTTCGGCCAAAAACCAAAAATGCTATTTTTGGCCTAAAGTTTGCGGTGGCTGAAATTTCGTGCATCCCTACTTTAAACCAATCACAATCGTCTTGGGTGGCGCTAAGTTCCGGACGCAGTGACGGTGGCTCTGCAAAATAGTCTTGGAAAGGAACTTTCAAAACAAAATGGCACATAAAATATTAAATGAAGTTAACTGTTCACAAAATACAGTAACATGAGCTATTTAAATTAGCTGGATACATGGTTAAACCTAATTTGCTCTTACCAGTGTGTCGCTGTGTGTCCTTCGTAGACAGCAATCCCTGGCAATCGGTCCCAAAACATCCCAGTTAGATAGAAAATACCGTAAACATATTCCTTGTAAATCTTTACAATCATTCCCCAAAAGAACCAACCAGACCTGCCTTATTGCACGATCCAAATTTTCTTCATAACTTGCCATTTTCAGCATGTAGCTTGCTAGCTCGAAGTTTGTTGTTGTTTCCCGTAGCAAAGGGATTTTGAGAACGACAACACAAAGACAATGTCAGGCTTTATCCTGGAAATGTACTTCGGTTGATCCAAACTATTCACTGTGTTACATTAGCTAATAAGGAGGCTGACCAACATAAAAAAAGTAATCTAAATTACTGGATAAATATCTGGATTTATCCTCCACTGCTGCTCTGATTTCAATCAATCTAACCTAATCGTTCCTTTGTGCCCGTTCTGATCTCACAACTCTGTTATTACCAACTCAGGACGACATCGAACAGCAATCCCTTTTGACTAAGCATATGCTAGTCTAGGCAGCCACAGCCAAGTGCATCTCATTACCTTAACACTGTTTGACGCCAGTAGCGCAGTAGGTATCATGTAATAGGACACCAGGTGAGAGAGGTAGATGTTTGACTGACCCCATGCTATATGCTTTCTGACACCGCTGTGAGATTCTGCTGCTAAACAAGTACAACAGCAGAGCAGTGGAGCGAAACCCCCGCTTTTTATTAATGTGCTTGGTTTATAGGGAATACAACCATGATTTCAAATGCTATTTGAATACTCTACAGCGGTCCGATCAATATTTATGCAAGTGCACAACTCTCTGCCGAAGTCGGAGGACCTGTAACGGTACCTAAGAATGCAATTGAATCTGTAGCTAACAGAAATGAATCAGGAACTATAGCAAAGGGAAATGTGGGAGCAGCCGGGGTGACTTCTGGAGATGAGGGGTGTGTTATGCTATTACATGATGAAGCTCATTTATCTGCGAGCGGTAAAGTAGGCAGTGTGTTGGCACGCAGTCAGTTTACCATTTATTGTTCTGAGGAGCAGTTCCAGCTCTCACATCCTGATGACAATACAGGTTGGAGTTTTTAGCTCTGAAAAGCTCTTCATATTCACAAATGCATACCTACATTGCATTAAAATGTGGGAATTCTTAAAGGTCTTAAAACAAGCATGATTTTCTATGCAGTCATGAGCACCCAGTGGGGCAGCAGAAAAAGAGAGAAATGCACTGCACCCCCACCAACTGAGAAGCTAGAGATGTGCTCTATTTGCTCAAATTTAATTCTCGAGTCAGGTGTGTACACTACTCCACCCACGGGGAATGACAAATTGAAACTCTTGTAGCAGCAGTAGGATGGTGCTCCCTCTGGAGAAAGTCGAACTCAACAGTGTTGGGTTGTTTCCTTTTTCACTGGAAAGCAGCAGTTTGTTGTTTAGTTCGCTAATGTAACTTTACTGGACTTCCAGGTCTTTGCAGTTAAATTTGTTTTAAAACACCAACCCACTCTCTAAAATTCAGCACTGCCATTGTGTGACATTGCCAAGGGCTGCTTTAAAATAGAAAATATTCCCCTTACAGAGCTAGGACTGACACTGTAATTTAGGTCTGTCTTGTACAGTACACATGATGGAGGTGGCGTCTGATACATTTCTGTTGCAGTGATGCAGCACAGTCTGGGCTGCAGAGATATTACAATGTAGAGTACACTCAGACAATTGGTTGTGGATGAATACAGGCTTGAGGCATAGGCAAGAGTGAATGTACAATATGCCTTGCAAAAGCAAACAGTTGCTCAGTTGAATGTAATGCAGAGAGGACTGTAAAAGCCACAGTGACTCACTTCAAATTCCATAGCCCTCTAGGATGCCCTCCTTCTTTAATGCAAACCCAGAGAAAATGGTGAGCATCAGAAGGCTATTATGACCCCATAAGCACTGTACAGTAATGCATAATTATGTGAACTGCAGCTTTAATATTCAAGCACAGCGCTATCAGGAAATATGGCATCAGGCAGAAAATAGAGCAGGACACAAGACTGAAGTAACATAACTCAAATCATTTATACTACTCTGCCAGTGATGGAGCAGTTTCAAGCCCAGAGCTTTCCGCAGAGAAAATAACAAAGCAGAAATACACTGAGCGGTGCACTACACTCAACCACAAGGGAGGTCAAAGCTGAAGGCTAGACGGAATTCATATTCAGGGAGATGAAATATGAGCTTTGTGTGCTGCCAAATTGATTTAGCTGTAAAAAAAATCTTTTCATTTTGTTCCATAAAAATGCTCATACTTTTACAGCTCTGCCACCTATAGGAGCAGGCCTCAATGATTTGCTAAGAATTTACAGCCAAGGTCATAATCAAAGCGGGTCTCCTTTTGCATGCTTAATGTAGCCTTGAAGAAGAGTGGAATGAAAATCATCCTATTAACTTCAAAAAGTCGGTAATTCTCTGCTACTCTGATTAGTTTAATGCTCTGATAGATAGATGATGCTCCCTAAGTTAAAAGAGAATACCAACCAAAGATGTTTAAATTCATCACTCTAGTGCCCCATGAAGACTTGCTGTCTCCCACACAGGAGCTGATTTGCTAAAAAAAAAAAAAAAGAAGAAGAAAAAAAAAGTAATCGAGATAGAATCCAGAATAATTTACCAGGATAAAATCTGTCTGGTTTGTGAATGACATTTGGACAGGAGGCATCAGAGACACATGGCAGAGTCCACAACGCAAAGAGTGGACTGACTGTGTGAGTCGGCCATCAATGGAGCTCTGTAATGATTGTGAAGCCACAGGGACTCACTTTAAAATGTAGTGACACAGCCTGTATACGTATCTCAGAAAATGTGTGCTGTCATTCCCATCAACAGTTTACTGCAGAGCAAGAAGACTGGATAGATTGTTGTCTCTGCTTCTCAGCTTCAGGGCACTGTTATTTGTGTTCAGGAGCACTGATTGAATTATTCAAACAAATCAAAGTGACACGTTAATCATGACATGTGACATGTGCTGTAAAAAGCAGCATTGCTGTCTGTTGCACTTATATGACACCAAGTTTAGGATCTACAGTGTAGCTCTGTAGATGTATTCAAGTCATTTGAATCATCCAATGAATCTTGTTATATTAATGATATTCATCATTCCACACACTGTGAATAAAAGTCTGTTTTGCTGAACTTTTGATTGAGGAAGTCAACATTTTTTAGGTCATTTGGAAAAAGCATAGAAGGGGTTATGCGTAAGAAGTAATAGCTGAGCAGACAAATAGACAAATGCAGGAGCTAATGAGGATCCTAAATAAACAAACAAACAAACAAAAGAACGCCAACCACCAAAAAAATGAAATTAAAGCTACACTAATTGATTTAGGCCACTTGGGACACACAACAGCTTAATTTAGAAAGTTGTTGTAACACACATGTTTGCTAACAATTGCAAACATTCAGCAGACATGGCGCAACATTAGCATTCATTTGGAGTCTTTTTTCTGGCTACCTGATGAATGTAAGTCCAATGTTCATTCTCCTCTAAGCTTTTATTTTTGTCTCCAATAACTCCTGAGCAAAGTATCTGGCTCTTTAGCTTCCAGTTGTTCAACTTTCTTCACCATCTAGTTGCTGACTTTGTCTGTCTGACATTTGGTGCTGGTCAGGTAGCGTATTGGTTTTCTCAGAGCTTTTTTTGCTTAAAACAGCTGCCTGTTGCTGCTTGAAACGAGATCCATGAGAGAAAAGTTAGTGGCCCTGAAAAGCAAAACAACGAGCCAAAAGAGGCTAAAAAGCTCTGTTGAAATGAAGGTACGTGCAGAGGGTGATAGTTCTCTGTTGCTTCATCACTACAAACATTTCGCACATGTTTCACGTCGTGTGATCCAATTTTAATATAAGAAATATTTCTTGGGGATTTAAACTTGGGCTTTAAACTTCTTCAACAGGAAATCCGAAAAACAAAGATGTTATACTTTGTTTTGATTGACAGTTGATCTTTGGAAAGTGCAGTGCAGAAACAGCAATGACTGTTTACCTTTGCATCAAAGATGCTCACAGATCTTGAGGATTTGCACTTCTAAAATGCTAAATAGCCTCATTTGATCACAGTATTTTAGAAGGAGGAATTTTTATGTTCCCACTTGAAGTTGAAATGTATTCTTGGCATTAGAATTCCTTGAGCTGAGTTAGAGCAAAGGCTAACTGTCCGTCCACCTCCAACTTACAAATGTGGATAACAATGCTCCATCCCCTCCTCCTCTTCACACGCGCACACACACACACACACACACACACACACACACACACACGCACACACGCACACACGCACACACACACACACACACACACACACACACACACACACACACACACACACACACACACACACACACACACACACACAATCCAAAGCAATGTGGTTGACAAAGCAAGGAGGAGTTGCCACCATTCTCTAACTGCACCACTGAACCAGAATGTGGTCCAGTGAGGAAATCCAGACATTTCCAAATTTATCGTTGAATAAACTGGCAACGTTGAGAGCGGCTGACAGGCAATTCATCGTGGTGGGCGCTGGCCCAATGGCGTGCGCTGACAGGGCTGCTGTGCTTTGATTTCCTGTCCTGGCCACCATGACAGATGAGCTTCGAAGAGAGGGTGGAGGCGACGCAGCCTCTCACCACCACAAGGCTTCACCTCTCTGCCCACCACTTCAACCACACTCGTTGCTGCTTCAGGGGCCTTCCGGGGCCAGGGAGGTGGAAGTGTTACAGAGCTGGTCAAGGAAAGTGATGAGTGCTTTGACTCAATCAGTGGTGAGCAGTCATAAACACAAAACAAAAATATACTGTCAACTAGCTGATGAAATAATAAAAAAGCAATGGTGGTTTGACAGCACTGACTGGTCACAGCTGCCAGTTTCAGAGGAGGATTTTAGTGGGATTTGAAGATTACAAGTGCGGATAAATAATATACTACATGCTTCATTCTTAAAATTCAGCTCAGAGCTGGAAGGAGGTGAGCGACAAATCATATCCAGAGGTATTAACTAGGCCAAATCCAGCAGAATCTATTTACTCTAAGAATATCAAGTGTATTAAAGTTCACAAGAGATTGATTGAACAATGTTGTACAATAACACTCTAATGAGATCATTTTCAGATGAAATTGAGTCAATAATAAATGGCTGAGGGGAAGAGGAGAGCTGCTGTAACTCCTCAGATGATATGCAGAGGCTTGAAAGAAGGTTCAGGGGCTGCAATAAGAGGCTGGTAAAAGCAGCATTTTAGGAGAAAACACTGCAAATTAGAGGCAAAGGGAGCACATTTCAGTGCACAGGCAGTTCATTTTTCACATCAGTGTCTACTTTTGTTCCTGGCGAGCTGCCAAAGACATTGATGTAGGCACTATCCCTCCTCCACAGTGGTAATTATGCTGCTGGCCAATGCTTGATTAAGAGATCTAATCTGCAAACTTAGTGTTCAACATCTCCCAACAAGTTCCAATGCTTTAAGCCCGTTCTCTGTGTCTTTGACAGCACTGGAATCCAAAATTTTTGTCATGGACAGCAGCCAATGAAGAGCAGAGACACATACTTTTGCTTTCTATTCTGTGTCAGGGTGAAGGTGTAATTGCACCAGCGGATGTATTATTCAAGAGGAAAGCATGGCATGGATGGATATAGCCTTAACCTGAGTGAAATTATAAAAGCTTTGAAGTAGGCCTTCTCCTCTCTGCACGAGGAATTAAAACAAGCAAACTGTGTTACTTTTTCACCTAAAGCTCGATTATGGCTTCACTAAATTGTCATTCCACAAGGTATAGCAAAGAGCCTGCATCAGAATAAGGAAAACCACAAGGTTAGTTTAACAATAAGGTTATATATTACAGTATTGTGAGAATATGGTCACTGCAATATATTACAGGCTCCTAGATAATATTATAAAATGGTGTTAGGTCCAATAATGTCACTATACACTGTCTGTTCAGTATCATATACTCACTACAGTAATGTTATTATAAAGATACCAATCAAATTCAAATCAATAAATAATCAAAAATACCATAAGGTACAACAAGGTCACCATACATTGACTGGTGATGGGACACAAATTGGACATTATGGAGAATGTTCCTAAGGATCACCAGACCTGACCACACCATGTGCAGCTGCATCCCAATAAGAAGCCCTCAGAGACAATGGTGCTGCTGACAAAGTAATAAACAGAAGTGCCCTTACCCTCTCTGAGCAGATGGGAGTAGATGAGCCAGAGGAGCAGCAGGCAGCAGAGTGACGCACCTCCACCTGCGGAGAGCGTCTTCACTCCAGACTGCATCCTACACCTTCAGCTTTTAGATTATCCAAACTTTTAACGCTTGTGCCTCTCAGATATCAAGCAGATCAGCGGAAGAGTGGCAAATCCAGTGGCGTCTCCACAGCCTGTCGTCGGCATCCATTTTGAGGTTATAATAGAAGAGAGGAGCTGATAGTAATCCCCTCTTGCTTTTCAAATTCCCTCGGTGAGCCGCATATCCATCCAGGCTGCTCAGCGCACACACACACACACACACACACACACACACACACACACACACACACACACACACACACACACACACACACAGGGTACAATGTCACCAGATCTGGCCAAGTTTACGCAGCTGTGGTTTCAGGAGCTGGAATTCACTGGCAGGCTTCTGCAAAAACTGTTAGTATGTAGATGAAGAGGAGTGAGCAGCAGCAGTCCCTCGCAGTTTTGATCCTCACACGGATATATGCTGATGATGTTGCTAGTAAATTCTGCCGCTCAACATCCCCTGAACGCCACTGTCACCTCTATTTTCCTCCTCTGCGCTCCGCACTGTTTCTATTATTATTCCCAACCAACTTCTGCACTGAGCGCGGCTCTGTGTGACTCTATAGAGAAACGCGCAAGTTAACCCAGGCGGACATGACGAACATACCAATCAGCACAAAAACTTGTCCGGAAACGCAGCACTCCATGCGGCCAAAACAGCTGAAGGCGCAAATGCGTCATATGTGGCCACATATGCACTGCAGCTCAAGCGAAATGTCACGTCAAAACAAGAGCGGCGGGTCTCACGCAGCGCACTGCCGCTGGACGAAACGCACTCTGAAGCGCGTCAATGCAGGCGGTGCAGTGAAGTTGGACACACTTGTCACCTGTATGAGCCTTTGTGGATGCTCTGGGAAATTGTCAGGGGTGATGCCTTGCATCTCGGGCTCGAAAAGCTCCCATTCCCGCAAAGCCAAGTGTTGGTTTTCAGATGAGTGTGTTAAGCCTTATTCTGTCCCGTTCTGCATTTGCATGCAGGCGACGACGAAGTAGAGGATTTCCTCCTTTCAATCCATACAAGGAAACGCTGCTTCTGTTGCTGCTGCACCCTGAGTTTTGCCTTCAGTTACACTGTTTCCATCTGCTCTCTCTCTCTCCCTCGCTTTCTCTCTCGCTCTCTCCCACACACATACACACAGTGCCCCAATTCCTTTCGCAAAGTGAAAAAAAACCTTTTAGCTCCCAGGCTATAAATCCTAAACTGTAGATGATGATGATGCTTATTTATACACAGTAAGATGTCCCATCTCAGCCCACAGGGAGAATCAAAGCAGCACCAGCCTCCCCCACATTCTGACATTAAACTTTTCTTCATGTTTTTATGCCCTCATTCATACTGTAGGTGTAAAACGCCCTTGATGGCAGCATGGTCTGAGGACTACACTGGCATTCTGGGAAAATGTGAAAGGTCTGTTCCTGGACTGGTGGCAGGAACATGTGCAGTGCCCCAGGGCTCTTTAAAGTCACATTTTTATATACTGTCTAATATCACAATCACAATATCAGAGTGTGTGTGTGTGTGTGTGTGTGTGTGTGTGTGTGTGTGTGTGTGTGTGTGTGTGTGTGTGTGTGTGCCAAAGCTTACAGGTGCCAGTCTATCTTCTGAAAGAGCACCATTTAAGACTCCCTTGCCACTCAAGGACCATTACTGTAACTCACCCTCTCTCTCTCTCTCACACACACGCACCAAATGCCATGACCAGTGAATGTGCACTTTATTAGCAGATGGAGAAGTTCCCCCCTGTGCTGTGCTATCAGCCGGCTTTTATGATGACATATTGGCCCAGGCCAAGGCCTGTCACATCATCAGTGTAGTATATGAAAAATGACCGGACCTCATACTGCACAGACTATTTGTGAAGTATTAAAGGTATAGTTTGCTGATTTTTCACCTTATGTCCTACAATCTGCTTGTTTTATCTCCATTACTGTAACCAACTGCAGCAGCTTACTTTACTTGGACAACGGTAGAAGAGCTACAGGGAGAGTTCGGATGCTGAGAGGAGATTTGTTTTCTTCTCTCATCTATAACTCGGCTCAGCCAGATATCAGAATCAAGAACCACGTTTCAGTCTGTCAGAGTGACGTCCCAGCAGGGATTGCAGTGTAATTAATCACAACCCATCACTGTGACTGACAGGGTTGTGAAAGTTCTGCCAGTTCATTTTTTACCCATCATATTTATTCTTATGTTTACCAATAATATATAGACTTATTTCATTTGCATTTGGGTATGTGTGGATTGTGCTCAACAAAAAAATCAGAAAAAGATTAAAAACATTGATTTATTCATGCTTGATGTTTGTGCACATGCTTGTATCTACATTGGTGCCACTGTGTTATTTGGCTGCCAACTTTGATCACTGTTTGTGTATATGTTTGTGCCGGTGGTACATTTGCTCAAGTACTACTTAATTACAATCTTAAGACCTACTTAACTTGAGTATTACCATCATATGCTACTTTATACTTCTATTTTACTTTACTTTATCTATGTTTTACTAAATATAATATCAAGTTTTTACATACAAATCTTATGATCAGCTTGTAAAATTGCATGGTTATAGATTAAACGGCGCAACACAATGAAGTACTTGAAAATATAACAACTGTCTTTAACAGCCTCATTCTGCTGTATGAATACTTTTCTTTTTGATACTTCAGTAGCATACTTTTTGCTGCATATACTTCTGTCCTTCTACCTAATATTGCTATAATTAATATTTTATTGTTAACATCGGATCATGTGATGAACCCACAGAGAAAAATCACAGGACAGAGCTTGTTAGCATATTTCGTACTTGAGCTAACTGTCCAGCATTTAACAGGGAAAAAACAGATATTCTTCTGAGGTATAGGTACAGACCACAACAGAGCCAAAAGGAGAGTGAATATTGAAACTTTTGAAGTGGGGTTGTATGAGGTAGATGACGTTCGGCACGTCCCCAGTTTGGAGAAACAGGCCAGAGTACTGACAAGGAAGCAAAGCAACGTGGTGCTGTGGACGGGGTAGTAGCGAAAAAACGTATTTTAGCCAACTAAAAAAAGGCCCACCTAAAAAAAACATCAGTTTATGTGTACGCTATATTTAGAATACTATATATATTCACTACTTTACCTTGCAGTCGGACAGCCCTTTCCTTTGGAACTACATTTTTTCAACCATAGAACTTTTGATTCCACGCAGAAGCAACTGTGCCTCGCACTTCATCAGCTGTTTCGGTCAGACTTTCGGTGGTTTATGAAAATTGTAAAATAAAAATATGTGATTATTATGTTGGGACCAGCAGTTGTGTTAAACCTGATTTGTAACCAAAAAGGCCTCAGATTAAACTGACCTCTGGAGACAAGACACACATGTAGCACATGTGGACACAGACAAAGAGATCTTGGCAGCCCTTGTCACCAAACTACGAGAAAGAGAGTCCCAAAATGCCTCCAGGGAGGGGCTGCAGATAAGGTTCACACCTTCCTGTAGCTTTGCTTCTTCCCATTGGTTCATGGGTTCCTCAAACACAGCATGGGGCCTTAAATTATAAATAGCCTGAGCACCCAAAAACTAATGTCTTCCGCTGGTGGCTCACACTGCTGAAGGAAGCACACAAGCGCTTGTGCTAAAAACTTCCATTTCTGAACAACGTGGATTTAATTAAGGGGATCCTGGAAACACATGTCATGTTTCAACGCTGCAGAGAGAACAACAACATTCTCTAGAAGAAAATCTGACACGGACACAGTTGTTTCTTCAAAGTCGACTCTGGCTTGTTCCCCCCTACCCTGGGGATCAGAAAGTTTCTCCGTTGCCGCTGACGAACGACATGGGCTGTTCTGTTTTTTTTGGGGCTTTTCCCTTTATTTTGAAAGTGGATAGACATGAAAGGGGGAGCGAGATGAGGGATGACACGCAGCAAAGGGCAGCAGATCGGATTCGAACCCTGCGCCGCTGCAGGACTCAGCCAACATGGGGTGAACGCCCCTACTGGGCGAGCTAGAGGTCGCCCCGGGCCGTTCTGTTTTAACGTGGAAAGCTATGGACAGACACGAACGGACTGAACACACAGTAAGAAGGCGGTCCGTCTGTTCACAGCCACCAGGCGACGAGAACGCCACCCCGTGGTTTGTGTAGACCGGCGGAGCCATGTTATCTCCGCGGAGAATCAGTTGTTTAGTGCACCAGAGTGGTTATAATGAACATCCCCTCAGTCAGACGAAATTCTCAGAGTCTGCCCTAATTTCACATTAGTCCAGACCTGAGTGACTGAGAGGGCTGGTCATTATCGATAACTAAGATCTAAGTGTGTCTCTTTCTTTCCCCTTTCTTCTTTCACTAACCTCACGCACACAAACACACACATGCAATCTGAATTTCTGGAGAAATCAAACCCACGTGACACGTTCGTCCAATCAGCTGCCAGTTTTCTTTTTTTGGGCGACAATACAGATTAGCGCCGCCTGCTGTTATGCCGTCGCTTTGGTGTGTTCCGAGGCACTTTTTTGATCAACTCAGGGAGACTGATCAGTCCAACTGCCTTTTCCGCTGACGGTCGGCCGTCTGGTTGGTGTGTAACTGCCTTAAGACATTAGCCTGAAAGCTAACCGGCTTGCTCTAGCCACACAGCGCTGCACCCAGCACCACTACTGTCCTCTTGAGGCTAGACAAAATAGTTTTGTGCAGCTCACAGGAGTAGCCATTTTTGTAGTCTTTGAACTAGACTACATTTCGACACCCCCTCCTCCTCGCGCTCTCTCACACACACTCACACTCATACAGACACAGACGTGTCTCTTCACATCACATGCTGGTTTGTTTTTGCTTTGTTTTGTTGTAGTTTAAAAAGGGTATATTGGTTTTAATTGATCGAAGGATTATTGATTGGCCATTGATAATTTAAAAGTTAATAAATTCTACTATATTTTAAATAGCAGTTGTCTGTGATTATTTGTGTACTTATTGTAATAAGCTGGTTAAACAGGTCGTTACTTGGATTCACCCTTCCTTTTGTTCCTTTAAAGAATACCAGATAGATTAACCAAGTTAAGATCTGTATTTTAAAGGGAACACCACCTAATGAGACAGGTTCACATGAAACAGTTTCACAGTTTGATTACTGGTCCCTGACTTCCAGGGTGGTGCCCCGTTTTGATTGTTTGTCAATTTGGTGAAGTTATTAATATGCATATTCATAACTTTATTAATATTGTTAAAACATCTTTGATAATTTGCCAATAATTAAATCTGTACCCTACCTATACCCAACAAATGACGCCCCGTGTGAGCCTGTTAGATACCAGCATTATTAAAATAATTATATATAATAATTCATAAATGTAAATTTTTAAACTTAATTTTTTTTTAAAAGAAATTTTATTTTTGAAAATTATATTTTTTCTGCAACATGTAACGCCCCGTGCAAGCATTGAATACCAGCTTTATTGCAACATTTATGCATAATTGTCCATCATTTTTAATTTTAAATATTTTGAAAATTTGAAAAAAAAAAAAATTTTGCAATCTGCCAAGCATACATTCAGTTGTGGTTTATGAATTTTTCAGTGTGTACATTGGTTAGTATTACTTGATCTTCCTTGAATGCCTCTCAGAACCCAACTGCACAGCCGTGACAGCCGCGATTCTGCTCCTGATCCTTGACTAACACTGATTTTTGACAGTAACAGCTATTACTCACCTGAGGTGTGTGACCTCTGACATCCTGACAGGATTAGGTTGTAGTAATTAGCTTAATTAGCAGTCAACACTTAAAACTAAAGGAACTACAGGTTAAGCCTTTCACCTGCTCCTTGCGTCAGCTTTTTCACAGTTAGTTTTCTTTGGTCACCACAAAGGAATTTAGCCCTGGTATTAATTCTTTTACTAGAAGGTAAAATGAATTACTTGAATCTTGGGTACCATAGGCTGGAAGCGAAAGCTCCCAATGAGCTAGCCGACGCAGACCCGAAGGATGTGGTCGCTTGTCTCGTCCTAGACTCCAGGGAGGATAGGAATAATCTTAATGGTTATGAAGCTAGTACCTGCGACAAGATGCTCCTGGAGATAGTAGCTTACATAGCCCAGCCAGATAGGAAGCTAAGAGCTCCCATTGAAAACGGGCTGGGTCAGTTAGTGGTCATGTATCGGCGCAGAGTCCATCGGCAACAAGCTATCCTCCAAGCACAGCTCGCACAGCTGCAGAACAGCTATGATGCTGAGCAGTGCAAAACGGCGTGGCTTAGACAGAGAGTCCAAGCCAGGCGTGATGAGATCTCTTGGCTAGAGGAGAGCTGTGAGGATCTGTCAGCACAGCTCTGGCGTGCTGAGCAAAGAACACAGTTCTTTTCTCCGTCACCTCGGCGGAGAACCCACTCTTCCTCTTCCTCTTCCCAGAGAAGAGACTGTTTATCTCCTTCCTCTCGTCCTCCTCGGAGGGACCAATCTTGTTCTTCTCCACCACCTCGGTGGGGAAAACCCTCTTCCTCACCTTTCCAGAGGAGAGACTCTTCTTCTTCGTCGTCTCCTCCCCCTCGGAGGAGAGATCACCACTCCCCTGCCAAAAGGGGGAGGGATCTCTTGCAACATCAGAGAAACACAGGTAGAATCAGAGTTCCGTCCACTGACAAACGGTACGCACCACAAAGCTTGCCGTCCCGCTTTGATCAGACTCCATCCCCACCGCCAAAGGGGGGGGAGCCGTCCTCAACTGAGTGACTATGATCTGATGTTTCTAACGGCCACCGTTGGCTCCGAAAACATGATCTGAGCACTCGCTAGATCGAGCCTTGACTGCATGATCCTCTCTGACTCCGAAAGAGTGTCCGGTTTGACCACCCTTCAAAGAGACACCCCAGCTAATTTCTGATTGCAACATCTTGCTTCCTGAAGAAACCAGATCTTCTCCACTCATTAAAGAGGAAGAAAACTTCCAAACCCTGCGCGGTAACAGTGGATCAAGACTTTCACCCACCGCAATGGATACTTTGTGTAGCTCAAAGCCACTCTCTGCCTGGACTCCGCCCCCACAAAAGGGGGAGGGAGCTCCCGATGACTCGGACAACGCATGTCCATCCCCAAAACAAGGTCTGTATCCAGCAGAACTGTCAGACTCCTCAAAGAGACCTGACACTGGTTCCTCATCAGCAGAACCAGACCACGGAGGGGACCTAAAGGAGCCCAGAGTGCTCCCTGAAACCACGACGCCTAGCGCCTCACAAAGCCCTCCCCTGACGTCCTGGGGAGACCCTGCCCACAACGGCCACGGTACAGATACCGCAGCAGGGGCAAAAGGGGGTGTGAGCACTCTAGCCCTGCTGGACTGCGTCTCCAGGATAAGTCAGACACATTCTAACACTTCTGCAGAAGTCGTTAAAACAATGCTCCCCCTCAGTACACCAGTACTAGCCGTAGCATTCAATGGTAGCATTCCCAGCTACCTGCCAGATAAATCGCCCATCACAAAACCTGTTTTGGTCGATATCACATCCCAGAGGATGACTCTTGTGCATCCTATTCACATCTGTGTAAGTGACACAGAAGACTTGGACACCGGTCACAACCACCGGAGGCCGGGCCCACTCACTGACTGCCACCGTGGACACAGTCAGGCTCAGGTCGACACCCTGAAGCCACTTGATCCTGCAGGCAGTCTGCCAGCCCCAGACGGACAAGTCACCGTCATTCATGAACAAATGGCCATGATTCTTCCAGAGCCTGATCTTGGCTCTGACTCTTCCTTGCCGCCGGCGAGCACACAGTCGCCGCAGTCTGGCAGCCTTGATTTTTCCAACCCTCACAGGTTCCTTTGCTCGCTGAACACAAGCGATGCACCGCACACAGCCACGAGCTGTAGGTAGTGGAGGGGATGCGGAAATACACCTCCTGGAGAGCGGTGCCTTGTCATGGGACAGCTGTCCTGGGGGTGTTTGTCTGTTTCTCTCTCCCCTTTTCCCTGTCTGTGTGTTTGTTTTGCCGGAGCGGCGGAATGTAGGTCAAGGGGCGTGGCCAGGCGATCGACCTACCTACACTGCTGCTGGCGATTCTTCAATCACATCTACTCAGCTGTTGCAGATTCTCCTAATCACGGCTGCAGTATTTAGCCCAGTTGGAACCTGCATTCGGTGCCAGATCGTTACGATTACCTAAGTGGTAACTTGGCTCTCAGTTGTTGTACTACGTTGTGACTCCTGTAAGTTTTTTGCCTTTCTTTTTGTTCCTCGTGCTCCGTACAGATCTGTTTCTCCTCTCTTGCTTCAGACCGACACTACTACACCTGTTTGCCGTTTGCCGCTGTTCAACCAGCTCCTCGCCTCTCTGCCGTGCCACCCTCAGCCGGGATCCCTGTGAACGTTTTGGACACACAACACTCTGCTTTGCCCGCTGCTATCCTGTCCCCACCACCAGCGCTGCAAGCTGTCTCTGCCTTCGTTGCCTTTTTTTTGTGATCATTCATTAAAAGACACTTAAACCTTCCTCTTTGTGTTTGTGTTGTGATCCTCTGTGTTCTGGGTCGTAGCCACAGCCATAACATGCCTAGGCCACAACAGCAGCACCAAGATGTCAGCTCGAGGATTGGACCAGCACCCACCTGGTCCAATCCACTCGCTGATTTGTGAACAGCGGCAGCAGTGACAGTGACGGGGCGCCGGGAACGCGTGTCTCGCTCCAGCTAGAGTTGGAAACATAACGGCACTTTTAAGGGCCACACAGTTTCCCCTAAAAAGCAGTTTTCCCTCTCAGTCAGTCCGCTTTTGTCCCTTCTGAGCAACTTGCGGCCACTGAGACACACGTTCCCCTCACACACACACGGACAGGCTCGCCGCCACGCTCACGTGCAGTACGCAGGCGGAGCCAGCCACACTGTCAGAATTGACAGGCACAACACCCACTCAGAGTGCGTGTTGATAGCCTTCTCAGTTATTCTCCACCACCCAGCTGATTACGCGGATTGGTGAGAGTGCTGAGTGAACGGCTTGTGAGAAACAAACTACCGCTTCACACAAGCAGCGGGGAGGGCACGATACTCACTGCTATGTAAACAGACAACACACAGACATGCGCATGCCCCCTCTCGAGATGCTGTGCTGTGTGGAGAAGCATGTTACCATAATAATCACATGGATGTTGAAGCTAATCGCAAACGGCTATACGCCCCCCGGTTCTTACTAATTAAAACTATCACGCTATCTCGAGTCCAGATAACGGCTCTGACGTCAGAGCTGGCGGAGCTGTTGGAAAAATATGCGGGTGGTGGTGGCGCAGTGGATAAGACACATTCCTTTGGTGTGGGAGATCTGGGTTCGATTCCCACTGCGATACATCAACCAATGTGTCCCTGAGCAAGACACTTAACCACTAGCTGCTCAGGAGGCATACGATCTCTGACATATAGCAATTGTAAGTCGCTTTGGATAAAAGCGTCAGCTAAATGACCTGTAATGTAAAAATATGCTACAGCTTTTTGCTGAGCATCACGCGGGCACCGAAACACTTGCTCCCCCACACAAGCTCAGACAGGCCTGCCGCCTTGCACACATGTGGTGCCGCAGGCAGAGCCCGGTCACTCACTGTGCAAACAGCGGGAACAAGCGCTCATTCAGAATGTGCGGTGCTACACAGTCACAGTTGTGCAGCACCTACAGATGCTGGGTTTTGCCATAAACTGGCAAAAGAGCTCGCTGGTCCCTTCACAGGCAATAGTTTATCTGGGCGTGGACATAAACTCAGCCACTATGAGAGCCAAACTGTCAGCGGCAAGGCTGGACGCACTAAGCTCTCTGCTGTCATGCATCACGCCTCAAAAAACGGTGTTAGTACTGTCAGTGATGCGTCTGCTGGGCATGATGTCCGCAAGTCACGTAGTGGTCCCTCTGGGACTCCTGCACATGAGGAAAATTCAGAGATGGTTCGGCCGCCTGCACCACGATCCAATACGACACAAGAGGCGCATGCTAACCTTCTCTGCAGTTGGACTTGGCCTACTGGAGAAGAAACTGGACCCTGTCGGCGGTGTTTTCCCCTGAGGAGAGTGACGTCAAACATAACAGTGTACACAGACGCTTCTCTCATCAGCTGGGGGGACATGTGCAAATCGCAGGTTGTGGGGGGAGGTGGCCAGATTCTCCATCTCCTCACATAAATTGCCTAGAGCTGTCCACGGTGCTGAAAGTGTTGAAACTCTGTGGTTTTTTTCTCTATGAAGGCACGAGGCTGGTCTCGTTTTTTTCCCCCTGTCCCCCTGACTCCTCGTCTCCTGGCTCGCATTCAGGAAGAGAGCCCGGTGGCCATTCTAGTGGCACTAGAACACACAAGCACACCGTGGTTTCCGACTCGGGGCGACGTCATCATCATGACAGCTGCCATATGGCACAGGGACACACTGTCACAGCCGGACTGTGCGATCTCCCACCCCGCAGTTATAAGCCAACGGCTGTCGCCCTGGACGCTGAACGGGAGCGCTTGGGCAGGCTAGGTTGTCCCATTGCGCTACTTAGGCAGCAGCTCCACCCTGTGGTTCAATCGGGGATGTTGATCTGTAACAGCAGAGCCACTGTGTGAGCCAATATACTGTATGTGAATACATGGATCTTGGAGCGCTGGTGTGTGGAGGAAGGCTCAGACACCACCTTGTGTCCTCTGCCTCTTGTGTTCCTACCCTCAGACACTGCTGGATAATGATTTGGCTAAGTTTTAAAGCGTATGTGGCGGCCTTTTTTCATCGTGCAACAAGGACTGTGGAGAGAGATGGGTTTTTGCGCATCCCTTAGTGAAGCGTTGTTGAAGGAGATCAGATGACAGAAACCTGTTGTGTGTTTTCTAGCACCTTTAGGGGATTTAATCCCAGTGCTTCGGGCTCACGAGTTCCTGGCACAAATCTCTCTCAGAATGTTGCTCCTGACAACAGCGCTCCTCATGGCCTTGACGCCAGCTAGGAGAGTGAGTGACTTATGCACGCTGTCGGCCCCACTGTCCTGCTTTTCTATTAGAGAGGACAGGAGTGTGGCTACTTTACAGGCAAATTCTTCATTCATTCCGAAAGTCAAAACGAACTATTTTTCGGCCAAGAATTTCTTACCTTGAGGGTTTCTTCTTTCCACCCCATAACAGAGAAGCGGAGTAAACGTCTCACTGAGTCTGCCCAGTGCGTGCGTTATCTCAGTAGGCCTATGTTTTACGCACGGCAGAGCAGCTGTTCGTTCACTATATAACACTCATGCGGCTCTTTCGAAACAGCGGCTGTCTCACTGGCTGTGTGAGGCTTAGTGTAAAGGGAGTGGCATCAGGGCACAGTCCACGAGAACGTTATCAGCACCCACGGACCTCCTCAGAGGTAGGACAGTGTCTTGGGCATCTCAGTGCCTTTTTTCATCCGCTTTCTTTGCGCGATGTGTCCCCATGATTCACTCAGTCTTATCCACACTTAACGGCATGTGATGTGCTATTAGATATGGTATGCCATATCTCCATCCTCCGGCAACAGAGTGCCGTGAAGAGTGTGCTTTGCATTAATTAATGATGATGTTAATCTTAATTACGGAGCATCTTCAGAATCCATGCGGCAGGGCCTCACAACGTAAAGCAGGCCAGTCATGGGGATAGCCTATCAGGTTTTTAAACAAACAATATAATTCTTTTACATAATAAAACCTGTACAGTGTGAGAAGGAAGAAGAACTAGTCTATGCTATCTGCTTGTGGATTTTGGTGTCACATGTGGCATTGACTACATCAGCTTCGCCCTTAACCCAATAGCAACAGCTCTTAGAGGGCAAAGCCTATAAGAAATAGAACGATAGTTACGTATTGTAACTCCAGATTCTATGAGTATAGGCATAGCCCTCTAAGATCCGGGCCACCTGCTTCACTAACATTGGCTGAAGAAAAATGCTGATGTTGGGAGCAGATCTCTGGTCTCACAGCTGTAATATACAGTAACTGCAGACGTAAGAGAGGCCCGTGCAGGGCACTAGGGCACAAAAGAAATCTTCACGACTGTGCATGCTCGAGGGATAAACCCAATAGCAACAGCTCTTAGAGGGCTATGCCTATACTCATAGAATCTGGAGTTACAATACATAACTATCGTTCTCCACTACACAGCCTTTGTTCAGCTGCTGAGTACAGAACATGAAATGCCTATTGTGTTTCCACATTTGACAGGTAAGCAGAGATGTGCTGTTGTAGGTGGAGCTGATATGTGTATGTGTGTGTTTGTAGCTCAAGTTTATATATGTGGACTCTCCAGAGGGACGCCAGAGTTCCGGGTCAACTACAAAACATCCGCCATAGATCTGGTGGAATTTCATGTCTTGCCCAAGGGTACTTTAGCAGAGTGGTTTGAACCCAAGACTGAGAACTTAGAAATCAAACTCAAAGTACAAATATTGTTAATATTTTTACTGTCCATAAGCTACCTTTGCATATCGTCGCTGATTTATTGTTTTGTTAATTATGCCTGTTCACAAGTTTTCACATAAACATGGTTTTATTGGAACAGGTGGAGAGTTTGTTACAAGTAATTTGCAACATTTGTCAAATCATTGGGGGGAAAGAAAAGGAAATTAGGACACTGAAAATGTATGAGCATGAGCATTAGGATATGCAGGCATTTCTGGAATGTGATTTGTTAGCTTATATCAAACCAAGATAGGTCGCAGTCATGTGGACCCACAACTTCAATCCCCATTTTCCAGCCACCGGCTGCTCACAGGCTTTGCTTACATGCCGTAGAGGAGCATATGGTGCCTCAAAACATCTGTTCAAATGGACCATTTAAATGGACCAAAATATTGAAACAGTGGGTGGATACTGCCACTATTATACATACTGTGTAGTAATCACTTTAAAGTTTGATTTTGGAAACTTTAAAGATAGATTTTCTGTGGAGTACTACTTCTCAATTGTGTTTATACTGTATATGCTCACTACTGATATTTTTTGACTAAAGTTGACTAAATACACAGCAACAAATTTGTTGAAGATTTGTTTCTAGCATGATCAGCTATTTCCTTGTCATTCTCAACCAAGCAAAGGTGGTTGCATGCGACAGACATAGAATGGAATCCACTGTAGCTGTTGTCATCCTCCACAAAGAAGTAACATTAAGTTACAAACTTTTCAGAGCCACTTTAAAGTCCACAGGAGGCAAGTCTTAAATAACCACAGGTGCATTCAGACAGAAAGTGAAGCAATTTACGTAATTTGCATGAACACAATAAGATTCAGCAACAGCATGTTTGCGTACAAAACTTGCTGATGAAACTCGGCAAAGCTATGCTAAATTGTGCAGTAGACAGTACTTTCTATCCAGATTTATAAGCCTAAGCACGAATATGACTAAAGAAAATCAGGATACTGACTAAAATCAGTGTCATGGCTGTCATCTTTTGCAGTGCTCATGGTGTGGCATCTGCATACAGATAAAGAGCTTCCAACTGTGTTTGCATGTCTCAAAATGATCAAAATTTCCAAAAATGGTGAGCCCTCAGAACCCCAGCAGTATTTACAGACTACAGCATGTCAGCTTCTGAAATAACGCTCCATGTTCCACACGGGTGTCTGCTTGGGTTTTACAAGCATAACTCCCTTCTCTCTCCCTCCATCCAGAGAATGTGAGTGACATGCCAGTCAGACGGGACATGGACTGGACCCCCTTTTTCTGCTCCAATGGACAGAGAGTCATGTTGACAAGCCACTGCAGAAAGGCAAAGGAGCGTCTGTCCTTTTGAAGCGCAGCAGACCTTGAAAGAACAACACAAACAAATTTGAGCGCAACAGCAAGGTCCCTCACGCAATTACTGAAGATGCAACGTGCTCCTCATAATGATTCAGACTGATGAGTTTTTCCTTCTTTATAGCTTCTTCCTATGAATCATCACTGGTTGACTTCAAGAAAACACCAATCTGCGGTCTGTACATACCTAATGAGTCGGTCACAAGATAAATTAACAATGGCATTTTCACATAAATATATGCCAATAATTCAGCGTAGCCAGTTTGTAAGAGCTTTTACATTTCCTGTTCCAAACACCTAAGGCCAATAATCTTCTCAGCACACCATAACAACCTAATAGGCCTCCATAGTTTTGCATATAATAACATTTGCATGCACTAAAATATTTATTGTAGCATGAGTAATGTGAGAATAAGAATAATGAACACTGGATCATCAATTATTATCAATTATACATGCTCATGTGATGAATCAATCAGATATGATGGTTAACAACATAAAGTTACGTAACAGCTGTCTGACAACTGTATGTAGAAACTCTCAGCTCATCAACATTGGTGTCTCGCATTGTAAAGTTATTGGTAGCACTTTATAATAACTATCCATAAGTCATCATTTGTTGAGCATTAGTTAACTATTAGTTAATGGTTTGTTCATTATTACTTATTAATTGTTCATACATAGTTCATCATGAGTATAACTATTAGTTAATGGTTTGTTCATTATTACTTATTAATTGTTCATACATAGTTCATCATGAGTAAAGTATTTGTTCACACAGTTATAAATGGTTTGTTCATCGTAAACAAGCCTATTAGTTAATGGTTTGTTCATCATTATTAATTTATTGTTCTTACATAATTCATCATCAGTAAAGCATTTGTTCACATAGTTATAAATGGTTTGTTCATAGTAAATAGGCCTATCTTGAAAAATATGTTTGTAAGTACATGATTTATACTTAATAAATAATGAAACAACCATTTATAAATGAAATAATTTTCCCATTATAAAACAAGTTGCTAACTATTGCTAAATGCTTTGTTTATCATTTGTATACACACTCATAAATGGATTGTTCATAGTAAATAAGGCTCTCAATAATGATGTTTATAAATAGAAGTCTGACACTTAATAAGCATTGCAAAAACCATTGGTGAATTAAATACTTTTCCCTTTATAAACTATCTATAACTATCTACAAACTATTAGTAATTTATTTGTTTATCATTTGTAAATCATAGTTCCTACATTCATTCTAATCAGTACAGCATTTGTAAATACAGTTAGTAAATGGTTGGTCCATAGTAAGTAAGCCCATGTAAAATGTTTTTTTAGTTTATTTTTTAATAATTCCTAAATGATGCATTAACCATTTGTAAATGAAGTAATTTTACCATTATCAACTAGGTACTCAGGAACGTAAAAGGTCGTTTAAAACTAGGAAGTTAATGATTAACAGACCATCTACAACTACATTTGTTCATGTCTTAAATAAAATGTTATGATTTAGAAAAAGGCCTAAATTACTAGCTGGGGTGTTAACACATCTGTTGCAAATACTTACCAATAATCTAATCCATGACTAATTCAGGAGTTACTGATGATTAGTTAAGTTTATTGTGTGAGCCCATCTAAAGTGATTACTTTCTATGCTTTACAAATCATTTATAAATGAGTTGCAAAGGCTACCAGAACCTGGACACACATGTATTGTTCTATTTGGACACACCTTCAGAAATATGCCTACGGATAGTTAGTGTGTTAATGCATCTTTAACAAGCACTTACCAAAACATAAATTCATGATTAACTCATGAGTTACTACTCATTAGTTGACTACGTGGCGTGAGCCCATCTAAAGTGAGGACTTGCTATGCTTTACAAAGCATTTATGAATGAGTTGCAAAGGCTAGCAGATACAACAGAAACACAAGTAAAACAAGTATTTGTAACCCTTATTACAATGTAGTAAGAATGTACATTTATGAAATAGCTCGTAGTAGTGTTATGTAGTTGATATCAGTGTGAATTTGGACCAGAACCAGAAGAAAACTAGATTGGTAAGAGCCAGAGAATTGAACATCAATAAAGAGACTAGGAAACCAGGATACAGTTTGAGAAGTGTATTAATATACACAGAAACATGGCATACATACAGATAAACACAGGTATGAAAAATAACTAAAATAATAAACGCACATAACAGAAACCCTTTTCAGTTCTATGAGCTCAATTGTTCTTTGATGACAAGAGTTCAGAGATGTTCAACGTTGGGGCCCATATGACTTTGGTTTCTGTTTGTCCTACCACCATGAAGAAGGAATCCAGGGCAATCCGTCTAAGTTCAGAGTCTCCATCCTGTAGCTCGCCACCCAGCCAACTGAACTGGGAATCTCTAAACCCTGGAAGTCTCTGGGATCTGAAGAGTCGATGTGGTCCAATATCCCTCTGTGGACCGGACCTCCCGTGAGTAGCGCTTCTCAAATCTCCACATCCTCCACCTGTAGATAAGGCCAAATCAGTTCTCTCAATTACTATTCAGTAATAAAATCAATTGCTTAGGTTACAATGAAAATAAAATGAGGTAATATTTCAGTTAACCCATATTGAAATATCTAAATCTCTATTCAGTTGTACAACCGTTCTTAAATTTCTTCTCTTGGGTATCAAAAGTATATAAATCCCTTTCAGGTATCAATAGTACATTTATATTAATAGGTAACCTTTATACAAAAAATACATTTCTAATTCACGTTTTATGGAACCTACCTTAGTAACATTAACACTATTCTTAACATAATTGCATAAATTGCATGTAAAAATCTCTCAAATTGTATTATTTTCCCATAACTTAAGATAGTGTTGTAATCTAGAGGCATTAAGACATGCGTGCTTATTTATCCCTCCCTGCACCGGTAACAGTAGAAAGAATGCACTAAAAATTAGCCTCTTAAAGTTACTTCTCCATAAACTCCAGTTAAACAATTAAACTCACAATTTGTACGAACATTCATTCAACAAAATACCCACAGCTAGCAATAGTGTTGAAAAGCAACATTACTTTCCATAACCAATAGATAGAATCATTAGCCTTTTCACAGGCAATAGTACTCCGCTAGCCTTTTGTGGCTAATTACCCTATTAGCATATGAATACAGCACCTTAGCTAACCCGTTAGCTTTGCACTATTAGCACCATTCTCTTAATACATCCATGATTAACACCGATTAGCATGGATGCTAGCGAACTCAAGGCCTAGTGCTAAGGAATGACTCACCATTTTAATGGAATTCACTGCCTTTAACTCCGTGACGACAGTGGATTCAGCCACAGCTCTCTTTCGTTCTATTCACAACAAGGCATAGCCAGTATTAGATAGTATATAGTATGTAGAATTGATTTAATTCACTAAATGTCGTGAATTAAGCGAAAATTATTTCATTTATAAATGGTTGTTTCATTATTTATTAAGTATAAATCATGTACTTACAAACATATTTTTCAAGATAGGCCTATTTACTATGAACAAACCATTTATAACTATGTGAACAAATGCTTTACTGATGATGAATTATGTAAGAACAATAAATTAATAATGATGAACAAACCATTAACTAATAGGCTTGTTTACGATGAACAAACCATTTATAACTGTGTGAACAAATACTTTACTCATGATGAACTATGTATGAACAATTAATAAGTAATAATGAACAAACCATTAACTAATAGTTAACTAATGCTCAACAAATGATGACTTATGGATAGTTATTATAAAGTGCTACCAAGTTATTTTATGAATGAAATGGACAAATTATAAACCTGAGGGCCAATTCGGGGTCAGTTTTGAATAATTTACAATCCCGTAATGTTCTCCATCTGTTGTCTGTCTACCTGTCGTAAATAATTTTGTGACTTTGCGGGAAAAATCGGACCCAAGGCTTTACTAAAAACTATATTAAAGCTTTCTTTTCATATTTGCTACATTTGTCTTACTTGCTGTTACAGGTCATTTATGATCATCAGATGAAAAATTACACAGTTTCAGAAACATTCAAAAGTTACATATAGTCACTTTAAATATATTAAAATAACAAAAATTAGGGCTTGAACAGACACAATTACTTTCACAGGTTCCATTTCTTACACACAGGGCTTAAGCAGAGGCCATGTAGGGTGTGGTTTGTCAACTAATAATATTGACCTACCAACTTCATATGAGTTGTGGTGATGCTGAAGTCAAATCAATAGTGCCAAGTCAATAGAAGGGCAGTGGATTCCAACACCACACTATAGCCACTATTAGTGATTTACTGACCTTTTTGCATGTGGAATAAAGCCTCTGAGAATGTTTCAATTACAAAGTGTTTTTTCTTGTCTCTCAGCTGTTTGGATCTAAACACTAACTTGGGCAATATGGTGCCATGCCCCAAGAAATTCAGCCTATTTTCTGGCCTGTCAAATTCTGAACTGTTGGCGCTGAGAGCCCAATAACAAAACAAAGAACAACCCTGTAGACGATGATAGATACAAAGCCCTTTTTTATTCTTTTCTCTTTTTTTTAAGTTTCCAACAAACATGCTTCCATTGTTGCTGCATCTTATTGTTCTGCAGGAACTGTGGCTTTGGAGTGTTTGTTTTTGATTAGGAATGTTTAATGGCCTCTACACATTCAATTATCAGCAGCCTGCTCTGCCAGTCGATAGTCATCCTCTCATTAATGGCCCAGAACTGATTACCAAGGACAGAGAGAGAAATGGGTGAAATGTTAGTCATTCAAAGCGCTAATTAAATCCTCCTAGGTGGGACTTTCAATCCCACTAGAAACGTTGCCAGCATTTTACTTTGTACCACTTAAAGTGATAGTATGCCTAAAAATAACTGATCATGAAAAAACATGCGTCTGGATTTCTCTGTAGCCGCGCTGTCGGAATAGTAAAGTAGTTTGTGCTGCTGCTCGTGATTGAGCTGGAAAGTCATGTTCTGGTCTCAGTTTTCTGTATATCATTTAGGCATACACTTCTAAACTACTTCACATATATGTTCTATCCAGGAAAGTGGTGCAAATCGTAGCCTTGTAGGGCAAAACTGTCTCTGATGGATATCGATGTCATGTCAAAACCTATGTCTGCTTGTGTTTCTTTTTGTTGAACACAGCATGGGGTAATAAATGACAGAAAAATATTTTCTGCCTCTTTTGTTTTTTGCAGGCATAGGTGTGTAGCCCCATCATATTTCTCTTCATGCTAAGTGGAATTAATTAACTTGCTGCCAAACAAACAAACTCAAGGACCTCCTTTTGATTGAACACTTTCCTCTATAGTCTGGATCAAATGTCTTCACAACCTCAAACAGCATATCGTCAATGCTGAGAGGAACCGTTTAGTTCAAGAATTTCAAAGGCTAAATTGGGCACGTGCCAAGCATCTATAGTTCCTGTACTGGGACTCTTGGTTTCTTTTGCACCTAATGGCTCCCAAGGTCAATTTGCCTTGCTGCTTTGATACACCAGCAGCATCAACTATGGCAAGCAATACAAATAATCTTACATCCAATGCCAAATCTTTTCAAAATTCTTGCTTTTTGCAATATCTGCACATTACAACCACAGTAAAAGTACAGAATAGGTTAGTAAAAGATTGTTGTTGTGGAAAGTACAGTATGATTAAGGTATGGTTATACGTAGGCAACTTAAACACTCTGTTGTTTGAGTTCTGTGACGGGAGGCAAAGTTGGACTACGCTCGCTCATCCACCACCTTTGCTTCTACTCCCTGTGTGCCCTATGGTTACCTTATGCGCATGCGCGATAGCTGTTGAACTTTTGAACTCCAGCCGGCCACTCTGCAGGCTGAGCTGTGGTGTGGTGTCAGGTTACAGCTTGTTGCTACAGTCATTACTATGGAAATAACCATGGCAAATCGTTTTTTGGGGGGAAAAATACGTTTTGGAATATTGGATTGTATGAGTTTGGCAATCGACTAGTGTGGACTTCACCAGAAACCAGGAAATAAACAGAGGTGTGGATTAACACAACTTTTATGCATTTCTGTCACAGCTACTGCAGTCAAATTCGCTGTGTTCCCTCGGTTGGAATAACTGCACATGGGTAGGCACTTGTAATGCCATTTCAAACATGTTTAGAGGCTAAAAACAAGTTTAAAACTTGTTTAAGCCTGTTGGCTGCTAACTCTAGCAGGAGAATAACACGGTGTAGGCAGCACCGAATGTTTTCTTTTTTCTCGCTACTGACAGCACTCCAAATTTACAAACAACAGAGCTATGGGTTGAAATCGACCGGAATTCTCCTTTAAGTGTTTTCTAAAAGTTTCCACAGAATCCAAGGCTCTTAAGGCTAAAGGGAGAGAGTTCCAGAGCCTTGGAGCCACCACTGAAAAGGCACGATCACCTCTTGTTTTAAAACTTGTTCTGGGAACAAAAGGTCTTGGCTTGAAGACCTCAGAGAGCGACCAGAAATGTGTGCATGCAATAGATCCTGAATGTAAGAGAGAACGTGGCCATGCAAGGCTCTATAAGTAATGATTAAAATTTTTAAATGCACTCTAAAACCAATCGGTAGCCAATGAAGAGCCTTAAGCACAGGAGTAATTCGCAATCTCCTGCTGGTTTTAGACAAAAGTCTTGCTGCTGCATTCTGAACAACTTGCAATTTGTCCATGAATGATTTGTTTAAACAAGTGTACAGTACATTGCAATAATCCAAATGGGAAGAAATAAAAGTAAGAACAAGCATCTCCATCTCTTTTTTAGAAACCACAGGTCTAATCTTAGCAATGTTTCTGAGATGGAAAAAAACAGGAACGAACCACAGATTTCACATGACTGTTAAAACACATAGATTTGTCAAAAATGACACCCAGATTTCGCACAACATTACAGTCAGAGAATGATAGAGCTGCAATGGCCTGCCTAATCTTAGCGGTAATGTTGTCTGGGGCAAAAATCATCACCTCAGTTTTGTCTGAATTTAGTTGCAAAAAATTGTCTGCCATCCATTTGTTAACGGAGGCTAAACAATTGTGCAACAAGGACAGTTTGTCTAGCCTATCAGGGCTAAAAGATAAATATAATTGGATGTCATCAGCATAACAATGGTAAGATATTTCTTCAAAACTACCAATAATTGGTGCAGAATTACAGCCACTAGAGCCAGTCCCACAATGAGCTTTACTTAGGATGTGCCATTTCTGTCTGTAGCTTTAAATGCTATTGAAGAGGTGGGGGTGTGGGTGTGGCTTTGACCAACTGCCACTTTTCTTGTTTGCAAGCCATGATGTCTCTCTCTTTCTCATGGGTGGGCCAAATTCTCTGGGCGGGCAAAGCAAAGAAAGGGGAGGTAACCTTGCCTCTTATGACCTCATAAGGGGCAGATTCCAGATCAGCCCATCTGAGCTTTCATTTTCTCAAAGGCAGAGCAGGATACCCAGGGCTCGGTTTACACCTATCGCCATTTTTAGCCACTGGGGGACCATAGGAAGGCTGGGGGAACTCATATTAATGTTAAAAAACCTCATAAAGTGAAATGTTCATGCCATGTGACCTTTAACGCCTCATCCTACCAACTAAAGTCTTGTTCTGCTGTTTGGTGTGGAGGAGCTATTGTGACAGTCAGCAGTAGTTGCTACTGTATATGCCCCCCGCCACTAACACTGACGGTTAACACTAGAACATTTACTGCCTCATGTCTACAAGGCCGCCATGAATGCATCCTCTGCCCGTCTCTTCCCCATAGAGACATGCCACTTTGGATTTCCATCAAGGCTGCTTTAAATGGGTGCTGTTGTAATCACCGTCTGTAGGCCTACAGGAGTCTCTGGTTTAATCTTGGCTCCAAACTCTCCAGGCCCCAGGCTCTCTTATGTGTCAGCCCTGATTCCATCACATGAGGAAAAATCAACTTGGAGGAATACCTTAGAACCAATGAAATATGTTTAGGTGTACCCTGAAACCGACAAAAATGTGCAGTTTATGCTGGCTGAATTAGGTGACTTGGGTGCCTTGGATTTGAACATGGTGCAACAACACCTACACACTGGGATCCACTTTGGTCTTCACCTCCAACAGAGGAGGAAAGAGATGTGTGTCAGGGCTCACTGTCACCGCCGAGAAAAGCAACAGGGACAATAAAGAGTGCAACAGTACAGTAACAAAGCATCTCAGGCTTGTTTTCCCCCCCTCTCTCGGTTTCTGTCTATCTTTCAGCTCCTTTGATGCGTTTCCATGAGAACAGTGAGACAGAGCAGGTAGGTGTTGTTGCCCCTAGTGTAGGAACAACCAAACTGAGCAGAGAGGAAGCAGAGCTGGTAGACTTTTGTTACTGTATGTCTCTCCAGCCCAAGCACTCCAAGGCAAGGCTTTATTTGTGCCCACATGTGACATTGCAAACAGATAATACAGCACACACCTGTACCATCACACATACGCAAAACATAATGCATTTTAAGTCTGAGTTCCAATGTAGATTATTTGCCATATCCTTCTCTAAATGATTTTAAGCGTAAAATGAAATTAAAGTGAATTGAGCCCGGTGTGTTACATACAAATGTGGCTTGAAAATGCCTGTATTCTAAGCAAGCAACAGTACACACAAGAGATTTGAAATCTCTTGGGATTGTTTGTATCCGACAACTTTATAGATTCAGGCTGTTCCGTACATGCAAGGTTACCGAGAGCTGCACAGATCCCATTTGTGAGAGCCTGAGAGTCTCTCAATGCCATTTAGAGCCTTTTTGGACACCATGACAAAGTGGAGTGGTGCAGCACTATTCATCTTCAAGCTGTGGCCAGGAGCCTCTGACATCCCAGTAGACAGAGGGAAATGAAAAGAGGGTGCAGCAGCCAATGGCGCCGTACTTTATCTGCCGAGAGACTTGGCTTATCCTCCAGCTGTGTGGGCACTGGCTTTGAATGCAAACAATATGGCTGCAGAATGTAGGGCAGGCGAGAAAAGCAGCTTGCATGGTTAAGTTGAGGCTGCAAAAGCTATCAACGAACTTTCTCTGCAGAGGATTTAGCAGTTGTGACGTCTTTAAACGAATGGTATTTGCATCACTGTGAACTTATTGTTAAGTGTCAGAATGTTAGAGGATAACTCCGGTTTATTACAGCTTGGGTCTTATTTCTGTAGCTTTGGCCTTCATTCCTATCGGTTATTGTGCAGATATTGTCCTCACCAAGTAATTGCTGAGATCTGGGTACATGGTGACATCCCTACAAGTTAAATGGGGCAAGAAACACATGCAGTCAGACTATCAGACAGGTTGTAAACAAGCAGATTATCTAATCACATTATAATTATTATCATTATTATTATTATTATTATTATTATTATTATTAACAATAATAATAATAATAATAATAATAATAGTAAGTGCATGCTTATGTTACTCTGCCCTTACCGACAGA
Organism: Sander lucioperca; assembly: GCF_008315115.2. Classification (NCBI taxonomy): domain Eukaryota; kingdom Metazoa; phylum Chordata; class Actinopteri; order Perciformes; family Percidae; genus Sander; species Sander lucioperca. The sequence continues at coordinate 12,501,342 of NC_050184.1, forward strand.
AGTTCCTGGATTTTGTTGTCTCTCTATAGACATTTTTGTCAGCGTCTTGGTGTAAATGACTCTTCTTCTTCACCCTCGGATGTTTGTTTTCTTGTTACTGTGTCTACTATTTCCAAGGTCAAGAATTAACTTTTACTCTCAAGAACCAAGGTGTAATAAACCAGAATTATCCTTTAAGACGGCTGTATTGAGCAAAAATCACAATGCTTGTGTCATCACTGTTCCACAAGTCACTCAGTATGCTAAAGTCGCCTCTGTCGCATAGAAATTCAGTTTTAATATCCATCAGCCAAAGACCAGATCATATTTCCTCCACAGTGGGAGTAGCCAGCAGGTAAGCTCTCACTCCTTCAGACTTCTCGTAACAAGCAAAATTTATTGGCTACACTGAATCATTTCCCCAGTAAAAGTGTGAATTACAGGGAATGCTTTTGATGATCTTTCTGATTTTCTACAGCAATTTAAAAGCTATCTGTCTATGTAAGAGCTGTTGAAATGACAGGCAGTAATTTAATCTGAGCTCCTGAAACTGCGCTTTGAGAGAGGCAGGAGAGGGAAGAAGGGAGGAAGTATAGAGCGAGATGCCTCATGGGTCATCTTTGTGGTTTACCATGAGTTAAATCAAAGCTGCCAACTCCACAACTCTAGTTTGTTGTAGTCAAAAATTGAGGACTGTTTTAATTTAATAAATTCAACAATATAACAATGCTATTTTCAAATATTTGCTGTTCTGGATTACTCATCTAAAGTGTTATTATGTCATTTTAGTCACATGCCAATGCACATTGGTTTGTGTTACTTTGTTAAACAGACCAGACCTATAGGTTGTATCCCATTATAGTTATGAACATGCCAGCAGTTGGGAAGCAGGACACTTGGGTCTTGAGTAGCTGCAGTGTTTATTCATAGACAAACTGAAACCTACACTGTACATTAACTACTACCTGCACTTGAACACCTGTCTGAGCGCATCCACCATCACTCTCTCTCTCTCTCGCCGGCCCACACACTCTCTACTCGTATAACATGCATCAAACTGTGTCAACACCCTACAAATATAGGATTGAAACACCACGTTAGAAACCCATATACAGGGATATACAAATGTATACAGAAAAGAAATGTGGCACCAAAAATTGCAATATTTTAGAGCTCCTATTAATTTCTCAAATGAGGCTGTCTGGGTCAAGTGTTGCAGGGAGAGTAACAAGTGCGTTGCGCAGCAACAACAACCCCATACATATTGAGGAAGTGGATCAGATCATTGATCGCAGAGGCAAAGACGTTACCAGCGCCTGTCCATTTTGAAACTCCAACTTGACTACAATGGTGTAACTTCACCACTCACTCACTCAGTCGACTTAGTGACAGACTTTCACGTTTATAGGGCCATTCTTCCAGGTTTTGAGAACTCTGTCTCTGAGGTTTCTTCCACCAGGGTTAGGGTTAGAATTAGAAAAAAGGGATGACCCTCCCCAACAATTTATTGATGCCTTCTGTACTGGTTTGCGCTCGGCAAAGACATAGAGATAGCCATTGTTTTTTTTTTACAGCTATGACATACATGAGTAAACTTCTGCATTCTCATCTTACGCATCACACTCCTCTGTTATGGTGTGGTGGCCATTTCAGTAGATTTATTCACTAACATTGCTGTGGAAACACAATAAGTATGGAAACTAAATTCACACTTCCTGCGTTACTGCATTACTTCAAATACTAAGTTACTCATCTAGTGAACTAGTATTCACATGAAATAAAACAATAAAACATTGAGACCATTCAGCAAAGCACACCGGGTAATAACAAATTAAACACTGGTTGCTATGGACTTGTCACTAGGCTTCCTCAGTCATTGTATATTTTAGCACATAGGTAAAGCTGCCGAAGCTGAACATGATCCAAAACTCCATTTCTCAGACGAGCATCAATTTGTGAGCTTGCATGCTACCACTCCTTCCTTCTCAAATGCCTTGAAAAGGCTGTCAATTATATATATAATATCACCGGGACCGAAAGGATATTTGAGTCGGGTATGGCTGCAGCCCGGAGACCTCCCGTCTCATGCCCTCCCGGCTTGGTGCAGTCCGCAAGCTTTGACTTTTCAAAATAAAAGCTTGTGTCTGGTCCGTTATGTTTTCGTACGGTGTTTTGGATGTTTTTGAACTAAACAGTACGGCAATCATGCTAATGAATAAAATTATTTTTTCATCAGATGTCTTAGTTACAATACGATAGAGCTAGCAAAGCAGTTTTGTGTTTATGTGTGAGCGGGATTTATTCAGTTTGGGAAATCCCACGGTCTCTAAAGCTACAGTTCAAATTGTCTGGCTGACTAAATAGGGAGGGACCCATCTGCTAGCGATAGGGGCCGAGACTGAGAGAGCTACATGGAGCTACATGGATAAATATGCACCATACAAGCCACTTTGAAATGTTGCTGTTCTCATGAATACAAAAGTTGGGTAACCCTCCCCCCTAGACTAAAATAAATTGGATGACCCTCCCCTCAACAAAGAATAAAAAGACATGAACCTCCCCTACTTTCTTCCGGTGGTCAATTCCATAAATACCGAACGGTCCCTTACAGCACTGAAGAATGAATTAAATTACAGCGTTAGGGATCTCCCTGACAGACCTCCCTGTGAGTTTAGTCAGTTTAGGAACTATGTAGTTCCAGTAGTTCAGATAAAAACTGTTAGTAGAAACAAACAGTGCTTAATTTGTAAAGTGGGAGGTCCCGGAGCGCAGAGGGGGGGTGGATCCGGCGACTCAAAACGGGGCTTGGAGGTAACGGAACCAAAACAAAAATTACACCTGCCTACGTAGCTTCTCTGACTCTGACTAAAAAAGCCTAAACAACGCTGTGTGTACATCAGGGCAATGTTTATTTTTATTTCAGAACGTGCACTGCATCGGTGCGAAATGTAAAAAAAATTAAAAATACACTGCAACGATCGTTTTCAAAAGCAGCAACTATCCATCGGACAATTAAAACATAAAACCCACCGTGGTCTCCACATTCTTGATCGGCAGAAACGATTTTTGCTTGTTTGGGATCCGACTGGCCAGCGTATTTGAAAAAGTTAAGCAAACTTTGTTGTCTTTTTGACATTTTTATCCTCAACCAGCACAAGCGCTTGTGTCACTTGAAGTGCAGTGCCGCGCTGTTGAAGTGCCTCCCCTCCCTCCCTCCCTCTCCCCCCTCTGTCTTACCCTGAAAATTCACCTCAAAACGCATTGAAAATGCAAACACAAGATTTTTGTGGAACTTCAATGGGGAATCAAGACTAACAAGACAGATAACAACATTGAACACTACACAAACAACAGTTTATTTTTTTCATTTAGGCGACTAATTTTTCATAGTGACACAGGAGGTGCCGGATCCAATAAAAAAGGTTCCGGATCCAACGTCGGAGGTGCCGGAACATGTTCCGGCGTGTTCCGGCTCAAATTAAGCCCTGGAAACAAACTAAAGACTTGTGAAGCCAACCTTCCTCCAAAATATTCAAGACATTCTTAAATATTCATGAAAACAACTTCCAGTTCATTAGTTTTTGAAAACTGCATACAAGGTTCCCTTGAATATCTGTATTAAAGTGGTTTTGTCACAGAGAAAAAAGATTTTTACCAACTCTGTTCAATAATTAAAGGGGCACAGCTCAGTGCCAAGAAACACAATGTCATTTTCAGTTATCAATTTCCTACTGAAACATAGGCTACCCATTGTAAAAAAGATTTTTTTCCAATGAAAACTCATAGAACTAAATTGCTCAGCCCACAGCCATTGTGATCTGTAAAAGAAAATTGTAATAATACCCAGCAGTAAACATGCTTGCTAGGGGTAATGCTAGTTTGGTCCTTTGCGTGACAATAACTCAACAGCACAAATTACTCATTTGTGTGCACAAATAATATTCATTTAAGAAAGTCTCCTGTCACCTGCCAGGCTCTAGAATAAGGACACATTGCTGTAGAATATTTAGCCACACTATCAGCGTGGCTATAGGGATGGCAGTGTTGTTCTGGTTTGGATGAGCAAACACATTTAAAAGTGGTTTGTTTTACACACAGTAGATATGTGAATGTTATGATACTAAAACAAAACATTTTCTCAAAAAGTGCACTTCTAGCCCACTGTACCTAAGTACTTTGTTTATCTTCAGCCATGGAGTTAAACTGTAGTGCAGCCACAGGAGGAGGTTTGTGTTTGCTTGTCAAGCAGTTAGAGGCAAAGTAACTCCACAGTCCTGGAACAGCAGTCCTGTCTCTGCAGCTTCCACTCATGTTGTCTTGCTTTCAGCAGCGCACATTAACAGTTTATGAAGGAGCAGGCAATGCGTTTACCAAAAGAAAAAAAGAATTCAATCACAATTTTGCCATCCTGACATTTGCCATTAATGTTCATTTCACCCATCTCAGGAGCCCCTGATCTATTGTTGCCGATATCACGACGCTGTCCACTTAAATGTCGAATGGTTGCTTCCTTTACTTAGCATAGGGATTATAATGACTCATCCTCTTACAGCTAATCTTAGTATCCATTAGGCAAAGACGTGTTCCACCAATATGACGGTGAGTATAAGTGACCCCTATTTCTTTTCATGGAAACGTCTGCTTCTTGTTTGGATCAGAGAATGGCCAGTGGGCACATAATTCAAATACTGTCCAGAAAAGTGCTGTGCCTGCATATTACAAAGAGGGCCTTGAACTGCATGAAATATTAAAGCATTAAGACCAGATGAGGAAGTAAGCCACAAGATCTCGCCATTGTCTAGACACAGATGAGAGGAGAATTTTGAGTTGATGACATAGCAGCGAGAAATGTCTGGCCTTCATCCCCCATCTGAGGCGATGAAAAACTCCAGAAAGTGGGCAACCCATTCAGAGGTTGGGTGAATGATGGAAGCAAGATGTTACACAGCAGAAATATCGACAGGAAAGGAAAGAAAAGACATAGTATACTTATTTAAAAAATTGAGGGTTGACATGCATTTAATAATAATACATTTTATTTATAAGCGCCTTTTAAGTCACTAAAGGATACTTTCGAAACCTAGATAAAGAATAGTTGCATTCTTATTGAGAGTGATCAATGTAATTCCACTGACAGACCCTTTTAAATAATTATGTATTTTTAAGAGAAAAGCATAAAAAACACAAATAAAAGTAGATAGAAAATGAGAAAGGCTGAAAACAAGGACACAAATGCGCATAGAAAAAGAATGAGTAAGAGCAGAAGAGAAAGAGAGAAAGAAAGTAAAGCAGACAAAATGAAAGGAGGCATAAAGAGCAGCAATGAAAAAGGGAGAGTGAAAACTCAGATTAGGGATAATCAAGCATGAAGCAGTTGTGCAAAATTTACAGCCGTAATTTGGAATCCCACAGCCCTGGCATCTGGATGAAGAGGGAGACACAACAGATTCTCATTTGCCAGAAACAGTCCATGCTTGGTGGGTGTTTCTGTCACTGCTTCCCTCTCCCTCCTCCTTTTTCTCTTTCTCTCTGTAGTGCTTATCCATCCTGCTCGGAGCACAAATTAAACCTGCGTCACAAGACAGGCAGCATATCTCCACTATACCTGAGCAGCCAGCCTTGAAGACACAATGCTGTGAGGGATCATTTCAATTGTGGAGGGCAAAAAGGGAAAATGTGAATTGATAGACTCAGCAGACAAAGAGAAGGACGCTTTACTTTTAGGGCAATGTTAAGCTTCTTCCAAACTGCTGTGCCATTTTAGATTTTCTTTAAAGTAACCATTTGTGACATCTTTATATCCACCTCACATGCAAATATTCTCCAGGGGATATTTTTACCCATTTCCAGGGGCTCTACATGTGGATAGGGTTGCCAGGGATTATAGATATGCACTATTTCAGGGCCCCAAGAGAGCAGTTTCCATTGGGCCCAGACTTACTTGCAACATCCCTGTAGAGAGATAATTTATTCTCCTATTTAATTTCCCAGAAGGGCACTGCAAGAACCAAAAGGGATAAAGTCCATCTACTCTACATGTATTTACAAATTTAACTGGCTAATGAACTCTCTTAGCCGATGACATTTACCTTGCACTCCATCAAAATGATCCATTCATACATTTTCCGTCACTTGCACGGGTCTTAGTTGGTCCTCAGGAGACATCCTGAAGGGGTTCTAGGTCAGATGGGGCGTATAGATTCATCCAGTGAGTTCTGCTTGCACCTGGGCTCTCGTCCCAGGTCGACATTCCCAGAATACTTACTATGGAGCCACATTCAGATAACTGAACCACCTCAACTACTTTCAACATAAAGTAGCAGCAATTCTGCATGAGATCCCGCTTGCTATCTCTACACGTTCAGACCAACTTTAGCCCTGTGTGAAAAAAATGCAGACCCCTCATTCATTTCAACGAGGCTAATCCGGTAAAAAAGTGAGAATGAGACACAGAGTGCTATGGTAAAGAACATAAACCAGGATCAACGTTTGTTGGACCGCAATTAGACATGGTCCGGCAGAGTGTTGCGGTGGCCGATCAAATACAAGGAAGTGCGCATTCCTGTACTTTGTAATGTAAAGCTGTATTTTTACCTTGCAATTGTTACAAAAAAGATATTTGCTGCCGTGATAACTTTCCAGAGCAGTATAATCCTTGGAGTCGGAGTATTATAAACTGCTGTGCAGCGTGTTTTGTACTTAATTGCTACACAGGCCATTCCTACCACTTCAGCTTCAGGTCACACCTACTCCTGTAAAGCACAAGTGAAAAGCAAATTGTTACGTGCCAGGTGTTGACAACTTTTTCTTCAAATTTGGACGAGACAAACTACTGAAAATTGCAGCTGAAACACAGCCTTTATAGACGTTAGTAAGATGTTGAGTTACTTAACATCCATCACCTGATACAAGAATGAGACACTGACCAGGTCACGAGTTGAAGAGGCCAGGAGAACTCCATCCTCAGCAAAAAACAATGAAATGTCGTCTTTAAAAAACTATTTGGATGGATTTGGATGCATAATATTCACATATAGACATGTAGGTCTAAAAATACAGTGCAAGGGAATATTAAGTTTTTTAATTGATCGAAAATGAACATGTAAACATGGCCTTACTTATACTTACTTGTATCTGCAGACAGTTGGAGCTGAAATACACAACAAAAAACATCTAACTTTGACAATCATTTGCATTTGAAATGCAACACCAACCAACCGTTGTTTTAGGTCAGATTGACTTGGCAGTCACGTTGTTGCTACAAAACAGAAAAACAGGAATAAGCTTTTTTTTAGGGGGGGGGGGTCTCAAATGAAATTAAAAAGGGCTGCACTACACCGTGCGCCAAGAAAGTCTCTTAAACCCTACAACAACACCATTTCTTATTGAGCATATTGTTCCCCAATCATCAAATGCTTTCAGTTCTAATCTGGCTAAACGTTTGATCACGGCCCATTACTCCAATGACATTTCTCTCTTGTACTTCATGAATTTAACAGCAAGGTAATTTGTAAAGTACAACAACAATATGCACCGGGACAAAGTCTGCTGCCGATAATGTTGTAAAAAAATAAAAAGCTAAACTAGGGGCATGTCTCAGCACCACTCAGTGATATTCATTTGAATTAATGGCCAAGTGGTGCATATTCACTTCACAGCTTTCAAACTCTGGTTACCCAGAAGAACAGCCTGCAGTTTAATTAGAAAGCTCTTGGCTCCATTGTGAGGCGGGTAAGGAAAGAGAAGAAGTAGGAGGAGGAGGAGGAGGTGGTGGTAGTCACTGATTGAGCACTCTGTCTTCAAACCCATTTAGTAGACTAGAACAGGAAGAAACCTTATGGAGGAGGAGTAGGGAATAAAGGCAGAGGAGGGTGAGAAAGTACGAGATGGTGTGATTGTATCAGAATCCCAACAAGGAAGAAGATGAAAACACTTCCTATAAAGCATGAGTCTGCAGGTCTTCATTCAACCCGGGGTTTCCGCTGCGTACCTGCTAAAGGTGAGGGAGGAGATCGTCAGTTGGCATCTTCAGGTGGAATGAAAACCTAGAGCTCTGCACCAGTCTCTTGTGATTTCCTGTGCAGCCAGGCCTGCCAGCACTTTGTCACAGCTTGGCCTGCAGATATCTAAACAAGCTAAATATGTTGGCTGTACACTACACAGCTGTGTTGCCCTGTGGCTAACAAGCCCACCGATGGCACCAATGCCACCACCAGCCTTACTGGACTAGTGGCAGTATCGAGTAAATGCCATAATGGTCCCATGATGTCTTCCTATGGAGGGAGCGGGCCACCGCTGCCTGCTTGCCTGTGGTTTCGCTGTGTAATGAAATATGTCTCCCTTGATGTATGGCTGCAGGAGAAGCCCAAATCGAAAATTGAATCACACTAACTTAATTTGTGGTCGGGGCAATCAAATTACTTGTTTTGGCTGCAGTGCTGACGATGAATTCATCTTTGTGACAAAGCTGTCACGGCAGCGTAAAGGGGGTGGAGGAGACAAAGTGGATGTGTGTGTTTTGGGTAATAGTGAAAAGAAGTTAGCAGAGGAATTTTCCGTCAGTGCTTTTGCATGCAGTATTGTGCCGGAGTGGCGACCACCTTTGGCTGTGTATTTGCTGTCAATAAAAAGCATGAAGTTCTCAGGAGTTTCATAATACCAACAATAAAGGGTTTTTTACAGCAGCCAATGAACAGCTACACATGTAAGCAGCTTACACAGGCTTGGGTTGCCCTGTGGAGCAGTTTGGAGGAAAAGTGTCAGAAAGTGTCAGCATCTACAGTACGTGTTCATTCCTACTGCAGCTGAACAGCTTGACATCAGCGCCTCAAGACCCAAAGCTTAATTAGGCTGAGCTGAATCGCTCCTTGAAGGGTCAGTTCATTCAAATGGCAAAAAAAAACATACCCCTTACCCCTTTTTATCTATACTGATAGTTCACTCAGGTTTTGAGACATCTGCCTATGTAATTTCTGCCTTCATCCTAAAATACACTTTAGGTGTAAGGGAATTTGTGGTAACACTTTACTTGAAGGTATCTACATAAGAGTGACATGACTCTGTCATGAACACATGACACAGTCAGGACACATGAACCCTAACCGTATCTATAACTTGTCATGACAAAAACCGAATGATACTTAATAAAAGAAGCGTTACGTCATAAACATTTATGACTTGTTTATATTGTTTATGACACATTCATGACAGTGTCATGTCACTCTTATGTAGATACCTTCAAGTAAAGTGTAACCAAATTGGTTTGTGTTGCTCAAACAAAGCCCCTTAGTCTCATTTAAACAAGACTAAGACCATGTTCAGACTGACTTCAGCTGTGTATGAAAAACGTACTAGAGTTCAGAAACTTGATGTGAACCCAACGGGTTGGCTCGGTTTTTGGCCCATGCAGAACTCTAGCCTGTACTAAGGCACAGCGTTGCTTTGAGCTAAATTCTGAAGTCAGAATGCATGTTCATGCTGGGGATGTTAACATGATGATGTTTATCAGTTGAACATGTTTACCATGCTCACATTAAATTTAGCGTTACCATGCCAATTCCCATTAGCTGTAGCTAATGGGAATCTAAGGAGTGGGTCATAAAGCAAAGTACTGGACAAATTATACCTACTGAAAAGTAAGGATATCACCAAAGTTATGACAAATTAATCATTTGCTGAAGATGAATGAATCTGATGTTTCTGTTGACTATTTCTTTTGTAAAACGTAGTTCCACTGAAACCATTTGACAGTAATCTACTCACTACTCTCATCTGATAAGTGAAAAAAATGTGTTCTTTTGTAACTTGGGTGTACATAACCTTTAAAAAAAAAAGCATGTGTGGAATCTCTGGGGATCTATTGGCAGAAATGAAATATAATATCCATGACTATGTTTTTTTATTAGTGTAAAATCACCTGAAATTAAGAATAGTTGTGTTTTCCTTAGCTTAGAATGAGCCTTTCACATAGGGAGCAGCATTTTGCACCGCCATGTTTCTACAGTAACCCTGACGAGAGGACCTTTTGCATTTTTAACCTGAAGTGAAGGCCACCAATTGTTCTACTACACACTTGAAAAGGTAGGCATGAGCGAAGGGGTATTTAGTTGGTTGTTATCTGCAACCTTGCCTCTAGATGCCACACGGCTCCTTTAAATGGTCCTCTCTGTATGTATACGTATTTGGGGAGTCTTTCAGTTTTGACACCTAAAGCTATCTTTCAACCTGAACACGTGATGTCAAAACAAACCAAAGAAAACAAAACAATAACACTGCAAACCTCCATATTCCCACAAAGAGGTCACTGTAATAATGATGAACTGTACCTTTAGCAGGTCATGCCATGGGCTTCTTTGGGAGAGGAAGTGTGGCAGGGTCAAACTCAGCAGTGCACTCCAGGAAGTGAGACTGATAGGAGGAGACAGAGAAGGTGGGGGCAGCGTTTGTGTTTCAGTCCTTCCTCTCCTTCACTTCACACGTTGTGAAGACCAACGCCGTGGGCGTAGAATAGTTACGCGCCAAATAAATCCCATAAAAGCAGAAATAACTGAGTTTTTATTCACTGAAGTGAACACGCCAAGCAGAATTAACAACTTGCAAGATTTGTTCCCTGTTCAGCCAATTTCTCCAATTGGGAATATGTGTGTGATGTTCCATCACAAATAAAGCCTGTCCATGCATACACACATACTTCACATCCAAAGATGTTTCACAATAATTGATGCAAAACACATAAAGCCCATTAAAAAGGGGCGGATAACACTTTATTTATTTATTTATTTATTTTTACTTTAGGAAGCAAATGGCAGCCAAGCAGAAAATGTTAAAAAATAACTCACTGGAGAAAACTCAGTGAGAGATGGATAAACACCCTTGTATCCAAACAATTCAGCACAATTCAGGGGGCAAAACTAATGGCTGTGGGTCCAAAAGACAGTTTGAATGGTGTTCCTGGTACGCTATTGTGGGTTTGATCCGAATTCTTTCATATAACATTCACTAAACTCAGAAATTTGTTGCTGTTTTTCTGGCCTTATGACATTATTTATAGGGCAGAATATATGTCATTTCAAATGACTTATGATTAAGAAAAGGTCACTGAAAAAAGGGAGGAATGCTTTAAGGGGCTGTATTCGATAATCAGAACATTTTTATAGCAAATATTTGCTTTGTAAAGATACAGTGGAGTAATGTCGTCCTGATCAGAGAGTGAAGTCACACTCCCTCTGTGTGTTGTAATCGAAACATCTCTGTTCTTTGTTTTGATAGCGGGTCCAGCCATGCATGCATGTTAGTACATGTGACTATGAAAAAAGCTAGGTACTGGGGGGGTATTGGGGAATGGTATGTGAGAGCCGTGCGGAGGCAATCCCAGCCTTAAAGTGCCCATATTATGAAAAAATCACTTTTTCTGGGATTTGGGGTGTTATGTTGTGTCTCTGGTGCTTCCACACACATACAAACTTTGAAAAAAATCCACCCATGCTGTTTAGAGTGAGATACAGTTTCTGAATGTGTCCTGCCTTCAGTCTCTGGGTGAGCTGTTCAAAATCGGCACAGCTTGTGACGTCACAAGCCGAAACGAGCAGGCTAACCGCAACCATTAGCTCGTAGCGTTAGCATGCTAACGCTATGGCTAACGCTAGCATGCTAACGCGAATGGCGAATGGCATGTGATATAATGCTCTTCACTTGTAGATTTATGCTCTATTTTTTCTATAGTTCTATAGTTCTCAGCAGCCATGATGAAAGATTATTTTAGGTAAAGCTGCAGTGGGTAGGATTTGAACTCTTTCTGCAGCTCTCCCTCTCAGACCACTTAAATTACACTATCCTGAAAGATTAGTATGAAATGTTTGCCCAACAACACCAAAACAAAGTGCCTACCACAGCTTTAAGTAAACGTCTGATATGGTCCTTCGTGCGAATTATTAAAGTCGATGACTGGACGCCACACTTCACCCTCCTTCTTAGGTGGAGCTACATTGCTGGTTGTAACAAACCTGACAAATACATGATGAAAACTGGCTCCCAGCAGCACACACTTCCATCCATCCCATGTCTCAATAACAACCCCAGCATAACAAATCTGGTCCTCAGATATCTTGATTTTACAGTCGCACACAGAAACCACATTGCTTTTGGCCTCTTAAGGACAGGCAACAGCATCCTAAAAATAGTCCTTGTTTACTCTCCTGTGTTTTGTTGGGCCTGTGTCCTGCTGTGACACTGTGAGCCAGCTCACTGTTTTTGTATTGCCAGTGTCACCTTTGATCGCCTTAAGAAGAGAGACAGCAGATGAGTTGTTGCCGGAGAGGAAAAGGTGGACACGAAACAGATATGGGTGATATTCAAAGATAGAAAGATGTAAAAGAGGGAAGACTGGAGGGAGAGAGAGCAGGCTGCTGCAGAGTCAAAGATGAAAGGAGAGACATTTGGAGGGGTGAGGGCAGGACTTTGGAGCTTTAGAAAGAGACAGCTTTTAAGAAAGTGAGGCGGGTGGAGGGAGAGGTTGAGAGGGAAAAAAGCTCCAGGGAGAGGACAAAGATGGAGTTTTAAAAAAGACAGAAAGGAAGAGAGCAGGCAACCTTAATGAAAACAGCTGGCGAGAGAGAAGGGAGTAAAGACACAGAGGGGGGGAAAAAGTGTGTCAAAGAAAGTGACTGCTCTTTTGAGAGCTCTCTTCATGTCCTAGCGGGGCACCACTCTGCTGTCAGGTCCACCTTCCCTGGACAAGGACTGCTTGTCACGTTAATGGCCTGGAAGGAAGACCATGTCACTTTATCACCTTGCCGCGACGCCAAGATGGTCGTGGCTTTTGTCTCCTCAGCTCCCCCTCCACTCCACGGCTCCCTGGAAGTGACTAATTGATCCTGGGAGACTGGCTTTTTTGTGTCTTGGGGGCTGATGAACAATGTGAGAAAAAGCCGCTGATAAAGGGAAAAAAAGAGAGAGCAGGATGTGCGCCCGGCTCGGGATAATGTAGCCTACTGTCTGCTGCAGTGCTATCTCATTTCCCCACACAAAAGTAACATCGCCACTTTGTAAATGAAAGTCAGTCAGGCGAAAGATGCCCCTCACGCTCTGGCAGCCCCTTCTTGAGATAATGGGCGCATGCACATTATTTCTGTAGACACAAGATCGACTCAAAAAAAGCAGTGTGTGGGTAGTAAGTGAAATTCATTCAAGTGTATGTATGTGTGGCTCCTGTATCAAATGCTCCAAGCATTCTTAAGTATTCTCACAGGAATGTAGAGAATGATTGGTGGGCTTATATACTGCAACATGCATCCAATTGCTTCACACTACTACTCCATATCTCGACTCATCTCTACTGGATCCAATCCCTTCTTGTCTGAAGCTACTGGAGGTGTTTGCCTGATGCATGTACCTAGCTGATTTATTTTTCCACATAGTTACTCATCTGCCTGTTGATGCTAAATGCCCCGGGATGGAAATGAGAGGGCTAAAGTGAAACGGTTGAGCAAACAATATGGAAAAATAAATCAGCTACATTTCAAGGAGGAGAAGAAGAAAGAGTAGGTTTAGGCCACAGAGTGCCGGTGGAAATAAGCCAAGAGAACAGAAGGGTGGAAAGCTATCAGAAGGAGGCGAGAATCCTCCCCCCTCCCCTCCTTCAATAGCTCTGGCCTTGTCAGATATGGTTATGCTTATTGGAGACACAGGCGAGGGGGTTACTGCACCAGCATGCCTCAGAACATCATCACGCCTGGGCTATGATAAGAATAGTGCACTGAATCATAGCTTACAGTGCAGTTATGTGTATGGATGATGCATGGTGAATGAATTGAAGATAAGGCCAGGAAACTGGATGGGCTGGACACAGCTACACTTCTCCTCGACGCAGGGTGTGTGTGTGTGTGTGTGTGTGTGTGTGTGTGTGTGTGTGTGTGTGTGTGTGTGTGTGTGTGTGTGTGTGTGTGTGTGTGTGCGTGCGCAGCCATTCAGCTTGTGAATCACAGTTTTCAAGGCTCAAGAACCCTTGGAAGGCTGAATCACACATAAGAGAGGTTTAGGTTTCCTTTATTTGGTTCTTCTCCTCATTTCTCCTGTTCAAGACTTCTGCAGGAAGATGGTGGACAATCAAAAGTGTTTCCAAAGCTCTCTGGTTAAATGTGACTGGACAGGGCCGACAGAGGCAAAAAAAAAATGATTAATGCTACATATAAGTGCATTGTTTAGTCTATAATATGTCAGAAAATAGTGAAAAATGCCAATTAATAGTTCCCAGAGCCCAATATGACTTTGTAAAAATGCTAATGTCCAACCAAGCAGTAAACCCTAACATTTGAGTAGCTTGAACCAGCAAATGTTTGTCAATTTTTGCTGCCAAAATAATTTTAAAGGATATGGCTGACATTTTTCTATAATAGTGTTCAAATTCTTGTATTTACTGTTGTGCTATTAAATGTCCCACAATGCAATGAAGAAGGTAGTGTCCATGTAAGTGTCAGAAATGTCAATGTACTGCTCACTATAGAAGGAATTGTAATGTGTGTGATTATAGACACAGCCCAAACCAACCATGTGTTTTAATACTTTCAGACTTCCTTACCCTGCCTGTGTCTCTCAGCCCAAGTCCAGGTCCATTCAGCTGCAAGTCCTGCTAAAGATAAAAATGTTTAAAACAGGTCACAAATACATAATTTTTTTTTTTTTTTTTTAAAGAAGAAAAAAAAAGCTTAGTTATTTCATAAAACAGCTGAGCACTGTAGTTTTTAGCAAGCATTACTCAAAGGTCTTTGGTGTTTTTTGCCCCCAACGTCTCCTCCCAGTCAGCGCGACAATGGTTATGTTTAGGGTTAAGGTTAGGGTTAGCTGTCTGGAAGGCACCATTGGAGGCAAAAAACACCATCGAGCTTACTCAAACAGGAGTAAATTGTGCATTTGTTGGGAACTATTTTCAGCTGCAGATGAATACACATTTGTTGCGCTAGTATAGTTTAAACATTGGAGCTCTATGACACAGAGGACAACACTTGGTTTTAGTCTTTTAATAGGACTTGTTTACAGTAAGAAAAATATAGAATATCACCAACCTGATCCTTTAAATGCCTAACACAACTATCAAAGTTAGCACTTATTTTTCTGAAAATCAACAAGCACTTTATAAATGTAATATTTTTTGTAGGTTGCTGCTCTGAAGGCCAGGACAGACTTTTGTTACATTCTGACCTGTCAAAGCAGAAAAAGCACAGGTGTAACAGGGTATTTCAGTAAGTCATGCCAGTGACCCAGCATGCTCAATAAAAGGACCTTGGAAATGGAACAGGAATGAAGCTTTTATTAAGGTTGTTGATTACACCTGTGCTTTTCTTGCTCGGACATAAAAATGTCTGCTGTGAAAAAGGTCTAGTCATTGACTTCGATCTTGGGAATTGAATGCTTTAGTTCACATTTCAAGCTGAGCATCAAAGTCCTGCTTTTGAAACACGCTGATTGATAGGCTGCAAATCCACCGTGATTTAAGATTTCAGAAAAACAAGCAAAGGGCAGATCAACAGTTATTATCCCACTTGAAAACATTAGCTTTTCCTCCATTTTCTCACAGTAACCCATCCCATCTCATCCCATTCCTCCCAGCTCCTCTCCTCCCATCCTCACCCACCCCCCACTCCCTCTTTCACACCCTAATCGTTGAGACTTACAGAAAAATCAATTTCCACTACCCAGTGGAGAGGCCCAATGTTTCACCACTGTCTGATTGACGACGTGCAGACGCCATCTCACACCCTGCTGCTTTTTATAGCACCTCTGAGTTGGTCGCCATTCAGCGCATTTTTATGGCAAATAATAACAGGAGATGTAATAGCTATTCCCCCTGGTGAGTAAATCTGAGCAGGAAGACAAGAGGATGGCCCGCCCAAACAGCTGGAGGACAGTCCCACGTCAACAAGTTACTTAGGCTGAATGATTGGGCACATGGCTTTGGAGGGCTCAAGCAATTCAACAATCAGACATGAAGGCAGTTTCTGAGATCGCTGGCATCTAATCTGAGCTTTCAGTTCTTAAGGTGACAACAATGTCCACCACTTTAATACTGCAGGGCCCAGGGGCTACTTTTATCAGGTAAACATCAGCACTCTAAGCTGCCTCCACACAGCCAATCACATGACAGTAAAGCATGCAGGGATTTCCAAGTTGCAATTTGACCACACGTGTACAAGACACGTGAACGAAGTGTGTGCACGTGGGCTGGTATTGCTGTTGAGACAGTCACCCTTTTCAGATTTTCACACTCACACAAAAAAGCATGCATACATTGGCAGCTCTGCGAGACACATCATAGGATGATCCGAGACAAGCCAAAAAGGAAGGCCATACCTTCTCAAAAACCAGCTCAGTGCAATACTGGCATGTAGAGGGATAACCGTGAATAATAAATCAGTCACACCTTTACTACAGGGAAAAGGCAAAAGGCAGTAGAAGACCAACCAGCGCAAATGAAGTACAAGAAGATGAGGCTACAGTGATGAACAGGGTGCTGATCTGAAGGTTAGGGCTTGGTTACACCAGCCTAAAACCAGTTTATTCAAAGTAAACTCTAGGAACACATATCTTTTCAGAAAAACTGACAAACTAAATGCTCAACGAAAGGTTACATTTGGTTGCAGAGGCTAATGAATCAGAGGCTAGCCTGGACGTGCCACCAAGACTCTGGCTCTCTATTGAGCTCTACTCCTCTTCATATCCATTTTGCCACAAACTGATCTAGCCGCAGCCGCAGCCCACTGCACCACCCACAAGTAGTCACTATGTCAGCGAGCTTCCAACACCAGCTATTTTGTAACAATGCACTAAATTATTGAAGGGTGCCACTTTCCAGATGTTGCCTGTTTAATCCCCTTAGATGCCTGTGCGCAAGTCTCTACATCCCCAGCTGCCCCATTGCCGACTAGTGGGGGAAAAGAAGTCTCAGTTGCTCTCAGTGAGTCTACTTTGGTTAATAGAAAAAATATGATTGGGTGCAACCACTTCTGTCCAACAGCTTTTTTTTTGTTAAGGGACTGTTCGTTATTTAATTAAGGGGCCACCAGAGGAGTTTTGTGGTCTCTAACCTAAAAAGACTTGACCCTCCCCTCGTCAGTAATAATTTTCCTGTGACCCTCCAAACTGAATTGAAAAAGAAGAATGACCCTCCCCTTGCATGCAAGTTTGCACTGTCTTAGCAAAGAAGTACAGATACCATTTGATTTTTCAACCATGACATACAGGCGTTAACCTCTGCATTCTCATCTTACACATCCCACTCCTCTGTTATGGTGTGGTGGCCATTTCAGTAGATTTACTCACTAACATTGTTGTGGAAACACAATAAGCATGGAAACTAAATGCACACTTCATGCATTACTGCATTACTTCAAATACTAAGTTACTCCTCTAGTAAACTAGTATTCATATGAAATAAAACAATAAAACATTGAGACCATTCAGCAAAGGACGCTGGGATATAACCAATTCAACACTGGTTGCTATGGACTTGTCACTAGGCTTCGTCATTGTATAGTTTAGCACATAGGTAAAGCTGCTGAAGCTGAACATTATATTCCAAAACATAACAAAACAAAACATGTTTATTTTTAAAGCAGATTTTAAGTTACATTGTAACAATTTAACAATTCGCCCTGATGAAATCCAATTGCGGTACGGCTGTTTTGGAACGCAATAGACAGACGCTTAAATTCAACTAAAATGTAACAGTGAACAATCAGTGTTGGACCTACAGTCTGTTGAGATGCCTCTCCAAACTCACCATAAAACGTTAAGACACGTTGAGAAAAAAGATCCCTATTTTGCCGTAATCCAATGACACGGAAAAAAAGTAATCCACAGCGATCAGTAGATCCACAAAAAGGTAAATGACACGGTGTATCCAGCAAGGCGTCACATTCACCAGCCAGCTCCAAACAGGTGAACGAGGCCTCTCCACTTCGCCGTTTAAACAAAGTGGAATAATCGTATACAAGTCCAAATCTACACAAAACCTGCAATCAATTAGTAAGCTGACATCACATTTATATACATGGCATTTAGGAAACCTTTATTGCAAGGTTGGCACGGCAAGATGTCCAGACATAGTGCAACAGTAACTTTCGTTTTTTGCGTCCTGCTGCTCCCATCGTCAGCCAGGTAATATTTTTTTTACTAAAGCAGTATATGAACTCTGATGTATTACCTACCGCTATTTAGTTGTTTTGTGTTATTTAAGATATTTATTTAATATCTGGTCATGCCAGATGTAATTATTCCAGTCATTTTTTAAACAATGCAATTACCCGCAGTGCTCCTCCTGCCCCCCCCCCCAGCAAACTCCGCGTATGCGGTCAGACCCATCTGCTAGGGGGCTGAGACTGAGAGCTACATGGATAAATATGCACCAAACAAGCCACTTTGAAATTTTGCTCTTTTCATGAATAAAAAAGTTGGGTGACCCCCCCACCCAGACTAAAAAATGTTGGATGACCCTCCCCTCAGCATAAAATAAAAAGACATGACCCTCCCCTATTTTCCTCCGGTGGTCCATTCCATAAATACCGGTCCCTAAGTAGATATTTCCAGAAAATCAGGAAGCTTTTTTGGACTTGTTAAGATCTCAAGACTTATTGTCGTACCTTAAATAAAGGAGCGAACTGTTCCTGAGACATACAGCATTTATGCTTCAGCTTTTAATGTCTTACAAGGTCTAAGTATTTTACAAGATACTCAATTGCACTGAAGTATGCTCCATCTTTGCTTGATGATTCTGTTCATTGTACCTGAAAATGAAGAAAAATAACACACATCCACTCACAGGCCACTTTAGTAGGTACACCTGTTTAACTCATTAACGCAATTATCTAATCTAAGCTAAGCTAATCAAGTGTTAAGTCAACATTCTAGTTAAAGTCAATCAGTTAAGCTGTGAATGTGTATTTACTGTATGGTTGAGTCTTAGCTGCTGATGTCTACTTTTTAGACTGTGTTTGTGAAAATGTGTTCGAAAAGTGTCAGCTGACGCATCTGTCTCCTATCTCTCTCTGCAATCCAATAAAGCCAAAATGCAATAGAAATGTCAAATTGAATAGAGTCACTCGCTGCGACTGGCGCAGCAACTGCATCTACAGAAAGTACTGAGACAAACAACGTTTTAACAATCTTTATTTATCCAGGGAAGGATTTTGCTGAGCGTGCAGCCTCTCTGAGCACATTCATACAGTCGCATACACTCACACCTGGGAGCTGTCACACACAACTGCAGACAGCCACTCGCACTGTAGCCGACTGCAACCCGCCGAGCAGCTCAGCTGAAGCAAATACAATGTTAAGGTCACTTTTGGTCAGACAGTCAAATAACTGCATCAGGTTCTGGAATAATATTATCAGCCCCACAGCGCTGTCCTTTGACTGCCCAACAACATTGTGTTACTACAGTGTTGAATACATGGATGACTCAACTGTCCAGGCTCACGGCTATTGGAGACCTTTACCTCCCCATAACCTGCCTCACACAGCACTGGGGGACATGGACATCACCATGCTGGTGGGAGGAATGCTGGTCGTCACAGAGATGATGCTACCAAAACACTAGAACCAATTATTAGTTTTTGAATGCTTGCATTGGTGTGTGTGTGTGTGTGTGTGTGTGTGTGTGTGCTTGTTTTACTATATTCATGGGGTCCAAAAACCAGGGAATACAGTATACTTGTGGGGTCTGCACAGCCTTGTGGGGCCCAAAATGCTGGACCCCACAAGGTTAAAGGGCTGTTTGAGGGTTAAGACTTGGTTTTAGGATTAGGGTTAGAATTAGGTTATGGTTAGGGTGAGGGTAAGGGTTAAGGTTAGGCATTTAGTTGTGATGGTTAAGGTTAGGGTAAGGGGCTAGGGAATGCATTATGTCAATGACGGATCCCCACAAAGATAGTGAAACAAACGTGTGTGTGTGTGTGTGTGCGTGCGTGTGCGTGTGTGTGGGTGTGGGTGTACCTTAAAGGAATAATGGCACTAACTACAAAGTTAGCCCAAGAATGTTTCTTCAAGATGCACTGCCACCAATTGCCGCTGGATGCTGGATCCAAAAAGTACCCGTTTTATTTCTTCTAATGCACTTGCTTGTGAACAAGGACACACACGCATGAATGTGAGCAATAACATTCACATACCTGCTGCCACATACTTAAATACAATACCTCAATGTCCACTGTCATTCACAAACTAGTAGAAATACCTATAGACCAGTGGTTCCCAACCTTTTTTCCTTGGCGCCCCCCCTACTTATGTCTAAGAAAAGCTGAGCCCCCCCTCCGAAACCGAAGTTGAGGTAACTCTCGAGATAGAGCCTTACTTTCTTTTTTGATACAGAGGAGGTATCAGCACTTTTACGTTTCTCCGCCATGTTTCATTCATAAAATAGTGATGCTGTGGCGGCAGGAAAAACGAGGATGATAGCAGCTAGCAGCTGACCTGATAACAGCAAGGGTCCCAGGTTAAGAGGTCCCGGAGGTTTGGCCTACTAAGTAGCCTGCCTACAATTTTAAATGAGAACAAAAATACATAGTGTTTTATACAGACTTTTGTATACATTATATATTCTAGGTTATTATCATAATTTAACATGTGCAAATATTTTTTTTTTTACCTCAACCTCAAACCAGATAAAGACTTGCGCACCCCCTGTGATCTTTGCCGTCCCCGGACCCCAGGTTGGGAACCACTGCTATAGACAACATATGTCTTCATTACGTTGTTTGTCTTCCCGACTTGATTACTGCAATGTCCTGTTTTCTGGTCTTTTAAACTGTGCCACTAAAGGCCTTCAACTTGCTCAGAACACTGCAGCCAGAATCTTGACAAAAACTACTAAATATGATCAAATAACACCCGTTCTGGCCTCTCTTCACTGGTTCCTAGTGCAAGCTAGAGCTGATTTTAAGGTTCTTCTTTTAACATACAAGGCCATTGAGGGTCATTCCCCTAGTAAACAAAAAAATCTGTTGGTTATAGAGCATTCTCCTACCGTGGCCCTCTTCTTTAGAATGGCCTCCCACTACATGTTAAAGAAGCTCACTCAGTTGACATTTTCAAATCTTGATTGAAAACCCACCTCTACTCATCATATTATAGCCAACCATAACACACTACTGTTTTAATTCTGTTCAATTGTTTTGTTGCGGTCTGTTGTTCCTTTAATTGTAAAGTGCATTGAGACCATGTCTAATGGTGATTTTACACTTTAAAAACATTTGATTGATTACCACGATCGTAGTTTATTCTTTTCTGTAGTGGTGTGCATTATTTTTGTTATGCTATCATAAGGAGTCTCCAAAATCTGACATTTTAAAATTCTACACATGGATGCTTTAACCACATTACAAAATTTGGCTACAGTGAGGTTTGTGGATTATACAGCAAAATCTTGGGTAAATCAAAGAAAACTGTATCTAAGATCATACATACTGGAGGTATATGACAAAATATGGTTACCTTTTTCTAGTGTCCTCATTACATCGTAATAACACATTGTAGTTAAACGATAGATTTGCTTCTGGACTCATTCCTTTGTGTCTTTTGGTAGAAAACATCACAGACCGGCAGAGTTGGTCAACACAAACAAGAACATACTGTGCGCCATTTGCTGATGTCACTGGGTATTAAAGTTGTAATTTTTCAAACCCTTAACTACTTAATGGTGCCATTTGGAGCTGGCAACATGCAAGATGCCTGCTGCAGCTTTCAGTTCGAACTGGCCCAGTTTTTAGTCTTGTCCCTCCTTGGCCTGCTTCTATTTGTGTTTACAGCATGGTTACAGTAACTAAAACACCTTTCTGTATTTTGTGCTGGAGTTTCAAGACACCATGTTACTTAAATTGTCCCACTATTTGCTGCTGACACTTGACAAACAAATTATTACATAAACAGAAAATCTTCTAAGTACATTTCTGACGTTCTAGCTCCAGGGAACACAAACTAGCAGGGTAAACAAGGCTAAAGCTGGCGGGAGAACGTGTTTGAAGAGTCCTTAGAGAGCAGCAGATCTCAGGCGGGCTAAACTGCTGTCAAGTTCATCGATACTGGCTTTACACCACAGTGCACAAAGACAGCCCGAGTCCTGGCTGCAGGCTCCTGCTTTAAACTCCTGAGCCTGCTATCGAACTCCTCTGGTTGGCCGTCAATATCGCCTCTGTCTTTCTCTTCACAGCTGTCAGCCATGCCAGAGAGAAAGACTTGGAGGGGGGTTGTGTAGTTTGAGAGGCTAAGTGTTCTCATAACAATAGGGAAGCAGAGGACTATTTCGTCTAAGATAAAAATAAATTTAAAAAAAAGTGAGTAAATCAGGGAGGAGATGGTATCCAGCTAGCACTCTGCACGTTATACACTTGTGCTGGACTCTTTCTTAACTGGACTCAAGTACTGCAAGTTTCTCCTCCAGCTCTACTCCTTCACACCTGATCTACGCACCGTTACCAGAGCTATACATTTTCCTGAAACCTTAATTAGATCCAGCGTGCAACCATCAGGCTGATGCAAAGACCTGTGCTCCATCCCACATCGCCCGTGATCCCTGAAGATAAAATGAACTGTGTCCCCCTATTCAGTGGTCGCCTTCGCCGCTTGGACTTCTAATCCTTCGGTTTGAATATCCTCAAACCCTCGGCCTAATAAGGGAACTGTAGTGATTTTACGAATCAAGATAGGATTGCAAGATCACCTGTTGGACCTTGGTGGTTGAGAAACACTGGTGTAGGCTACCTTTCTCTTGTAGAAACTGTGGTTGTACAACATGGTTGTAAAGTTGTACGTAAAGCAAACTGATGGACTCACAATGTTCTTTATTCGTGAATAATGGTTTACTATTATTGATAAGATAGTTAAGGTAGTTAGATGCTTTTACAAGAAAGAAAAAAATGACTCTTCTCTATGCTTAGTGTGCTTTGGCTACACTCCAGACCCGATGAGTGCTGGATAGTGCACTTATGGAATCCCTAGAGGTTATGAGAAGCTTAATACATCCTGAGGGGAGCTCTTGTGGAGGAATACAAGCTCAAGGATAGAGGAAACA
This sequence comes from Sander lucioperca, assembly GCF_008315115.2. NCBI lineage: Eukaryota > Metazoa > Chordata > Actinopteri > Perciformes > Percidae > Sander > Sander lucioperca. The sequence goes on from NC_050184.1 coordinate 12,524,377, forward strand.
CTAACATGAAAACAAAACAGGCCTGGGTCCTAGCGGGTGAGCGCAGACTTGTGAATGTGTTGCTGTATCCCATAATTCCTCATGTCTTGGCTCAAGGTGTCAGGCTTGGACGGCCTCATGTGACAACCTTAAAAGCTGATGGAGCATGGCCTGCTGCATCCTCAGCCTCTGCCGCCAAGCCCTTCACCTTCCCCCATTTAGGGGCATTGTCTCCCAATGAGTATCATTTGTCACCATTGACTTGCTCCATGCAGACACCCGTGCTGTTTTTCTGTGGCCCAGGCCCATTTCCACAGTTGGTAAACAGCTAAATCCCTCTCCCAATCAATGCAGCCTATTTAACTTGAGCTATTGACTCGCCAGCCTCTCAACAGACTTGAGAGGCTGAAAAAATACAAACAAATTAGAAGAGTGAGAAAGAACAACATAAATGGTGGCGCAGACTATGAAGTCACATTTTCAATAATGAGCTTTTGGCGGCAGGAGGGAAGAATGTGATAGAGTGAAGGGAAAGAAGACAGAAAGGGGGGAAAAGCAAGGAAAAACAGAGGAAGAATCGATCGATATGAACAGATAATCACCAGGCCTCTGTCCCAATGTGTAAAGAGTGTGACATTGCAGAGGTGGGTACGGCAGGGAAGAGATCAATGGGCTGCTTTTTGTTGATCTGTAATCCTTAACTATCTATAAGTAATTAACCTTCAGAGGAGAATGCAGGAAAGAAATAAATGGAGAATGAGAGGGGGAATAGCAATGAGCACAAGTATAATAGAAGCTACCTTGCATTGACCAGATAACAGCCCAGGGAAACTAAATTAATAGTTGTCTCCCCTCCTGCCTCTGCAATTTGCTACATCTGATTCGGTTTTCGTTCTGTCAAGGACTGCATTTGAATCGAAAATCCAGATTATTTCTTTTTTTTTGTTCTGGTTTCAGATGAGAATCTAGTCTGATCTCATCATCTCTGGCCTGATGAGTGCATCCTTTCTCAAAGTATTTCCTGAAAAGATGAAGAAGGATCATATTAGGAGTCAGAGTGCCCTCTGTGGGCACTCAAAGAAAAACATGGGGAGCATTACACCCCTTTTTTTTTAATGGAGAAGATAGGCAAAAGATGAAAATGTCTACTACGTGTCTAATGCAACTAAAAGAGGTGTGTCCTGTCAAATGAACACAGTGCAGTCACAGTGGTATCTGTACAGAGTTTAATGGCACACAAATGCCCATACAGTACATTATGATCATTTCAAATCAAATTTGACTTCTATTTTGTCATGAGTAAACTTTAAAGAATGTTTAAGTTAGTTAAAGGCATACTATGTTATTGAAATTTGTCACATTAATACACAATGATACAAGAGACTAGTGGGTTTTTAATACAGTGTGTGAAGTAAGAAATGTCATAATTACAATATGGCCTCCGTAGAAAGCTTTAAGCAAGTGATTATGGTGGTATGGTTAAAAGCCAGGGAAGTCATTGGAAGTTAAATTATAATCACCAGGTAAAAACTGAGCTCTTAAGATACTCTCTAATGAACTTAAAACACGCCACTGGAAAATCGGATCATTACAATAACAAAAAGAATATCTTTTGCAAAGGCTCTGCACTGTCTTAAGTACATATTTCAGTGGATATCCATGTATTTGAGTACTTCTTCTTGGTTTACCAGTGAGAAAAAATGTCAAGTGTAACTTTGTCTGCCGGAGACGGTTCTTCACCAAAATGGACACCTGAAGAAAGAAAAAGTAATGACTCACTTAAGTCAAGCAAAGCCTCGATGCCTCTCATTCTACTTCATCTCCTGTACACCAGTGATGTAGTAATACACTCAAAAATGTGGGAAAATTACAAAATGATCTGCGAATGGGGTTATCATAAACAAGCATCATATAAACAAAAGCCAAATACACTTAAAAAAAATGTATGCAATAAACTTACATCACCATATTTAAGGTCAGCTTAAACAGTTTTTAGGTGGATTTCTGCTGCCCTACATCACTGGCCTAATTAAATTTGAAGGCAGAAAATACCAGACGCAAACAATTGTCTGGTAAAAAAACAGCAGCAAGCTGAAGCAGCAGTACTGACCATCCAATGTAGCACTGGCACAGGTTTTCATGTGAAGTGGCCTGCTTGATTAGGAGCTCCACTTGTGTTGCCACATCCAGTGTCTCATCATGAGAAAAGTCTCGACCTGCAGGGAACAAACTCTCATCAAAATACTAGACCTTTACCAGAAAATTCAATCTGGTCAGGCTTGAATCGCTTCCGTTTCAAGAACTTTAATCAGTGACACCGAGGTATTTTTAGGATTGACCAAGACCTGGCTACAGAAAAAGATGGGTTAGCCTACAGTATAATAACATGATTGAAGAAGGTAAAGTATGAGTCAAACTTCTGATAATTGGACATTTTTCTGTACAGCATTTCTGCTCTAAAACATTGCAGTCTTTGAGTGAATAAATATTTTACCACGTACTTATTTCACAATAAAGAATTTCACCTTTGTTTACATGGTAATTTACGATTTACATTTTTTTATTTACATTCGACCTGAGGAATTTTAACAATGATACAAAGATATCTGTATTTCCTGCAGAAGCTGGTGCGGAAAGATAGAATAAAAAGGACAAATAGCAGCTTTTTGTACAACTATATTTACCTTGGCAGCACTTGTTGAGTGCTGCAGAACTTACCTGTAAGTTTGTCTCTTACTCTGTTGATAATCTGAATGGCTTTCTTGTTGAGTGCCTCAGGTTGTACCAAACCGTCTCCAACTAAAAAAAATAAATAAATAAAAACACGCTGGCATCAACTACTAACAACTTAAGAAAAAGCAAGTGCTCTACACCAAGCTTCTTTGCAGCTCAAATCAATGTGAACTTAAGTGCTGCCTTACAATAGCACAGCAGTTGCACCAATCACTTATGACAGCAAGAGAGCTTAGTATTGTTGTAGTAGAACAAGCGGAGAAAAAAAACAAAAGGCTTCAACATTTAATCCATGGATGACAGAATGAGCTGGCAACTCACTGAAGGAGTGGATGGATTCAGGAACTGTGGTCCCTGGTTTCTTGTGTGTGGTCTCTCCAAGGTCTATTCCCTCAAGAGCCTCTGCAAAGGACACCGTCACACAGGTTCAAACACATTCTTACATTATTAGGTAGAAAACATGGCTACAGTTTGTACTGTAGACTCACCCACTGACTGTCCAGCAGTGTACGAGTCGGTCCTGGTGCGGGAGCGCTTGTTGCCTTTGGTGTTTGCTGTGGGTGAAACAGAAAAGGTGTGTGAGTGAGTCTTTTTTTCCCCCTCAACGTGACAATTACTGTACTATATTCTATTTTTCATCCATCACACAGAAAGCAGCAGCATTGTTCTGACCTTTATAAATGCAGAAGAATGAAGCTCTTTTCTAACCTTTACAAGTAGTTAAGGCTCTGATATTCACTGTAAACCAGATCTGGTTGAATTGTAGAAATAAATTAAGAGAAAAGAGAAAATGGGCCCACTAATGCATCCTGCAGACTCTGGGAGTAAGTCAGAAACTATAAATAGTTAAATTAAGTATTTTTTAAATAATTTTATAACGATTTAACAATTAATGATCAAAAGCTGTATTAAACTGAAAACACTGACTCTCATTTACAATAAGCTGTTGAACTCTAGCATGTGGATAAAATGCCTTGCTTAAGGCAACCTTGACAGTATTCGTTGATAGAGTGCCAGAGATATTCATTTACTTGAATTAACCAACGACCTTTAGATGTCTACACCACTTCAAGCATTTGGTTAATTTCTCTCCCAAATACGAGCCAAATAGATTTCCATTTTACTAGTGTACTAGTTTTACTAGTGAAAGCACTTTAGCTTTTTAGCCCCATCTGATTACTTGCAATGCTCCAAACTCTCAACCACTTCAAAAAAGGAGTTTGTAGAGTAATTTGCGCTGACTGTCGCAAAATGTATTTTTCTGGGCTGATCTTTTTCTCATTCTGTTTATTGTTATTGTCATGTGATGCTGTCGTGGTTATTTTTGTCTGTATTTTCAGTTGTGCGTGTTCCTTTCCTGAAGTTTTGACCATGCTGATGATCTCTTACTGTCCATGAGCCTCCAGTTGAGCAGCGGGTCGTAGACGAAGGCCTCCAGCACAGCCATGACACTGTCCCGGTGCTCCCTCAGCACCTCCATCACTGTGTGGCAGGTGATCCGGTAGTTACCGTCCAAGCCTGTCACCTGCCACACAATCAGATGGAAATGTTACTGATGAAAAAAATAAACTTTCATAACATCAGGTTAGGTTTCTGTCTTGTGTTTGTACATTAAAGATTTTTTTGGTAGTTAAGAGGAGGATCCAATCTGGTGTTTGAGGTTTTGTAGAGGTGCAACCTTTTTGTTTATATTTAGATCCTAGAATTTGGCTTTAAACCCCTTTTTAAACATAATTTAAGTTATTTAAGAGACAATACAACTTAAACCTCTTAAAATATTGAATTTTATTTCTTAATGCTTTGATGTGTAATGCTTTTTCTCATTTGCTCAATAAATACAAGGCACAGTGAGATATGACTTCTGATAAAATGCTGCACATTCGAAAAAGATTAATTATTATTCTGACTAAAACACGGAAGACACAGGAGGAAAAGCTCAGACAGGATTCGGTTTAGTTCCAGTAGTATGGGTAGGAGTATTTATAGCTTTAATGTGGGGGACTTTAACACTAAGAAAAAATAAAAACTCATTAAAAAAGAGTTTTTGACTTTCCAAGCTCAAGCGAACTAGCCTGGGAAAACCCTGACGAACGTCCGGCAAATTTGACATTGACAATTTCTGGCCAAGAGCCCATTCGAGCCCATTTCCAATTTTTCCAAATCGAGGCACCAATCACAACCATTGAGGCGGGCTTTACACGATGACGATAGCACAGTGACGGCAAGCACCTTTTTGTTTACATTCAACATGACGGCCACCGTAGCGCAGCAACCCGATGCCGCTGCTCCGTCACCCGGATCGTTGGTCTGATTGGTTGAAGGACTATCCAATTGCGCCCAGAGGCATTTGAGCGGCATCCGTTGGTGACGCCCCTTTGGAAATGAGCTGTGAATGAAGCTTGCCCAGACCCACTCTCAGTTACAACCAGGCTAGAAGCGATACACTCCTGCGGTTGCTTTAAGCTATCCCACACGCAGTAATACTAACACGCTGTTGTGTTTAGTGTGTTTATCACAGCATAAGATGCCGCAGAGATGCATACCTCCATGGCGTTGGTCAGCATCCTCGTCAGTCTGAATGGGATCTTTTCAGGGAACTTCTCTCTGGTCATGGCGACCTGTTGTATGTTGTAATAAGGGTCAGTCTCGGATAAATGAAAAAAAATAATCTGTGGATAACGTTTTGAAAGAAAATCTCCTCTTACCTCAAAACAGTCTCCAAAGTCAATGTGGAGGATCTTGCCGCTTAACCGATCTAACATCAAGTTGGATGGATGCCTGGAGAATAGAAACAGGATAACTGTCATTATTATTATTCTTCTAACAATGTGTTGGAAATAATGAAAGACTTCAACCTTTTGGCTGAGAAACTCACCTGTCACCCAGTCCGAGGATGTAGCCCACCATGGACATCACAGCCAGGGAGCGTGTGTAATTGGTCCTCCTGTCGAACCACACCTGGAGGAGAGACAACATCTGCATTATGAGAGCTCTTCTAGTAAATGGCACAGAAATCTCTGGCGGGCAGCTTGATACAACTTTCCAGACACTTGAACATGCAGAACATCAGGAACACAAGGTACTAATGTTCCTAAAAATGTATTCAATTTGAAGGTTTGTTAAGTCCTGCTAAGTCAGTGGTTTGAAAGTAGGACACACAACCCAGAAAAAAGATTCTTCTTTTATTTAAATTCTACTGTATTTACCTAAAATATTTAGAAAAGTGAGAGACTGGATTAGGGGTGGGAATCACCAGAGGCCTCACGATACGATATCATCACGATACTTATGTCACGATACAATATTATTGCAATTTTAAACATATTGCAATAATCTGCAATATATTGCAATTTATGACGTTTTTTTCAACTTAAATTTTTTTCCCCAATTTCAAACAATGTCCCAAAAAGGAAACTTTGTCAACATCTGTTTTATCTAAAAAGATACATTTCTTTGTTTGTTCATCTCACTTCAATTTTATTGCTGCAAAATGGGATTGTCAAGTGGACAACTGACCAACACATGTATAATAAAATATCGATACTTGGCGTCTGTGTATCGATACAGTATTGCCACGGAAAAATATCACGATACTATGCTGTAGCGATTTCCCCCCCCCCCCCACCCCTAGACTGGATACTCACTATGTTCCCTCTGCCAGTCCAGCCTCTTGGAAAAATGTCAATGCATGGATCTGTATGCTATCTTTTCTATCACTGAACACTCTTGACATTTTACCCCAGAAGCACTGAAATGTGAGGATGGATGCTGAAAAGATCAAGTGCGCTCAATCATCGTCCTCTGTGCTGACAGAGTAAAGAGGCAGAGTTTCTCACCTCAGAGCTGGGGCTCTTCAGCCACAAGAGCTTGGCCAGGTCGTCTCCAGCCGTGTTGTTGACGGCGTGTTCAAACACCTCCACCTTCTCCATCAGTGTCAGGTGGTCGTAGTCTGGGGCCATCTGAAATACACAAAGCCCATTACAAAAGCACACTTCAAATGTGAATAAATATATCATGCAGCGAGTTTAGACAAGTTAAATTCAAGAATCATTAATGCCAGTTACAAGGGAACGATACTGGATTTTGCATTTCAAATGAAAAGTCAAACAACTTTATGGTGCATAAATATGAGGCTGCCAGAGAGCACTGAAAAACATTTAAAGACTCCTCAAAGTGAATGGAAGAGCTCAAGGAATGTATTAAAAAGGATGATTCATTTTTTTAACCTGATATGCTTTTGGAAGGTTAGTATATTATTTTGTGAATTTAAGATCAATTATGTTGACAGACTCTTCATACCGAATGTTTACTGCGTTGATACCTACTACAGTAAAATAAAAATGAATTCAAGTGATGGATATATTGGCGGAAGTAATAACACTTTAAGTTTAAATGAACTATAAAGTTTTTGGGTTTAGAAAGAAACAGTGAAACTCCAAAAAACTACAATCTATCATTGTCTCCCTCTCCCATCTTCTTCATGTTTTATCTAAAACTGATTAATGGCCTGGCTGACTGACTGGTCAGCTTAATATCTTGCCATTTAGAATGCTTAAACTGAATGCAACGTATAATTAATAACGCTATTAGTCAGTTGAAAATCAAATTCATCTTCATGACATTTAAAACATGCCAGCAAAAAAACAAAAGTGTGTACATGGCCAATTTGTTCTCACATCTGAGTGAATTTAACATGTCCCAACTCCACAGGACACGGATTCAATTGGTTCAATCCCTGTTTTATTTTATTTTATTTTTATAAATATTTATAAAATATTTTTTTATTTTTTTATTTTATTCTGTGATTACAGCAACTGACAGAGGGGCTGAGAGTGAGTGACATTTCCTGCTTGTCTGGTCACAGTCAGTCATCCTGTTGACCAGTAAATCATTTCACAATTGGACAAGATGTCATCATCCTATTTTGGACCAATTGCACTTGATCTCCAGCCCTCAGCCTTTCTCCCGTAGCCTTGATATTTCTTCTTCAGTGTACAGTTTTCAATCAAACCACTCTCTGTAAGCATTTCGCACAGCGAATGTCAGGGTCTTAACCCGCTCTGTCTCTGCCAAATGTCAACCAAGGTGATCGATTTCCCCAAAGGTTTAAGAAACCCATTTCAAAATAATTTATGATTCTTACGGGTAAATATCCTATTCACTGTATTAAATAGCGAGTTAGCACTCATTCCCTTTTTTGGAATAATAAAGTTTACTTAAATAAAGTTTAACTTGATTTTCAAATATTTTTCTCAGCACTAACAAAAATCTACTCTAGTAAAATTGCAAGAAAGATTTGTGGACACATATCTCATTTCTTGTTGTTTTGATTTATGCCCCTTATTGTTGAAGTCTCTGCTCCTATTTGTGTTTTTGTTTCTTATCTATGCCTAGTTAATAATTGCACTACTAAAAATTCAATAAAAACGTTGTTGAAAACAAAACAAAAAAAGGCCTTTTACAACAAAACTTAAAAAAAATTAAAATATGTAATCCGATGCACTTTCATTTCTTGTAGTGACATTTTAGTGAGGAAGATTATGTACAGTATGTGTGTGCTCTCTATGCCTAATTGAGCATTTCTGAGGCAGAGATATCTAGTTAATTCATGACAATTAAGCACCTGTGAATGTGTTGTCATTAAAGAGTAATGAAAAAAGACGCTTCCTCAGCTTTGATGAATCTATTTAGTATTTAGTGTGGATGCTTTATATGAAAATAACAAATTTACATACATTTCATGAATTAAACACCTGTTGGCACAAAACAGTGAATAACATCCAAGGACATATGCTCATTTACATACACACACGTATTTAATAACATAACATAATTCAAATCCGTCCTGGGAATGCACTGTAATTGTTTCACACATGTTGCTAGGTGAGTTAACTGAGATTTAAACGGAGAAAACTGTGCTCCAATAATGTAAACAAACATGTGTAGGCAGGAAAAGCATATGCGGTCTGTTTGCGGTTATTAAAAGGCAGAAAGGAGAAACCTAATGGTTGATGTTAGTGGTTCCTCACCCTGAGCATGATGCGATGTTCAATGTTGAGCAAAATCTTTTTCTTCTCTCTGTAGTCTCTGATGAGGGCATGCAGGGTGTCACAGTGGGGCACCCAGCCAATCAGGCCTGAGTTGGTGGATAGGGGGATCACTGCGTAGCGCTGAATGCTGGTGAATGCAACATACAGCAATAACAATCACAAACAAACGCACAATTCATTGTCAAGGCTTCAATACCTTTTTTAACTTCATGTCCACAACTGTGAGAGTATGAAAGTGTGTGTGCTCAAGACGTGAGAAACGTACCATACCTCAGACTGTGTGTGTGTGTGTGTGTGTGTGTGTGTGTGTGTGTGTGTGTGTGTGTGTGTGTGTGTAAACATGTGTATCTACCTGAGGTTCTTGCGTAAGGACGCAGGGTCATTGGCCAGAAGTGTGTTGACCAGACCAAACAGCTGCATAACTCTCTCATCCTGCCTCAGGTCCTCATGGCCCTTCAACAGGAACATGAACTCATGGCCATTGCTGCCTGTAGAGGGCGCCACAAACAAACAAAAACTGCTGAGGCATTGCATAAGGAACATTATATGGTTGGATTTGGCACTACTGGCTGTTTTCTCCAGGGTGCTCGCCTGCTGCTGTGCAGCTGCATCTCCATTACCTTCGCCTGAAGCAATGTCTCGGAAGTTTGAGCAGGCAATAAGTGATTTCATGTGAACCCATATTAAATCACTTTTATAGTAAGCTTTGTCCCAATAATCCCTCACTTAATGGTCAACCTCGGTTTGGAATGGCACTCCAAAGAGACAGATATGAGGGGTTGTGTTATAATCACTCTGTCATGGAAAAGAACCCCACAGAACAAACACATGGCTTTATAAATGCATACTGAAAGTACCTTGTGAAGTTCACATGCAGTTCTGTTGACTGCGGCAACTGGAAAATATGTATCTATGACCTGGATGAACTGTGCCGTCAACTCAATCCTCTTATGCAGAAGTAAGTAAGTAAGTAAGTTTTCAGCATGACAGTGAGGAAAATGTATTTAACTCTGAAGTACATATGATGTCACTTATCTAATTGTTCCACTATCTTATACTGTCCTCAGTATTCTCAACAGACCACATCACAATGATTTCACTGTAATTATCATACTACCTCTAATGGAGTTAACTGATTCTTCCAGTGGAACGAGTAAGACAGAGTCCTCAGTCTGCTCCTAATGACAATCCCAGTAAGCAATGTATTGTGTGTCACTAGGGGGACAGAGCGCTGACAGTAAATCTAAGCAGCCTGCAGTGGGTGACAGGTCTTAATCTGAAGTCTTGCTCCAGAGGTCAGTTGATTTATTGGCTGTAATCTTTTACAGAGTACGTTGTGTAACACTGATGGGATACATCAGAACAAGGTATCACATTGTGCAGTGGAAAAGTGAAGTAGGGTGAACCATTTGTGATTGATAATCTGAGGATATCGCTTCAAGACAAGGTGACTTTACAGTGCTGTACCATTTTAGAAGAACTTCGGTCTTGTATTTTACATCAAAAAGCCGAGTAGGGGATAAAATGTCAGAATTATTTATTTCTGTATTCAAATGAATGCCAATGGAACGGTGTTGGAAGAGGTTTCCTGACAAATGCACAATTTCTCTCGGGATAGAATCTGAAAAACAATACATGACTCATGACATGAGCTCCCCGGCTATTGAGTTTTTTAAAAAGTAGTTCTTTGTGTGTGGTGGGATTCATTATGGTATTAAGTTAATCACAGGTTTAACACAAGACTTTGCCATGACTGATAAATTCAAAATGAATAGTGGTCTTGGAGCTGTTGGTGTTTGGGTAAAGATTCTATTAATATTGAATTTTCAATAATGCGATGGCCCACGCCTGCTGAAAGCATACAACTCTGACTTCAGATATTGTTTAATTCATTTTCCTAATATAATGGGTTCAGAGCCACAAGGCCTGTGCAATTTTCTCCTAATCTTACCCATGATGGTGAGTTTGCGTGGGCGCTGCTTGGAGGTGATGACCTGCAGGGAGGCGGCGATGGACTGGATGCGGATGATAGGCTGGTTGGGATCATAAGTGCCTGGTACTGCCAGCTCCAGGTCCCGGCACATCAGCAGCTTTGGAGACACATATTGTAGCTCCAGGGAGGTCAGCTGCATGGAAAGTTGATGAGGTGGGAAGAGGCAATTAGTTTGTAAGTCTGATGTGTAAAAAAAAAAGAAAAAAAAAAAAAGAAGAAAAATAAACTAAACCTGCACTGCACTGGCAAAACGGCTCCTGTCAACAGTGCCTTATGTTACAGACATTGGTTGTTTTAAGTTGTTTAGTAAATCACTCTGTGTGTCTATCATAAATGCATTCTCTGCTTGTTTGCATTCAACCATCAGTGATTTAAACGGCATTAAAGGCAAATTCTGAATGTTGATGTATGGTTGCCTTATCACAGCCTCAACCTGCTCTAGGTCTGCCATTTGGATGCATTATGGAGAGTGTTTATTTCTATGTTAATGCCCAGAGGAGGAATAAAATGCTCCCAGCATGTTATTATGTTGCTGTATGTATTTCATGCTGCTTACTGTAATGTCACAGCAGGGAGCTTCCCTGACAGCAGGACCATGCCACAATGTCAAATAGTGTTGCCATCTCCATTTGCTATGTGAAATGAGGGAGCTCCTGAAAGAACTGTTTTTAGTGTTATTCTGCAACAACGCAATGATTTCTGCGAGGAACGACTATCAGTTTCATTTCATCTTCACTGCAGAAGCAACAAGACCTGGTAAGCCATTTACTCAGAGGGCGTTTGTAAGAGTATTTAGCTACTACGTATATTGGAATCTTCGGTGAAGGACAAAGTAGTTTAATTATCAAGAAAACGGCTGTCTGCTACTGGCTACTGAGTGCATGATATTAAAAGGAGTGGTGCTACTCTATGATCTTCTGCCATTCCTCTTTGACTTCATCATCACTCTGTCTCATCACATATTTCAACATCTTTCAACACTATTTTTGGCATCTTGTTTGATGACTTCACCCAGAAAGGGAAGAATGAAAGAAGTCCCTTGTTTCTCTATCATTATCTTCTAATATATGCCACTTTACATGACTAAGACAGAATCAGGACATGAAAGGCAAAAATATATTGTATCTCATCACATCTGATAAGATATTGGAATGGACATAGGAATGCAGAACTAGTAGGATGTCAGCTCTAATTTTCCCAGGAGCCTTAAGAGTATTACGTCCATGTACATACAGTAATCGCAGAATGAGGTTTATACGAAACTAGTACAACATATTCAGTGCAGTGACTCTATAGTTTCACTCACCTGTGGCAGCTGTTTGGAGATACGTCTAAATACATGGTAGTAAAGGTCCCAGGCCTGCGTCAGGTCTTTCACGTTTCCGGACCGCATGTACTTCCTGCACCAGTCCTGAGCCTCCATCAAGTCCCTGCCGTAAGCCTGTAGAATGGAGTAAGACAAACACACTCTGTCCCTGTCCAATGACTCATTCAATTAAACAAATATGGTTTGCCACAGCAGGACTATAAAACTGAATGTCAAGGCAATAAACATTACTGTTCCAACTTGATTAATCCAGGATTTCAGTAAGTATTTTGTTTTTAATAGCGCACATCTGCATCGGCAGCCTGAGTGGAAACATCTGAACAGAGAGCCTGGGTCACTGGCATGACTTATGGCTGTGAAGTCAGTAGTCCTGTGTACAAACTCACACTTAATTTGTGGTGATTAAATAAACAGAGTTAATTTTACAATGCCTACAAAAATATGAACCCATTGTTTAACAGATTTGATTTAATGACGCTTTTTTGACACTAATCAACAGAAAGATATCTAATAACGGATGTAATTCAAGTACATATATTAAGCCCATTATTTTTTCCAGCGCTCAGGAAGTAAATGTTCCTTTAGTGAATTTGTATTCGAGTTTCCACTGAATGTCACAACGAAAGATTAAAAAAACCACAGCCTAATTTGTGGTTTAATTTTTGCACACAACAAGACTGCCGTGCAACTTTTAATCTATGTTGGACAGAAGACATGAAGACGCTTTAGTTTGTGGTGTTGCACAAAACAAGACTAAAGTCAACCCCAATATGGGATGGCACGCACCTGGTTAAAAGAGGTCTCTTTGAGGGTCTGTGGTCCCCTCTCCATCATGGCATGTAGAGGCTCCAGCACAGCAAACATGCCCTTGACGTTGCGCTCACCAAAGTAAAGACGTGACGCCTCTTCAAGGCCCTCGTGCCACATCTCGTGCCACAAGATGGCCACTCTGATAAGCTCTTCACTCACCTGGATGAAGAAAAACAAAGATGAAAAGGTCAGACTGTTTTCTGATACTGCCCCTTAAACCTCAGAGGTATAAGATATCAGGCACCTGGTCTTCATGGATAATACAGTATCTACATTTTTGATTACTTTAAGCTTTCTAGATAACAAATATGACATTTCTAAAGAAAAAAGGAGAAAAACTAGTTCAAGCCTCTGATCCCTCAGACAACAGACAACACATCAGTGCAACCCAGAAAGCACAAATACCTGCAATGCAGCAGTGGCAGGACTTAATTTATTCTTTTCAGAGCCTTTTGACAGTACCGTATACAGTAGTGGCAATGGAAGCAGTTGAGATTTTCTGATTCAGATTGACAGATATTTCTACTGCAACTTTCTTTTTTTTAATCGGACCAAAGACTAAACTTGAATGTGGGAGAAAAATAAGGAGACAAGGAAGAGGAGCTCTTGCTCTAATAATTCATGTCAGGATAGGTAAAAAAAAAACAAAAAAACAAAAAAAAAAAAAAACATTCTTGGTTAATTGATCCACAGTTACAACAGACAAACAAAAGTTCCAATTTTACCCACAAGAACAAACCTTTTCAAATTTAAGGATGATAAATAGAAACAATTAAATCTCTGTACCATGATGGCCTGCTGAACCAGAGTGTTGCAGTGTTCACACATGTTCTTCAGGATCTTGTTAGCAGCATTGTGGCGGGCTGTTGTGGTGGACTTGGAGGCCACAGTCAGCGGGTAGATCAAAGCCTGGAGGGGAACACAGAACAATCCAACAATCTCTGACAGTACTTCTTTGAGTTACCATAGCAAATGTGTTCTTGGTTCTGTTGTGAAACAACATCAGCAGTAGCGTGAGCAGACATACTTGGGGATGATACCGTCCGATGTCTGTTAGCAGCTGGTGGATGAGGCGACCCACCAGGGCTCGAGGAGTGTCAATTCGAGCTATGAGCTGAGGGATCACCTGCACAGGCAGAATGATAATGATAACGAAATAAAAACTCAGTAACCAGTGAAATATAACATTTAGTGTGTGTGTGTGTGTGTGTGTGTGTGTGTGTGTGTGCGCGTGCGTGCGTGCATGTTTTACCTGGAGCCAGGTGTCTATTTGAATGGTCTTGATACCCTCCACCAGGGCTTCGTTCACCTCAGGCCAATGACCGTAGTCAAACCACAGAGTCAGAACCCTGAACGATACAAACAATAAAAGACTAAATTAAATCTAAATCTTTTCTTGCCTGATTATTAAGGATAATGACATCACAATCAACCACTAGAGGTCCTCCTATCCCCACACAACACGTCTGCTGGGTGCCCATGAATATGGGTACTGTTTGGTTGTTTGTTTGGACTACTTGCCCAATGTGTGTTAGTCATTTAACACACCTTAGTGTGTCCTGCAGGTTATTGCCTCTGGACAGGGAAATGGAGCGGAAGAAACCTTGAACAGCAGGAACTGTGTAGAGGAGCAACGTCTTTGAGAGGTCCTGTGGAGGGACAGCACACGGCAGATGCTTTTTAATGCAAAAAAATAAAAAAAAAATAAAAAGCTATATTGGAGAACATACAGCACTGTTGGTGTTGACTGTACGTGGGGATGGCAAGGTCTGGACAGTCATTGTCATTTTTCTATCATTACCGGAGACAGCAAACATTATGCAAAATTTGATAGAATTTTTGCAGTGTATTTTTGTTGTTGTATCTTTAAAATTATGCTTTCTGAGTAATTGTTTCTACCTTGGTTGGACTGGGAGAAGAGGAGAACACTGAATGGCCGATGAGGATGGGTGTGTAGAGGGCTTCATTCTCTGTGACTCTCACCTCATTGACCTTTTTCTGGCCGGGTGAGGGCACAGGACTGTGGTCAGTGCTGTCGACCTCGCTGTCGCTGTTGCTGGCTTCACTATTAGCACTGGCACCACTAGCGTGTCGCAGCTTCTTCTTCTCGTCACGTCCTTGGTTCTGGTGTTTGTAGTGCAGCACTGCCTCAAAGTTCATTACCGCCCAGGCATGCCAAGCCTGCAGAAAGATGGTACAAACTGAGTGAAACTGGATTTCTAAGAAGAGGTAACTGGAAATGACTTGCACGTTTGTTCATGATGAAATTTTCCAGTTTACTGAGGGACAGATATCTCCCAGCGGGCTGTAATTATTCTCATCCAAACATTCAACTGATCCAAAGAGTTGCCGTTGGTGAGGATGGATGGGGAGAGGGGTATGTGGATATCATGACATCTCTGTAGCCTGCAGCACAGGCATGGACAAGAAAAGGCAGAGTTGTTCCCAGCTCTTCCATCACCTCATATCTCTAATCAGGGTTTCTACAGGTTTCACCAAGTCAAAGTTAAGACTTTTTAAGACCAAGATGAATGAAATTTAAGACCTATATCACGACATAAAAAAATAAATAATCAGATGTCAAAAAAAATAATAAAATAAAAATTATAAAAAATAAAAAAAACATTCTAAAGCGCTGCAGGAACATTTCAATGAGCATTAGAGGTAGTGTGACATTGACGTAGGAAAATTAAGACCTGTTAAAAAATTATTTAAGACCTAGAACACAATACTTCAGCAAATGTAAGACTTTTTAAGGCCTAAAATTTTGATTTTGAAATTTTAGACTTTTTAAGACACCGCGGAAACCCTGTCTAATGCATCAGAAGAGGCACATATAACAATATGATGAGCAAAATCAATGAGCCGTGGACAGACAAAAAACAAAAACTAAACAATGTTATGACATGTTTTGTACAAGGGCAATACAATGGGTTCTAAGGTTTTCCTGGTGACACATTAGTGTCATGGCAACCTCCTGCCGACAAAGCTGGGATTTTACTGCGGGCAGAGAGTCAAAAGTGAAAGGTTAGAGTTAAAAGGGAGATACTGACCTTGTACCAGTTGCGGTCATGCTCAGTGGAGTGGTTGTAATACTGCAGAACCTTGGGGATGGTGCTCTCGTTGATGCCCTGCAGACTGAGCTGCCACTCTCCCAGCTTCAAGAAACATCTACATAAAAGGAAAAATGATCATTTAAATGCCCGCTTTTCATCCCACCAAAATATTATTTAACATTTCTACTTGCCCAACCTGGTGTAGCATAGGTTATTTGACTTATTAGTCTCCAACCAACATGTATAAAGCTGCACCCTAACAATGAAGTGGTACCCAATCAATGAAGCTCCGATTACAAACACTTGAAATGTATTCTGTAAATAATAAAAACACTAACTGACATTTTCTGCCGATCACAAGAAAAACAATTTTGAGACCATAAAAGTTACCGAGGTCAGAGTGCAATGTTGTAAATAGAAGCTCTGCAGTAACTTATTCAATGACTACATGACAACATTAGCAAAGAGGAAATAAAGGCTCAAGTCACAAAGAAACATTACCATGAGTTTACAACCATGCCTATGTTGTTATTGCTTATAGAGTATGCAGTGACATTCAGTACATCCCAAGGGCAGTCCATTACAATGGAGTGAGATAATGATACAAGACTTGGATATCATGCAGGCATTCATCAAAAGTATCACTATTGATAGCAGCAGTGCATTTATGTGCTCTAAGGTTCTCAGATCACATCTAGAGATTTTCAATTATCCAATCCACTTTTCCTTTAATTTAACTCAACAGTGAGTTCTGTGGCATCCATGTGGAGGACCAATTCATCACCCTCACAAACACAGATGCTTACAGGCAAATAGTCAAACTAGTTGTGTTTGGCAGGGGCTAAGACATACAAACAACTACTTGCCAGCAACTGGCAAGCACTGTATCGTCGACCCATCCACCAGCAGTCTGAATACTGTTTGCAGAGCAACTCCAATAAGCTGTCTTTCAGGATTACGTAATTTCTTCTGAGTGCTTTTCCATGCGAGCGTACAGTTTGGGTTAGACGTGTTAAGGGTTATACTTTTGGGGGAGAAGCAGGAGGAGCATAGGGTGTTTGGGGACATTGAAACATGTTTTTTGTTGTTGTTTTTTTTTTTGGAAAGGAGAAACCAGGGTTATTAATCTTAAGTAAAATAGCAGTGACATTACACTTGATTCTTTGGAGAGAGAGTGGAGGCATCCATGTGATTGTATGTCTGACTGAGCAGTCTAGGTGTGCTCCATACCACACAGCCGACCTGTATTCACGAAAGTGTGTCAGCACGTCTGGAGAGGACGCGTCCTGACTGACATTATACAGGTGTTTTCCCCAACATGCATTCCTCAGACAGACAGAGTCACTGTCTGAAAGATGCAAAAGTGAAAAAGCCCCTTCTGCCTGTTGTCACGCTTGTGTGTTGTCATGTATGATTTATGAGATGGGGGGTGCACATGACTGGTGTGTGTTTGTGCACAAGGCCAGGTGAGACGACTGTATGATTTACTGTACATAGGAGTATACCCGTCTGCTTCCAGGTTGCACCCCTTGCTTGTTTTGAGTCGTTTGACCAACACGATACACAATGCAGTGCAGTCAAATTGAAAAAGTAATTGTTCTCTCTCCTGCGCAAGCAAGCAGCCAACATTCAAACCTAAATGAGACCGCTTTAGATATCCTCCTCAAATATTTCCATGAGCCCACAAGAGCATGCAAACTTCTGACTTTGAAGTCATTCCAAGCCATTTTGGGAGATACGAAACTTTCCATTCTCTAATCCCCTAAATCAGCGTTATTTAAATGTAACCTTTTCCAAAAATCTGGTGTTGTGTTGGCAACTGCTTGAAACAGACTTCACACTGCATCGTATGCCACAAGGAGGTGAGTTGATGATAGTGGAAAGGTGCCAGGGCTGTTGATGAGAGCTGAAGATCACAACACCCAGTCAAAGATGTGTAGGTGCAAACCAGCCACACAGTGGAAGAGACACACCTGGTCTGTTATACCTGTAGGCACTGTGCCATGTTTGGGTTGTGATAAGTAGCTGTGTTTGACAAACTGCCAAAAGGGATTGTTTTATTGACAGGTTTGAGGTGAGACATTCAGAGAATTTGGACAGCTTTGAAAAAGACCACAATACAAGACGCCAATGAACTGGTAAAAAAGGTGGTATGCCAGATCAGGTCATGCTCATGAAAAACAAGCAGAACACACTGTTCACGACCCTGTGTTTACAACACAAGGACAGAAAATACATGACGTTACTTCAGCATGTTGCTTTTTGTTTTCTCAATTGTGCTGGAGTGGGTGTATAGAGGCTGGCACAGAGGTAGTTCTGAGATTAAATACTACTGAACCACATCTAAATGCATAATGACACAATGGCATTACTTTGTGTGAATTTGACTTTCCCTAAGAAGCTTCACTAGTGATATGTACCAAAAAACGAAAGTCATGGAGTCAACCTTATTTGTGCATCCATCTGAAGAGATAAAATTGGAGTTTTCTTCAAAGCATGCAGTGTTTTCAATTTATCTTGTACTGGTTAAAGCCAATTCATTATTTGCTTGATTTATATTACATGTAATGCAATAAGCAGACTTTACATGTAAAGCTACTACATTTAAGTTTCAACATTTAATTTGATGATTTTTGCTCCCCTCCTTCTATCCTTCTTGAATATAATTACTATCACCTTTCTTTAAATGGTTACATTTCTATGTTAGGTTAGCAGTTAAAAGCAGCCGGTGCTGAGAACTGTTCACAAAAACCTATCCTCCAAAGAAGAGCATCTCCATTATTTGTCTACATTCACCTACTCCACTCATACATGCTACTTCTGAACCTAGCCTACATGACTGATATCCAATTACATTTACTTTATGGCAACATAGTTTATAGATGTCACTTGGCTCTGTTAAAATGTATTTGACCACAATGTTGTACAGGTTGTACTGATCAGTCTCTGGCACGCCCGGATGAGGAATCAAGAAATAATGTCAAAACTACTTTGTAGTAATATATAACTCAAAGCATCAAGATATCAGACTGAGACAATTATCTGTTTTCTTACCAGTTTTCCTACCAGTCTACTGAATACAGTACTTGAATACGTTTTCAAGTAAGCCTTTGATGGAGATCAGATCATAGCTATAATTTGTTTTGCACTTTAATGTTTACTCATATTTTGCAAGTTATCTTAATGAAATGACATGCATTTTGGACCATCCGTCATTAAAAATGAAAATGTCTGCAAGCTGGGTATGTAGACACTTGATATCCACCATAGGCCTTTTTCACAGCAGAAAGTTTGACTTGTTATAGTAAGAAAAGCACATGTTACTAATAGCATTAACAGTGAGCCAGCATGCACAATACCAGGACACTGAAACTGAAGCCGCTAAATGGAATTCAGCCATCATTAATTTTATTATTTACACCTGTGCTTTCCCTACTGTGACATGGGAAAAAGTTTTCTGTGAAAAAGGCTCATTAGGTGGTGAGCTGCTGCTGCTACTGTGCTTACAGAAAAGTACAGACCTGGCCATCAGTTTGTGGAGCTCCAGCTTATGCTGTTGGTCCTCAGCTGCGATGGCGTGTTGGGCTTGCTGCTGCATCCCTTGCACAAAGTGCTGCATGTGCTGGAAGGCATCAATCTGGAGAGATAAAAAACAAATACCAACGGCAGGTAAAGACTCTGTGTCATTTAGAGCAAGACGCTTGTCTGTTTTGGTCCTTTCTGAAACCCCTTTGAATTAAATACAAGCAAGTGATTTGTGATAAACAGTGAACCGATTGTGCTAAATTCACTAGCAAAATGATATACTATATTTATCTACCTGTCTTGATAGAAGTGGCACAACTACATGTTGTCATTTGGTTACGGCTCCTACAGAGCCGACTGTCCAGTCTAATGCAGTCAAGCCCAACAACGAGCATTCTTTTCTGTCCATATCAGTGTTTCTGGACTCACCAGTGGCTCACCGGGAAAAATCCTCTGCTGTCATGGTTACACTGTTTTGTATTACTTGAACTTACATTACCTTTATTATGACTGTGACATGATGTCTGATCTGAATAAATTAGAGGCAACCTGTACTACATGCCATGCAGCTTGCACAGATTTGGGATTTGGGAAGTTCTATCATGTATGATTACCCTTTACAATGATATATCAGGAATAAAATTAGAAAAATGAAAAATGAAGAATTTGTCTGTACCAGAAACTGCTCAGGCTCTGATTTGTAGGTGCTTTACTTCTTATCATTAGCCCTGATAGATGACCCACTATTGCATGGTTTTCCCTCAATAGCACCCCATTAATGGCAAGTATGATTAGTGAACAATGGATATGTCCTTTCCAGCTGTGTATGTGTGTGTGTGTGTGTGTGTGTGTGTGTGTGTGTGTGTTTATATATTCTGATTTGTCTGGTGAGCAGTGCAGCTGGCTCGTGCAACAGCAACGCTTACGCTCACGCTTACCTAAGTCCCCTAATGAGAGCTGCACTCTGGAGCCACAAACACTATTCAACACCTGGCAATAAATGTGGGTGTGTTTATGTGCGTTAAGGGGTGTATATACCGTATGTGAATAGGCGTGTGTGTGTGTGTGTGTGTGTGTGTGTGTGTGTGTGTGTGTGTGTGTGTGTGTGTGTGTGTGTGTGTGAGAGATGAGTGCACGGTAGACAAATGGCACAGGGCAGAGCGCTTCAATCCCAGGCTGCTCTGATGACATGTACTTTGAAACCTACAGTATAATCTTAGGTCACCACTGCTGGTAGTTGGAAGTTTGGCGGGTGTTTTTGTGCCGAATGCTCTGCCGCAGAAAGCACTAATCGTTCAGAACAAAACACTAACATTTATGAGTACTAGTATTAAGTGAGGCTTACTTCACGCACTGTTGCCATGGATAAAAAAGATTAATGACAACAACATAAACAGTTGAGTTAGTTTTACTGATCGACTCAGGCTTTTATCCAAGAAGATGTAAACGTCTCAGAAGTTACACAAGAATGAGTCCCTAAATGTAATGGAATGGCTTCGAATGGCGACCAAAAACGCTTGTCTTTTACTGTGAACATTTACTGTTCAATATGTTGCAGTTTTACAAACAAGAAAGTGAACAACTTAAGCTTGACGGACATGTTTTGCATCTAGCGTCTCACGTTCATCTCAGTAAGCTAGCAAGTCGAGATGCACCGATTGACTGGCTGGTGACCGGAATTGGCCGATTTTCACGTGATCGGCCACAGACGCGTAACTATCTGTATACATTTTAACATCAATGTACGCTGTAACGATTTTTCACTATAAAGTCGCTGAAAGCTGCTGCTGTTTCAATCCTGTCGGCTCCCTGCAGCGGGCGGGGCTGCTGCTCCGTTCCCCCCGCGAATGACGAGCGCACGCGCGCACACGCGCGCACACACACGCACGCACGCACGCACGCACTTAATATTACAGCCAGTGCTCATTACATTGTCAAAAGAAGGGTGGTTAAATGTTATGCTTCAAGTTTACTGTGAATTTTAACCAATACAAATTAAAAATGGATTTCTTTTATTATTATTATTATTATTATTATTATTATTATTATTATTATTATTATTATTATTATTATTATTATTATGTTTACTTAACATATGCTATTTATAGCTTCAATTTTATGTTTTTATATTATTTATGTTATGTTTTTTTGTTTTTCCTAAGGCTTTTTATCTAAAGAGAACCTACTACACTAAATATAAATCTTTCTATGTGGAACTATTATTATATAACAGTTACCTCATTTTTAATAATCACAAAACACCTTTGAGATCCTGGTGGGACTGATTAATTAAGTTTGACTATACAATCACAAGGCTGGTAGCAATTTCAATTTTCTTTTTTACAGATGTAATTTGTTGGTGTTAATGTTTCTCAGGCTGTTTCCCCGATAATGTTAAATTAATTAGCCGTTTATGTCACTTATGTTCCAGTAATTTAAACCCTCCCTATCTGGCATATTTAAAACTCTGATTGTTGCCTAATGTTGCACTAAAAACTTCCAAATACAAGTAATAACCATCAGAACTCTTTAAAAGCTGATATGTTGCCCTTTGCTGTTCATCCTTAAAAAGCACTACCTGTACTTTTGTCACGTATGATGACATTCACAGTATATGCAGCTGATTCAGAACGCTGCTGCTCGAGGCCTCACTAACACCAAGAAAGTGGATCACATCACTCCAGTTCTGAAGTCTTTACACTGGCTTCCAGTGCCTCAAAGAATTGATTTCAAAATACTTTTGCTGGTTTATAAATCACTAAACGGTTTAGGGCCAAAATACATTTCTGATCTGCTGCTACACTATGACCCACCCAGACCTCTCAGGTCATCTGGGACAGGTCTGCTTGTTGTCCCCAGAGTCAGAACTAAACAGGGGGAAGCAGTGTTTAGTTTTTATGCTCCACATATCTGGAACAAACTCCCAGAAAACTGCAGGTCTGCTGCAACTCTCAGTTCTTTTAAATCAAGGCTGAAGACCTATCTTTTTGATGTTGCCTTTCTTTAAATAACTGTTCATTTCTTATACTGAAGTTGCACTGGTGACACTGTATGACAATCTATATAAGCATATAAAGAGAAATTCCTATTGTATCTGCTTTTATATATTTAACTGTTTTAACTGCTCTTTAATGTTTAATTTCTTATACTGCACTGTAACTTTTATTCTCATATTTTATCTGTTTTAATGTAAAGCACTTTGAATTGCCCTGTTGCTGAAATGTGCTATACAAATAAAGCTGCCTTGCCTTGCCTATATATGACTTACAGAAAAGCAACAAAAATGTACAAAATGTTATTTATAAACCATCGAGTCAACACTCGCTCTTACCTTGCGGTTACTCTTCCACATGTACTTCATATAAGCGTAGGTGACATGTGGGTGGGCTGTGGGCAGCGGGTGATCAAGTTGCTTGGAGGGGTCGACACCCAGAAGGAGCACCAGGGTCTTATGGGCCAGTGCCTGCAGGGATTAAGAGGGCAACAGAGGCAAAAGGAGCAAATTAAGGAAAGTTTACAGTTTAATAACAACCCAGAAGGTTCTTAGGAACCCCAAGACAATACAAGCATGATTAACTTCTACCTTGATAAGGTTTGATTAAGATTTTTTTTTTTTTAAAGAGTGAAAAATAAAATAGGTCAGTACATGAGTTAGTGCTAAAGATCCTGTAAAGAGAGAACAACAAGACAAAGAAAGTCAGAAAGTCTTAGTGGGGTAATTTTTTCCCCCTTGTAATCACATTTCCTATGTTTGACGTTGACAATCACATTCGTTTTTAAGTTACATCATAATTGGGGATTCTGGCATTCTGTGTGTGTGTGTGTGTGTGTGTGTGTGTGTGTGTGTGTGTGCTGAAATGCAACAAGTGTGTAGAAGGAAAAATTGGCCGATTGTCTGCCATCCCTTGCAATCAATTAGAACAGTGAGGTAAAGGATGGAAAATTGCACCACTTAAATTGTGCAGATATGCCGTCTCAGGTTTCTAACAGTGTGATTGACTTCCCTTTTCCATTTGACCATACTGATTTAATCAACTCTGATCTATTTCTCCAGGATTCTAATTAATTATGCATGATCAGGGGTCAGATCAGAGAATACTGAGGGGATTTGTACAAATATGTCAATGTACTGACCAGGCGGCCACTCTTGCCACAGAGGCTGGCATACTTCAACCAAGTCCTCATGTCCTCGTGGGGGCTGATGACAAGCGATCTGACCATCAGAATCCTTTGCCAGTCCTCTACGATACGCTGACAACCCTAGAGGAAAACACACCAAAAATCACAAGGATCAGACCGGTTAAACGCATTACCCTTTTGTTGTTCCCTTCAAAGAGAGGAACCCACTCGTTAAACTCAAGAGAATGAGCACACGTGAGAGAGTAGTACAGAAGAAATCCAAGGGAGCTACTATTACTCCTAGGGGTCCCTGTCTTAAACAAGTCCACATGTGAGTACAGGTTGATGTGCCAGAAAAACAGTATTCTGTATTCATATATTTGTAAGTACCATTAGCAGATTTTCTTTATTAAATATCCTAATATCCTAACCCTCAACCTCATCATTGTAGGACCCCCTCGAAAACGAGATGATACATCTCAAGGGGTTTATCCTAATAATAAACAAATTTGAACACGTATAACACAGTACTGAAGGGGCAGGCAGACAGTGGAGTAATCCGACTCTGATGAAAAAAAGCATGCGCTGTATAATCCTCTCTGTATGATTTGAATGTAAGCAAATCAACAGGGAGTAGACAAAATAATATTAACATTTCACGAAAAAGGACTTAATTATAATCACAAGGAAGGGTCATATTAGGTTGCATGGCAACTAGCAGAAACAAATGAGGTCTTGAAATCAGTATTGTGCTGATTTACTAGCAGAGTTTGACAGATAATACAATCCATCTTTGTGTTTGGCGCGGTAATTTACTTCCTTCAAAGTTTAAGTCCTTTTCATTAAGTGTTGATCTTATCTAAAAACCTTTTTTGCTGTATTCCTTAGATGGCAAAAGTATGTCGGGACGAGCCTTTTTGTGAGCTGTTGAAAGCTGAGGCTAGAATTAAATACTACAGTTTTTGAAGTAGGCTTAACATGATGGGATAAGGGGCTGAGTGCAGGTAGAATCTGGCAAAAACTATGTTCAGTGATTAGATGTTTAGTCTGGGTTTAACTGCAAGAGATTACTGACATCATCCTGCTGAGAAGTTATAAGGAAGTGCCAAATTATCCAGTTGAAGCAACTTGATTGAAAAGAACGGCTCTATATTATTGGGGGCGCCATGGTGGACAGGTGGTCTAAGACGTGTACCATGTAACCGCAACGTCCCTGGTTTGAATATGTCCATGCATGGATCATGCATGTCATCCCCCTTTTTTTCTCACCCATATTTCACATCTGCCGCCTGAACCACTGTATCGAATAAGGGCAAAAATACCAAAACAAACATACACAACACTGTGTGTCATTGGTATGCCAATTTCAAACCCACTGCCTTAGTCTAGGAGTATGAATATTAAGGTCAATTTTCTGCCACAGTTTACCAATGTGTGACTGTTTGACCGTTATATTGTCAAAGGGGCTAGAGAAAGGGTTAATATATTGAATAGGCCTAATAAAAGTGTGGAGTAAGTAAATTGTTTAAAGTGCCCATATTATGAAAAAATCACTTTTTCTGGGATTTGGGGTGTTATGTTGTGTCTCTGGTGCTTCCACACACATACAAACTTTGAAAAAAATCCATCCATGCTGTTTTGAGTGAGATACAGTTTCTGAATGTGTCCTGCCTTCAGTCTCTGGGTGAGCTGTTCAAAATCGGCACGGCTTGTGACGTCACAAACAAACAAAAAACGAGCAGGCTAACTGCAACCATTAGCTCGTAGCGTTAGCATGCTAACGCTAATGCTAACGCTAGCATGCTACCTCGTTCTCAATAGCAAAGCACTGCTACAACACACACAAGTTCACCATAATCTACAAAAGAACTACTTACATGTGCGCCCTCTTTTAGAAGTCTCCCAGCTAATCCTGCCTTGTAACTGACCAAAGTTATAGAAACAGCCTTTCTTTTACTGTCTATGGAGCTAGCTAGCTGACATGATCTACATCTGAGCTACTGCACATATGCGAGTGCAATCAAAGATAGTACAGAAGAAGAAGAAGAAAAGAAGTCTCACTCTGTAGCTAAAACAGAGACCAGCTGAAAAGAGGATCTGCAGCAGTGAGAGAGAGCACTGCAGTACAACAAAAATATGGTGTTTTTTGAAAATTAAACCATGTAAACCTATTCTGGTACAACCTTAAAATACAATATGAACCTGAAAATGAGCATAATATGGCTGCTTTAAAAATTTGGGTTAGGGTTACAGGGAACATTAGTAAAGCAAGAGAAGTTGGACCCGATGTCGACCCAACTTTTTCTAGGAGGAAAGTTATAAATGTCCCATGATTTACATTAGTGGAAGCTGAGACACCAAAAAAGAGCAGGGAACATAAGAAGATCAATAGTTTAGAACAGCAACCTACAGCTAAGAGTCCAAAATTCTCACAGGGTTAGAAGTGCAAGAACTTTGACACATTTACCCACAAGCAGTGGGGTGCAGTATTTCCATACACTCTTTGCCCTACCACTAATCCTTTGATGAGGGAGAGACTGGTATAAAAGAAAGAAGCGGGACAGTGACTCCCTGACAGATGTGTGAGGTCAGCCTCCAATAAATCACTAGAGAGAAAAAAACTGTCAGGCATTGCAGACCCAGCTCTGGTGCTGCTGGCCTTGTCTGTTTGCTCAAGACGACCCTTCTTGATCCTAAATACCTCCTCCAACCAACCTCCATCTGTTATGAATGGAAAAAGTCAAAACGATCAAGAGTATCTTCATTTACTACACAGGGATTTAAGTATGTGTGTAATGGTTTAATTTCAACGGTCAAGCTAATTTTATAAAATCTTTTGAAATGTCACAAAGAAATTAGTAAGTGTGAGGTGCATTTCTAACAGCTGGGTAATACGAATCGACAGGAAAATATTTTTTTGATGAAAACAAGCAGTGTTTTTTTTGTCTTAGACAAGTTCTTGGTGCTGACAAATGTCAATGTAAACCCTAATCCAAGGCTAAAAAAAACAATTAATTTCAAAATACTATAATGCACGCACCGACTAATAGTTCAACGTTAGCACAATATTCTCTCTTACATCGCCCTGAAATGTATTATTGTGTGACTAATGCTTTTACAATGTTATGGAAAAGAATTAATAATGGAATGCAAATAATGGACAGTCGCTCATGTTTGAAGATCATCCATGTGGCTGGCATAAATTCACATACACATATTCACTTTGCATCTGTTGCTAAAAAAACAGCCTTTAAGAATACTCCAAATTTGACTTTGAAAAAGGTATACTAGAGCCCTCTGGGCAGGAATATACAGTCTTTAGACAAATACAATCTTCCTGGGCTGTGGTTAAGGTAAAGGATGACACAGGTTTTGGGGATTTTCCAAAATGTCAGGACCATCTGAACAGGAGATGTGAGACAGGAATGCCCACAGGAACTGAGAGTAACTAAGCAGCGTGGATACCAAGGGATCAGGAAAGGTGTATCACAGGTCAATGGCTTATCATGGCTTATGGTTTTTCTGCCTGACTTAATTCTTCTCTCAACATGCACATACAAGGATGAGACCTTTCAAACAATCACATTTTGATACAGCTGTAAAAAGGCCAACATGGCCTAATACTGTTCAAGATGAACTTGAATACTGTTCAAGATGAACTTGAACAGCATTATCTTAGATCGGATGGCATTTGTCTCAAAATCCAAAGACTTGGCGGGTGCCACAATTTTCCCTGACCGCTTGTGGATTTGTGGTTCTTCCACACGTCCTGCTGTCTCATTTAACAGCATGTACAACATTGTAATTCACAAATAATGAAGATAATGACAGTAATCTTAATCAGTGTCAGGAAGTAGGAAGAGTTTGGATGGGATTACAGTGTGGGTTACACAAAACAAGCCACGCTTTTTCTGAATATTCCTACAAGAGTAATTTCATGCAGGCTATGGCAAGCAAGGTCACAGTTTAATAAAATATGTTCTTATTTTATTTTTAAAGGGCAACTATTATATAGCATTTTCAGGATTATACTTGCATTTTGTGTTTGTACTAGAACATGTTTACATGCTTTAATGTTAATATATGTATATACATATATATACAGTACTGTGCAAAAGTTTTAGGCAGGTGTGTAAAAATGCTGTAAACTAAGAATGCTTTAAAAAATGGAAGTGTTAATAGTTTATTTTCATCAATTAACAAAATGCAGTGAATGAACAGAAGAGAAATCTAAATCAAATCGATATTTGGTGTGACCACCCTTTGCCTTCAAGACAGCATCAATTCTTCTAGGTACACTTGCACAAAGTCTTTGAAGGATCTAGGCAGGTAGGTTATTCCAAACATCTTGGAGAACTAACCACAGATATTCTATGGATGTAGGCTTCCTCAAATCCTTCTGTCTCTTCATGTTATCCCAGACAGACTCGATGATGCTGAGATCAGGGCTCTGTGGGGGCCATGCCATTACTTCCAGGACTTCTTTTTTTTTTTTCTTTACGCTGAAGATAGTTCTTAATGACCTTGGCTGTATGTTTGGGGTCGTTGTCCTGCTGCAGAATTAATTTGGGGCCAATCATACGCCTCCCTGATTGTACTGCATGATTGATAAGTATCTGCCTGTATTTCTCAGCATTGAGGACACCATTAATCCTGACCAAATCTCCAACTCCATTTGCAGAAATGCAACCCCAAACTTGCAAGGAACCTCCACCATGCTTCACTGTTGCCTGCAGACACTCATTATTGTACCGCTCTACAGCCCTTCGGCGAACAACCTGCCTTCTGCTATAGCCAAATATTTAAAATTTTGACTCATCAGTCCTGAGCACCTGCTGCCATTTTCCTGCATCCCAGTTCCTATGTTTTCGTGCATAGTTGAGTCGCTTGGCCTTGTTTCTATGTCCGAGGTATGGCTTTTTGGCTGCAACTCTTCCATGAAGACCACGTCTGGCCAGACTTCTCCGGACAGTAGATGGGTCCCACTGGTTTCTGCCAGGTCTGAGCTGATGGCACTGCTGGACATCTTCCCGATTTTGAAGGTTAAATAAGCTCCAGAGCCTCCGCTCCATGTTTCACTAGTTGAAGCTGGAGCTACTGAAAACGGAGTATATAGCAGGACTTTGGATCATGAAAAATCACCAATAAAAGGTTTCTAAACCAAATATTACACAACCGGACATGTCCCAGCAGTAAAGTGACCAGAATTTGGGGAGAAATGACCAGCATTGGCCGAGATTACAGCTATGTCGCGTTAGCATGTAGCTACCTAATAGTTAGCAGTATGCTAACGTTGGGGAACAAAACAGCACTTTCTACCATCAAAAATCTCGGATAAAGGCTTTTGAACCAAACACTACCCAATAGGACATGTTTCAGCAGGAATGCAACCCAAATTGGGGAGAATTTAACAACATTGGCAGCCAAGATGACATTGTTTACTGCCATTACCCATGTAGCTACTTTAGAATTTAACGACACTGGCAGCCAAGGTGACATTGTTTACTGCTGTTAGCATTAGTGTTAATTTCGTCAGACGAGACAAGACTAAATATGTTCGTCAACGACCTTTTTTTTCCATGACTAAGACGAGACGATGAGACTGCACCAATGTCCAAAAACGCTGACTAAAACTAAACATGCATTATTGTTGACAAAAAAAAACGAGACTAAAATGTTTTGCATAAAATAAAAACTAAGATAAAATCTCTCTTCATTTTTGTCTACAATCGTCTCTACTTTTTCATCATGAGATAGAATATTCAGCTGTTACTAGGGTTGGGTACCAAGACCTGGTGCTAATACGGCACCGGTGCCTTAACGACCGTTATAACGGACCGAATAGCAACGCAGATTTTGGTGTCTCATTTCGGTGCCACATAAATGCCTGCGCTTCTCTCTGATGCTCCTAAAAAGATGTTAGAGGCAACCGAAACATCGCCGCATGTCACGCTAGTTAACACTACACTTGGCAGCAGGTAATGTTAGCCTACCGTTAGCTAGTAGCTGGATTAAACACAGTTAAAATGCTGACAGCTAAACGGTTTAAAAGTCTGTCTGTATTTCACTGTGTAGGATTCCAATACCAGGACGTACGACAGTCTGTAGCTGCCGTTGTCTGAAAAACAACACAGATGTTGCGTTCACTTGAAACGCGCCTCGCCAGCCTCGTGCCTCATTCAAAGTTATTGTAAAATACCCTTTTCCCATCCAGTGGTTGATTTTGTCATTTAACAGGAATTTACTGGTGAAATAAGGAAGAGGCTCAATATTTATATCCATCCATCCATCTTCGTCCGCTTACCCGGTATCGGGTCGCGGGGGGAGCAGCTCCAGCAGGGGACCCCAAACTTCCCTTTCCCGAGCCACATTAACCAGCTCTGACTGGGGGATCCCGAGGCATTCCCAGGCCAGGTTGGAGATATAATCCCTCCACCTAGTCCTGGGTCTTCCCCGAGGCCTCCTCCCAGCTCAGGGTTTCCCACAGAAAATGTGTTAGTTAAGGTGATAGGTTTGCCATCTGACTGGCATTGCTCCCATTATCCTCCGTGACACGCACTCTTCCACTTCGCCTGACAACTCGTCTCCAAAACTGCGCTGAGATAACAGAGCTAAGCCCATAGCTTCACTCACTCCAGCAGATAGTATGCGTGAAATAAAAACAGGACACGTCATTTCACTGTGTGTAACTACGCTAACTAACCATGTATTGTGAACCGCGTGTAGTGATTAAAAAAAACCAGACAACTGCTGTGTCTCAAAGACCGGGCAGCAGCTGGGACATTGCGAAACCACGCGCGAGAGGTGATGGATAGTTCTAGTCACTTCGTCATGTATTCACTTCGTTGAAACAAGAGAAGAAAGCCTCACTGATGTGAAGAACAGGACAGAGAAACATATATAAATGCCCCAGCTGCCGTACATTTGTTGACAAACTCTGACGCACACGCACCGGTGAATTGGCGATTGTTCTCACGGACACACGCGCGATATCAACTGGCTAGTTATCGTCCAGACAGCGACGGACCACATCTCTTTTTCTTTCTCTCATTTTGGCCGTGTGGCACGCGTGCCCGCTCGCGGTGTGAAGCACGTCCGCGCTATTGTCCGAGATGCACTTCACGGCCTTTTGTGCAGCGGATTTTTTTTTTGACGACGACTTAGTTAAGGCGGTAGGGTTCCCCAGCTTAGGCGGGCCATCCGAGCTGCAAAGTGCTGCGGGAAACCCTGCAGCTGGACGTGCCTGGAACACCTCCCTAGGGAGGCGCCCAAGGGGCATCCTTACCAGATGCCCGAACCACCTCAACTGGCTCCTTTTGACGCGAAGGAGCAGCAGCTCTACTCCGAGCTCCTCACGGATGACTGAGCTTCTCACCCTATCTCTAAGGAAGACGCCAGCCACCCTCCTGAGGAAATCCATTTTGGCTGCTTGTACCCTGGATCTTGTTCTTTCGGTCATGACCCAGCCTTCATGACCATAGGTGAGGGTAGGAATGAAAACTGATCGGTAGATTGAGAGCTTTGCCTTCTGGCTCAGCTCTCTTTTCGTCACAATGGTGCGATAAATTGAATGTAATACCGCACCCGCTGCGCCGATTCTCCGACCAATCTCCCGCTCCACTGTCCCCTCACTCGCGAACAAGACCCCAAGGTATTTAAACTCCTTCAATTGGAGTAAGGACTCATTCCCTACCTGGAGAAGGCACTCCATCGATATTTATATAACTTTATATATTTTTATATAACTATGTGACTGAAATGGTTATCAGAAATAATCTCAGAAATAATTTATTTAAAAAAAGACTACATTTTTTTGTAAAACTTGACTAAGCTATATTGAGTTTTCTTTTGACTAAAACTAGACTAAAATGACGAGACTTTTAGTTGACTAAAACTTGACTAACAAAAAAATAGGTGACAAAATGAACACTAGTTAGCATGTAGTTACATGGGACAATGTTAATGTTAGCTTAGAAAAAAAAACACTCCAGTCCTGCCTACCTGGAGCAGATGACCATAGCAGGCTGGCTTAAGGACCTGACACACCAACCAGACGGGCCGACCGTCGGCAGAAAAGCCAGTCGGACTGATCAGTCGGGTCCCGAGGTCCAAAAAATGCCTCAGAACACACTGAGATGACGCTGACTTGAGCGTACGCTCTGCGCGTGCGCGAAACGTAATACGTCTCCATACCAGCAGGCGGCGCTGCTCTGTATCGTTTCCATTAACAGTCTGATTATTTCCCAGAAAATGAAAACCGACAGCTGATTGGACAAAAACGCGTCACGTGGTTCTTTTTTCTCCGGAAATTCACAGCCAGACTGTCATGGCGGCTTGTTCAGAATACGATCTCATATTGTACTAAAATAGTTCACCGAAACGTGTTTCTGAAAACATTTTAAGCGAGAAATAGGCCATGCAGTTGCTGAATCTGTCTTCATTTCAGATTGACAAAGGTCAACTTAAAAGATTTTCGTCAGATTTTGAGCGGCTCATCTGCTCCCCATTTCCAGGTGAGTCCCGACTGCCCTGTCCCCGACTGAACGTGTCGGGACGGCCAAAATGAAGGCCGACGGCTCCTCGGACGGCCGACGGCACGGGACACACGGAACAGACTCGAGTCACGGACCTGGGCTGGTGTGTCTTCTCTATTAGAGTTAGTACATAGCCGAGTAGAAAAAACTGTTGAAACCGGAGTGTTCAGAATAGTTGGAAATCTGAATGTTTTAGCTCACAAGGATTTGTCTAAAATACATTCACCTCATTATTTGAAGTTAAGGCCACGTTTAACATGAAAATCCATCATTATAACATTGTAGATATGACAGAAGACACAGAAAAGCATAATATGTGACCTTTAAGTCCATTTACTGTTTGTCCCTTTAATGCTCACCTTTGGTCATAACCTTCAGTTAATGTCCAAAACGATCCGTGGCCAAAGTGAGTTTCGTGTGGTTCAAATCTGATATCACTTTATCAACAAGCAAAACTATTTTAACCATTTTTCCATTACTTTAAGCTAATCGTTTGAACTGTTAAGTCATTACTTTTGGTTACCTGTTTAAACTTCTGTACTTACTTGCCAACTAGTTTTCAGTGCACACACTCTTCCATATCTGCAAAATGTAGTATTCAGGTGTTACATTTGACTTAATGTTAATATGTGGATATATTTTAATAAAATCATGTCGTCTATTTTTTCAAATTAGTTAAGCTGCTCTTCAATCTTTCCATGTACCCCCTGACAACTGCAGAAGTACCCCCTAAGGTACATGTACCCCTGGTTGGGAATCACTGGTCTAATATAAGCAACCTGCTATGTGACTAGAAACATACACCCAGAATCAAAGGTGAACTAAAAACCAAACAAATCAAATTTTGGTCACTTCTACACTGCAGAGTGCAGTGTCAAAAAACATTTGATTTATACAACGTAGTGTAGCTCAAGTGACTTTCTTTGTCAAGAAAGGTTGTGACAGAATTTCTATAGATAAGTAGACCAATTTGAACAGATAGTAACTAGTTCTGGCTACGTAAATAACATATCTCTGACTTAGTTACTACTGACCTTCATCTGAAGTTTGTTCCACAGTAAATAACACTTACCAGAGTCCAACATGATTCTACTCTATGAATCTTCTTTAAATTTAAATTCAAATGTAGAAATAAACATACAAAACTAAAATATGTTAAATCCTCACACACTGAGGTATTAGTGTGTGTGTATGTATGGTGTCTGGCTTGTAATGTTTCCCATTAGTAACAGTAGCCTTTCCAGCATCTGCTTTACATTTCTAGTTGCACAAGAGTGTGTGTGTGTGTGTGTGTGTGTGTGTGTGTGTGTGTGTGTGTGTGTGTAGTTACCTGAAGCCTCTCCCACCACGTATCCCTAATGATGTCTCTCCTCTCTGGCACCAGCTTATACTGGATCACCTCCTCTAGCTCTGACAGCATCTGGCTAGACACCATAGCCTGGAAAACGGAAAAACACACACACACACACACACACACACACACACACACACACACACACACACACACACACACACACACACACACACACACACACACACACACACACACACACACACACACACACACACACACACACACATTTATTCTTATCCACACAATCATTATTAATGTTGCAAAAGGCCCTTCTGTGTAATATAAAAAGGATCATTAAAGCTTGTAAATTAATCAGTATCTACAATCGAATGCATTCAGCAACCCACTGGACCTTCTTGTACGGCATCTGTCAGAAAAGGTTGGTAATTTCCATATGGAGGCTTTGTTTATGGCTGCCATTTGTACAAAGATTCAGAGTCTAGATGCCTGCTGAAGTGTGTCTGCTGTTCATGGTGAACAGCTACAGTATGTGAATCAAAATCAACTAAGATCAAATGGCTATCATGAGAACATTACCTGACAACATCTGTATGAGAGGAGCACTGCTGTTTGAGTTTTCAACTTCAGATTTGAAATGTTGATGGATAATTCAACATATATAGATAATAAAATAGGAGCCTGGAGCAGTGGAAACTGTAAATATTTATACTTCTGACTTCTAAAGAAGCTCGATCTCAGACTTAATCTTTTATAGATCATCACTTTTTTTTTTTTTTTTTTTTTTTTTTTTAAAGATTATTTTTTTGGGCATTTTAGGCCCCCATTTCCACAGGACAGATGAAGACATGAAAGGGGAGAGAGAGGGGGAACGACATGCAGCAAAGGGCCGCAGGCCGGAGTCGAACCCGCGGCTGCTGCGTCGAGGAGTAAACCTCTATACATGTGCGCCTGCTCCACCAACTGAGCCAACCCGGCCACTATAGATCATCACTGTAATAAAATTGTGTTGCCGTGGCATAATCCTTCTGCACATGAATACAATGAAAAATGAGATGGTGGACTGAAGCCAGGCGTTAAATATTTTGGCTGATTCGGCGGAACACTTACCCCGTAGGCTCGACTGTAGCTCTCTCCAGCCATGGCCGTCAGCTCTGCATCCAGGAGGTCTCTTGCTTTGTCAATACACTACATGAAAAACAAAAACAAAACAAAAATTGACGGTATGATCTATTAATGAAATGAATGTCGGCCTGAATGGTGCATTTTGCAGATTTTCAACCAGCTTTTTGTCTTTGTGTTGACAAACAATGTTTATCTGCATATACTAACCACACTGCAATGACACAAAGCTGGTTGAAAAAAAGTTGCAAAGTTTCCCTTTCCCACTTAGTTGCCCAAGATACTCCAACTCTTCAGTAAAGCTAATAAAAAGCAATGGCATTTCCTCAATAACATAAGGATAGCGTGACCCCAGAATGTACCATGACTAGGGCTGTCCTCGACTAAAGAAATTCTTTCGTCGACTAACACTTATATGATTTTGTCGATTAATCGATTAGTTGATGTAATCGACAGAGCTGTGCTCTTTGAGAGGTGATTAAGACTAGAAAAGCACAATATAAATGTAGTTAATGAACCATCTGTAAAACTGAGTTTCTCCACAATTAATCCTGCAAAAGCACCACTTTAAATCTTGTGTTTACCAGAAATGTGCTCATAAGTTTCTTGGAAATGAGTAATTAAGTATGAATAAGCATAAAAAATGACTCATCAACTAAAGAAATCTTAGTCGACTAAGACCAAAACGACCGATTAGTCGACTAATCGACTAAGAGGTGGCAGCCCTAACCATGACACAATGTCACAGCATCCTAAAACCATCTTGCATCAGGAACAGCCGGGATTGGACTAAACCCAGGGAATAACGTACTTTGTACAAATGAACGAAGGCATGTTATTGCTCGCTGCTCACACCCTTTTCACTTAAGTGCAGCCAACAGTGACACATTAATGCAACTAGGACTAGAACACCTGCTTGTATAGCAAAATGGTTTGATGCACTGCTGAGTGTTTTATGAGGAGAGGGAAATGTGTGAAAGTTATGTAACCATGGCTGTGGATGTATCTTTAAAAAGACAGCCTTATTTTGTATGCACATTCAGAGAAAAGGAGAGGAATTGGCGAGCGATAAAGAAGAGTTCAAAACAGGGGCTGTTAGTCACTGTTCCTTCCATAACTGTGATGCAAATTCCCAAACGTTTCCATAATGGTCAACCAACTGTCAGAGTACTTTCATGGCCTAAAAATGTTTTTCCTACTTTCCCGTTTTTCTTTTGTTTTTTTTTATGTATTACTGTATATTACTGACTCATTTGTAAACTTCCAGTTCCCTAACTTTTCGTAACAGGACTACACTTCCCCAAATTCAGGGATACTGCAGACATTCCATCACCAGTGAGAACCCTGAGGGGTGGAAAAACAGTAACTGAGAGAAAAACCTGATCCAGAGCAGCAAAAGGGACAAACAAGGACACAAGTACTGTGGCTGAAAACGTGATGATTTCTTGGGCTTCTACAGCCAATGTTTTTGGGAACTGTTATTAGTGGGAAGGTAAAATAAGGGAGGATGAGTAAGGAAGTTCTCTGAGGCCAGGAGACACAGCTGTTTCAGACCAAATCCCCCCAATTATTATTTTTTGCGGGGAGGGAAAGGAGGAATGGCGTGCCTAAACACCTCTTCAGGCATGCACAACAAGAGGAGGGGTTTTGGGAGGGTGGTTGGGACAAGGTGACAATGAGGCTACTTCTTTACAGCCTCCACTCTGAAATACTGCGCTGGGGCCTCATTGGAAATGTGCAGTCCAGACGACTCCTGATAAATGCAGTGTCTGGCTTCTGGCTGCACAAACAAACTATGACCCAATCTTCCATTCCCTTACATAAAGGTTGCACTTATTGTATGTACTTAAATAGGGTTAAATCCAATGAGATTACTTTATTATTACAGTGTGATATGAAGGCCTCTATGTAAATGGTTAGCGCTAAATCAACTGCTAAAGGAAACTTGAGGTTTATAAAAAACCATGAGACAATTTACAAATCAAATGCACACTGGATGACTGGGTAAAACAAATCTTGGCACAGCCACAGACTGCTTTACTGGGGGGAGCATGACTGCCGTGTCTACACATCATCGCTGGAACAGACCAAACACTGAGATTTATAAAGCAAAGTAACCTGAACCCTTTCACAAAGACACATGCTGAAACTCCTGGAGCACATGTGTGGTTGTTGGGGGTATAGAGGGAGGAAAGGAACAGCCCAATGGAATCAAAAGGACTAAGTGCGAGGATTACCAACCACATCCGGAAGACTAGACTGAGCTCATGTTGACATTTAAGCTTTCACCCTCGCTCCATCTGCTTTTCATTTCTTTTCATTCATTATGAGTTGCCTCAATGATGACAATAGTCAAAAGTCTGCTTTCCCTTTTTAGCTGATGTAGAATCCTATAGGCTACACCTGGATCTAATCTCCAAATTAGAGACGGGAGGGTGGCTGTGGAGGGATGAAGGGGCACAAGGAGCAGGTCTCCCGGGCTTTGTGGTGAAAAGGGGAGTTGGAGGATGAGTCCAGAGAAATTGGAGGAGCAGGTGTTTACTGGTGTCAGTGCTGGAGCTTGTGTCCATAGGACATGCTGGCATCCAGCTTGAACAAATCCATCTCTAGGCGCCATGAGCTCATCTAACATCCCAACCTTCATCAAATGAGGAAAACACCACCCTGACCTCCACCAGACCTTGCTGACAGGCACACAGCAGAGGGAACGGGATCTGTATTTGTTTGAGGCTGAATGCTGTGATGATTTACAATTTCAAGAGTTACACAATATTTCCACACCAACGAGGTACCACATTGTAAAAGGAAGAAAAAAAAACGTGTTCATTTTATTCCTTTTAATGAAAAGCCTGAGATGATGGAGGAATTTGATACTGACTGGAATAGGCGTAAAGCAATTTTTATGTTACTTTACAGAGATCGTTTCCAATGATTTTAACTTTTCATACCCTGCTATGAAGACTAATGAAAATTCCAGAAACCATGAGACTAGGCAAATTCCCATGTGGCATGTCTTTATGAGATGTTTTCTAAAAATATAGACTTTTAATGTACGTTGAATGGGGGGAAATCTTATCCACTGGTGTGTTTGTGAGTGGTAATGTAACCCACCTGCTGGGCCAAT
The DNA here is from genome assembly GCF_008315115.2 of Sander lucioperca. Lineage (NCBI taxonomy): Eukaryota > Metazoa > Chordata > Actinopteri > Perciformes > Percidae > Sander > Sander lucioperca. The sequence goes on from NC_050184.1 coordinate 12,562,061, forward strand.
GAGAAGAGGTCCTGATGCAGGGCTAGCACTGCTCTATAAAAAGCCCCATCATGTGTGTCTCTTGGGATCATACACGTGTACTCCTCCATGCTGTCCCAGTGCCCTGGAGGAACAACAATCACGTTACGAAAAAGCACAAAAAACTGGTTTCAGCAGGAAGCATTTAATAATGACTGAAAGGGCTAATTAACGGATGTCTTAAGACCTGACTTAGCAAGACTGAGGCAGATTGAAGTTTGGCAGCCCATCACTGCTGGTTTAAACAACACTTCACCTCAACTTGCTATGATTTAAATGATTGAAACCTCAACATTTTGCTTCCCAACTACAACAATAAAAGATGGTTTGAGTCTTCAGATAGACGGTGGTTGGGTTCGTCTAAGGGTTTACGACTGACTTAAGAAAGTCAAATCCACAGACCGCAAATCTCAGAGGATGCTTCTGCAGTGTGGTCCCTGCATTTCTCCACCACTGCACGTTACGATATGTCAATGTTATGACTGGATACCATTCCCATATGGTTATGTGAGGGGGACTTGGCAAGAGCTGTTACTGTTTTCATTGCTGCTCAGTTTAATTGCATTGTTGAGTCAGGCTGAGGATGGCCTAAATTCTCAGTGCTTTTCTCTTTTCTTAAAACCCAGCTGACTTTTCAATTGTTAGTTCATATATGATATGAAGTCTTTTTAGTGGTTACCTAAACCCCAGGCAGCAGCAGCAGCCATACGAGCCATCTTGGCCTGGGTTTCCTCGCTGACCAGCGTCCACTCCTCGCAGCACTGCTGGTGCAACTGGCCCCTGGAAAACATTAACCACAGGCTTCAGATGGTAGAAAAAGCAGATCCTGATTTGTTCAGTCCCATGTTCACAGTGATGACATCAGTGAATCAGGAACTGATTGTAGCTATCATCAGGTTCCCTAACTAATCAGGTAATCATGTGCACAGCACTTTTGTATACACTGCAGTACCAAAGGTATAGAGTCATGAGTAGCTGACATGAAAAATAACTGTCTAAAGCGATGCTATACTGTACTGGTCTAGTCTTTATCCTCAAGAGATAAAAGGTTCTTCTAAAGTCCATGTTCTAATGATAATGTATACATGTCAAGACACTAAATTTTCGTGGCCGGGTTGGCTGAGTGGGTAGAGCAGGCGCACATATACTGAGAGGTTTATGCCTCAACGCAGCGGTCCAGGGTTCGAATCTGACCTGTGACGATTTCCTGCATGTCTTCCCCCTCTCTCTCCCCTTTCTCACCTAACTGTCCCGTCAAAAATTAAAGGCGGAAAAGCCAAAAAATAATCTAAAAAAAAAAAAAAAAAAAAAAAAAAAACACAAAATTTTCTTTTCCTGCATGGAACAACAGTTGAAGAAATCCTTCACCAGAATAGCCAAGCTCTTCCAGCCAAGGATGAGGAGAAATTAGACCTGGTTTCTTTTACATCTGCCATTATTTATTTCTTAATTTGTTCTTAAAGATGAACATCTTAAATCAGTGTACCGTCCAGTAACAGTCCTGATAAAATCAAGTATCAAAGCAAACAGATGAATGTTCATGTTAGGGTCAGCTGCATCTAACCAAGACTAATCCCTCATGAACAACAATCAGTGCTGCATTGTCCAGGAGGAGATCAAACCTGTTGCATGTGTTTTACAGGCAGGAAGCTGGAGTGAGATTAGACTGAGGAAGAGAAAGAGGGAGGAAGGCACAGACAGATAAAAAGAGAGAGGAAGGTTTGGATAGGGGTCAGTGAAGTGAAGCCGTTCTCCAGCTGCCTGGCTATTGTATAACATGACAGCCACAAGTACAAAAAGCTCCGGTACGCTGGGTGTATGTGAGTTTGTCTACAGCAGACGAACAGAGAGTCCAGCGGAAGGAAGAGCTTGAGTTATAATTTGACTCAGCAGACTATTATTCACATTTTAGGAATTTCAATTGAGAAGTTGCTAAAATACATTTTAAAATAAGACATTAATTTAGCATGTCTTAATTTAACAGTCTTTTAAAGGCCCTACACTACAAACCATTGGTCCAGCCACACAGGGGTTTTTGCTTGTGCCTGATAAGACCTCTTCTCAGGACTGTGAGCGTGCACCAACTGTGTTTGATTGACATCTCCCTCACTCTCTTGTTAGTTTCCTTATACCTGAGACAAATAGACAGTTTTCACGGCACACGTTAACAATGACTCAGTTTCATTAAGTGTCCAGTAAGCCATGACCAGGACCCAGCTTACCTAATTGGAATGCAGTCATTTTTTAATCTTATCAATTCACACCTGTGTGGGTGTGCAGGGCATTTAAGTAACATTAGCATCATACTATAACAGAACAAAACTGCAACACAACTAGTGCTAAATATAGGAAATCAACATCCTGTTATTTTGGAATAAATTCTTGCCAAAATCCACTCTGTTTTCCAAAGAAAAGACTATTACAACCAAAAATGCAAATGCAATTTTTCTTTAAATAAAAGAGCACCAGTATTTATTAATTGTGTCAAAGGGGTTGTCTCAAAATAATGGACATTTTCCCAAACCCACTCCATTGAAAGAGACAATTAGTGGTCACAATTTGAAAAACACTAACATGTATTAGTACTGCATTGTATACAGTATACTGGACAGATAAAGAATACAGGGGGGTAGATAATAAAATTAAATAAAATTGGCCCTAATATTGTAGCAGTGATGACTTAGCCAATTCAAAGTCCTTTTTCATTAAGTGTTTCACCCCCTTGATTAAATAACTTCAAAACTTTGTACATTCTAGACCAAAGGTTACTTCAAAGCTGCCGAATACTCAACTAAGGTTTGAGTTCAAGTGTCAAAAACATCAACTACACATAAAACAATCACTCTGAGCAGCGGATTATCACTGAGAACACGGGTCCATTATCCCCTTGTATGTACCTTAACAGGGAACAATGTTTCTGTCTGATCTCCTTTGACTAATGACCCTGGTCAACTGCCCAGGCTTACCCAGCCACAAACAAACAAACATAAACACAAAGCCTCTCTTCAGCTGAATAATTTTCTTGTGAAACTACTGAATCATTTTGTGTGAAATGACTCAGTGTATACATCAATGGCACAAGGAGGCAGGTTACATAAGCAAATTAACATTTGCTTAACGTTATGAGCACTGTGACGATCAACATATTTGGATCCCTCAGAGAGCTTGTGATTTTCCTTTTCTCTAAAAAAAAAAAAAAAGGTCTTTGAAGGTGGGTTGGGTGTTACCAGGCTGAGCCTCAGCTGTGGTGAGGTTTCATTGGAGTGGTGGCGCCTCTTACTGCCGTTGGATGCCTGTTCATGCATTTCCCGGTAAAATTACTCCGGTCAACTAAGAGGAACTTTTCTCTCTCTTTTGGCCCAGTTATCAAAGGCCTCCATGTCAGGACTCATTAGGGAATAGGCTGCCGACGCAAATTAAAAATGAGAGATGGAATAGCTCACAGCAAGTATACTACCTCAGACAATCTCTTTATCCATTAGAGCCAAGGTTAAAAACTAAAGAAACTAATTTCTTCTTCATCACTTCAGCAAATCACACAACACATTAATACAAAAATGCCCACAGCAGTTTGTTTTTAGAAAACCAACTTGAATTGTAAATTGAATACAGGTCAGCAAACATTAACACTGATTCTCTTAAGTGTTTACACAGGAAAATAAGTAACACTTTTAAATAACCATCATTAATAATGGTAAATTAACTCCAACCCAGACTGGACAACTGACATACCATTCTCCCAGGGCCTCTAAGCAGCGCATTCTGCCCAGGATGAGCTCTGGATCTTCTTTGTTCATGTCAATCTTCTTGTCGTATGCTACCAGGGCATCCTCCCACTCATGTAGCTTCTCATACCAAGTGGCTTGGATTTCCTAGTAGTTACAAGCAGAAAGGAGACACATGAGAAACATTAAACTGGAAGCATGTCACTGTAAGATACCAAGCAATTAACCTGAACTACTTCTCTGTTTCATTACAAAGTTTGTTATCTAGAACAGTTGACAATTTAATACATTTGGGTTTTTTGTGTTAGCAAAAAGTATTGAAAGTAAAGTAAGTAAGTAAAGTTTATTTACATAGCACTTTTCACAGATAATCACAAAGTGCTTTACAATAAATTGGAATATGAAAAAAAAGACGTAAAAATACAAGGAAAACATAGGTACATAAAATCAGACAGCCATAAAAGCCCTTGTCTAACTAAAAGCCTGTTTGAATAGCCAAGTCTTCAACTGCTTTTAAAAGAATCAACAGCATTTGAACAACGTAAAGAGCGGCAGTGCATTCCACAGCCTGGGTGCCACTGCCTGAAAAGACAGATCCCCTCTGGTTTTAAAATGAGTGCAGGGGACCACTAACAACATCTGACCTGATGACCTCAGACACCGGGAAGAAGTGTGACGCTGTATCAGGTCAGACATATTAGGAGGAGCTTGTCTGTGCAAGGCTCTAAAAGTAAGGACCAACATTTTAAAATGTATTCTAAAATGAACTGGTAACCAGTGAAGTGATGCCAAAACAGGTGTGATGTGCGCTATTTTGCTTGTGTGAGTTAAAGCCTCGCAGTGGATTTCTGAACAACCTGCAGACGGAAAAGCTCTTTCTTGTTCAAACATGTAAAAAAACTGTTACAATAATCTAAACAAGACAAGATAAAAGCATGGATGATCATTTCCAATTCAACCTTCGCGTCAAAGTTCAGAGTTATGTTCCTGAGTTGAAAGTAGCAGTTTCTAATTAACTGTTTGGAGTGATGCTCCAAGGACATCGCAGAATCAAAAACAACACCTACATTCCTTAGGCTCGGTTGGAGACAAGCCTAAAGCACCAATATGCTGCTTAATCAGCGGGACGCTACTTTTAGGGTCAATAATTAGTGTTTCCGTCTTATCTGGGTTCAGCAGCAAATAGTTGTCACTTAACCCCTGCTTGATGCTAGTAAAGCAGTTTATCAAGGACAAAGGTTTGTAGAGCTCAGTAGCCTTAAAGGAGCAGTACAGCTGGATATCATCATCAGCATAAAGATGGTAATGGTAATGGTAAGATATGTCACTGAACTGGCTTATTATCTGTCCAAGAGGGAATATACAAAACGAACAGAATCGCTCCCAGAACAAAACCCTGAGGTACCCCACATGACAACCCTGTAGTGTCCGACATGATCTGGTTTACAAAAACACTGAAGTTCTGCCAGAAAGGTAAGAAGTAAACCATTTTAAAGTGCCCATATTATGAAAAAATCACTTTTTCTGGGATTTGGGGTGTTCTTTTGTGTCTCTGGTGCTTCCACACACATACAAACTTTGAAAAAAATCCATCCATGCTGTTTAGAGTGAGATACGGTTTCTGAATGTGTCCTGCCTTCAGTCTCTGGGTGAGCTGGTCAAAATCGGCACGGCTTGTGACGTCACAAGCCGAAACGAGCAGGCTAACCGCAACCATTAGCTCGTAGCGTTAGCATGCTAACGCTAATGCTAACGCTAGCATGCTACCTCGTTCTCAATAGCAAAGCACTGCTACAACACACACAAGTTCACGATAATCTACAAAAGAACTACTTCCATGTGCGCCCTCATTTAGAAGTCTCCCAGCTAATCCTGCCTTGTAACTGACCGAAGTTGTAGAAACAGCCTTTCTTTTACTGTCTATGGAGCTAGCTAGCTGACATGATCTACATCTGAGCTACTGCACATATGCGAGTGTTTGAAAATTAAACCATGTAAACCTATTCTGGTACAACCTTAAAATACAATATGAACCTGAAAATGAGCATAATATGGCTGCTTTAAACTGATCCAGACATTCCAACCAGATCGTGAAGTCTACTGATCATAATAGTATGCTCAATGGAGTCAAAGGCAGATGAAAGGGCTAATAGGACCAAAACTGTGTGTTCCCCAGAGTCAGCTGACATCATAATGTCACTAGAGACTTTAAGTAATGTTGTTTCCGTGAAATGCTTTTTGTGGAAACCTGACTGAAATTTGTCAAAAATGTCATGGTTCTGTCTGGTTGATATTAGCTGGGAGAAGTATTGAGATCTAGCCTTTCTCAGCATTTCATTTAAAGAAGACCTTAGCTCCCTAAGGTGAAGTCTATCGAGTTTAGTCTACTTCCATAGACGCTCAATCCGTCAACAATTTCTCCTAAACTGCTGTATTGATTCATTTATCCAGGGACGAGACTTTTTTATGAGTGGGAAGGCTTGATTTCACAGGTGCATTTCATCTAAAATTGCCAAACACTGACTATTAAAAGACTGAGTAAAAACATTAGCATCACTGCATCCTAACAGTGAACCTGGTTCAAACTACACACCTTGTCCTTTCACAGTCACCCAAAGACTTCCATAACTTATATTAGAATTTTGCATGGTTGATTAGAGATTCCCAACTTAATCAATCAATCCTGGACCTATTATATTTAAATGCTGACCTCCTGTAAAAGTGACTTGGGTCTTCTTTTAGGAGACACCAACCAATGATACATATATAGATCTCATCCAACCTTTGCTTTACTGATGGTTCCTGACTGGTATACTAAACAGGGAAACCTTGCATCCTTCCACAATAAAGCTTTCCAAATGGTCACCTCATTAACAAGGTTCCTGGAAGTGCACAGTGAAACTGTTTTACTGAGTCTTTTCACTTTTAAAGGTCTTATGACATGCTGCTTTTTGGATGCTTTTATATAGGCCTTAGTGGTCCCCTAATACTGTGTCTGAAGTCTCTTTCCCGAAATTCAGCCTTGATGAAGAATTACAGCCACTACGAGCCAATCCCACAATGAGCTTTCCTTAGGATGTGCCATTTCTGTGTCTGTAGCTTTAAATGCTATTGAGGAGAAGAGAAGTGGGGCAAGGTGGAGGGTGGGGGTGTGGCCTTGACCAGCTTGCGGCCACGGTTGTAGCTCTATTTCCTCATGGGTGGGCCAAATTCTCTGGGCAGCTGTGGACGGCGGGCCTTACAGAGACCTTACAAACCGCTCGCCATTAAGAAATCATTACGGTTTGCATTTTTTGTATGAAACATATCCTTTTACACTGGAAAAAAGTAAATAGTAGTTTTTTAAGAAATACACAGCAGCGACATATAAAAGGTGTAAATAAAATCCAAAGATCCTGTCCATTGGATGAAAAAGTCCATCATTTTTCTTCTTGCTGTTGACTACTGATCAGCGTAACAGATGGTTTTTCCATGTACTGCACATTAGGAACAGGGTGTTCTGGGAGCATGTGTCTCAAATGGCCCTCATCCCCATGTTAAACTGTGTGTATGGGGAAATGGCATCCCATTAAGTGTGTACATTAAGGTGTACGCGGACAAGAGACCACATATAATACAGCACACTGTCACGGGCGGCTAAGCTAACTAAGAAAGTATTTAGTCTGAAAATGTATCAAGAAATGCAAAGGTCAAATGAATTGGTTAGGGCTGTTGCTAAAGGTATAAATGGCACAATGTTTTTTGCAAAGGCCCTCTGCAGCAGCGTCCCTGTTGTGCCATTGTGGTGGTACGATTGAAAGAGGATTTTTGTCCCAGTGTCGGCCTGAATGCAACATAGGGTGAGAGGGGGGAAAAGCACTCACCAGTTCTCCAAAATGCTTCATGGCGTACTCAAGCACCCCAGATGCCGCTTCTGGCTGCTGCAGTTTATTGTTGATGCTGCAAGATATGACAAAAACAACCACAGGTTAGGATCCACGGTATATACGGTCAACAGTCGGGTGGCGTTCAACAAACCCCAATTCCAATGAAGTTGGGACGTTGTGTAAAACGCAAATAAAAACAGAATACAATGATTTGCAAATCCTTTTCAACCTATATTCAATTGAATACACTACAAAGACAAGATATTTAATGTTCAAACTGATAAAACTTTGTTATTTTTTTGTGCAAATATTCATTCATTTTGAATTTGAGGCCTGCAAAACATTCCAAAAAAGCTGGGACAGGGGCATGTTTAACACTGTGTTACACCAACTTTCCTTTTAACAGCACTCAATAAGCAGGAACTGAGGACACTAATTGTTGAGGCTTTGTAGGTGGAATTCTTTCCCAGCATTAATGGTGCCTTCACAGATGTGCAAGTTACCCATGCCATGGACACTAACACACCCCCATAACATCACAGAAGTTGGCTTTTGAACTTAGCGCTGATAACAATCTGGATGGTCCTTTTCCTCTTTGGCCCGGAGGACATGACGTCCATTGTTTCCAAAAACAATTTGAAATGTGGACTCATCAGACCACAGCACACGTTTTCACTTACTTTACGTCCTCATGCCCAGAGAAGTTGGCAGCGTTTCTGGGTGTTGTTGGTATATGGCTTTTGCTTTGCATGGTGGAGTTTTAACTTGCCCTTGTAGATGTAGCGACGAACTGTGTTAATTGACAACGGTTTTGCGAAGTGTTCCTGAGCACATGTGGTAATATCCTTTACATAATGATGTCAGTTTTTAATGCAGTGCCGGCTGAGGGATGGAAGGTCACAAGCATTCAATGTTGGTTTTTGGCCTTGCCACTTACGTGCAGAGATTTCTCCAGATTCTCTTGCAATTGTACGTTGAGAAATGTTGTTCTTAAACTATTGGACTATTTGCTCGCGCAGTTGTTCACAATGTGGTGAATCTCGCCCCATCCTTGCTTGTGAATGACTTAGCCTTTTGGGGATGCTCCTTTAATACCCAATCATGACCAATTAACCTCTTCACCTGTGGAATGTTCCAAACAGGTGTTTTTTGAGCATTCCTCAACTTTCCCAGTCTATTATTGCCCCTGTAACAGCTTTTTTGCAGGCATCAAATTCAAAATGAGTGAAGAGTTGCAATTTCTTTTTCATTTTTTTTTTTCCAAGTTTATCAGTTTGAACATTAAATATCTTGTCTTTGAGTGTATTCAATTGAATATAAGTTGGAAAGGATTTGCAAATCATTGTATTCTGTTTTTATTTACATTTTACACAATGTCCCAACTTCATTGGAATTGGGGTTTGTATTACAGTGGGTCCCAGGTCTGTTTGCCATTATGTGTAATACCCGAGTGGAGATCAGACAGGCTGACCATGATAAAAGTGCTGTTAGTGTGTATTCAAATTGCATCTGCGGCTACAAGGTGGTACCAAATGACCTGCGTGAGCGAGTGCCCCTGCTCAGGAGGTGAAGGGTCAGAGAGCACAGGTCAGGCAGTAAATTAGCAATGCTAGCAATAGCAGCCATAGCAACAAGCAACATTGTTATTTTAGTTTAAAAAGACAAACGGCCAAAGTTATCTTTACTATGCTAGAAAAAACAAAACTGCAAAGCTGATTCTTAACGAGCCGTCTTTGTCATGATCCGTTACCGTGACATCAAGTGGACTTTTAAACTAAAATAACAAGTGGATTAGCCTTGCTGTCTCAATCAGCAAGAGAGGAATAACAGAATGGATGTATTTTACCAACTTTCTGGGCAAGGAGGTTGGCCAGGCACAGGGGAGAAGGCTACTTACATTACATTAGGTAAGACACAAAGTTTTGTTTTGACAACTTGTAAATTAACGTTAACTTGTAAATAGCAATCACCTGTCAAATTGGTGCCATGTCTCCCAGGTAATATATTTTCGGGTCTGTTTTGGGCACAAATATTTGGACCTGTGAAGACCTCTAGCAGAGTCAAGGTTGTCTTCACCAGATTCCCACCCACAAACAGCTGTGATTATTAGAATGCAGAACAAAGCCAGTGGAACTACTACCCCTGTTTTCTCCAGGGATGAATGAGAGTTGTGTCCCTGAACTATCAATGTGACTTAAAGAAAAGTAATTTACCCAACAATGAGGCAGTTTTACCATTGCCAACTAAGAAACCTGTTTCAATGCATTTTGGCAATGTAGAATAAATGTTTACTCTTTCAGCAAGGTGGTTATTGTGAAAAGTAAATGCACCTATTGACATTTGTCACACTTGTTTCACAAATGATGCGTTATCTGTCAAGACACCACAATTCCCGTTTGTACACCTTCCACTCACCCGCACCGCCACCACATCTGGAAACACTCATATGAACCGCAAGTCTATTATATTTCCTCAACTGCAAAACCTGTGTGCAGCCACAGCCAATACATCTGTAAAATGTAGCGTTTGAAGAGAGCTGGTATGCAGTGGAGTTCCTGAGGACAGCAGGCAAAAGTTGATGAAGGATACTTGAGCATATATGTCAGAAATCTGGTTTGACAGAGAGTAAAGGTAAAAGGTTTTGAGGGTAAAGACCACAAAATGTGATGAAATGGCACAGCAAGTGGTCATGCCAAAGCTTAGGGAGCTGCTGGTGCAGGCCTGCATGATGACAGGTAAAATAACAAAAAAACCACAACAGGAGCTGGAAATAACTTTCAAAAAGCAATCGCTGCCTTCAGGGACTCAATGCTCTGAGTTGCTAGTCATGTGCCAATATGTGTCCCAAGAAAGACTTAATGCAACTAAGGATGAACCAATCCTGCCGATTCTCTCCTGATACCGATTCCGGTACACAAATTCAAAGTACTGACGATCACAGAACGCTGATACCAGTGATGATACCAATACCAGCGCTGTTTTCACTTTTACAATTTATAATCTGTTTGGACGTGATTGGGATAAATATTCTATGTGTTATAATCATTTTTAACAATAAGTGTTCATACAACAACATTCCATAATTAAGACACAATTTAATAATAAAATAAAATAAAAAAAGTGCATCTGGTGTTTCGAATTGGTACCCATCAAGCAAACTTATAAAGAAGGAACAGTCATCACATAGATCATTGGTGCCAAGCCTTTAGCATTCTACATGTATTTGATTGTAATAGAGAATATTTGTTATTTATAACTAACCAACCATCAAACTGTTTGATATTTAATAATATTCAGGATGGCTAATGTTAGCCAGCCCTATCGATAATGTTTCCTATTATTTTTAGAAGGTGGCGCTAATCGCCAAATTTTATATTATTAATTACGGGTTCGGTACTTGTTACTTTGTTTGTCAATGAACCTTGACCTTGTACATTAATTTGGAGATAAAACCCCGTTAGTAAGAAATAATCCTTGTGAAGGTGTAAAAGACACAGACAGGGAGCTGCAGTGTTGATGAGTAGCAAATCTTACGTTCCAGCCTCTCTAGCTTAATCGTTTCATCATGATTTATATGTCGGACCTGCCCAGTTTGCTCATGTTTCATGATGTAGCTGCTGCTGGGCAGAGCCATGATCTGTTTCGAGATCAATAACAAGGAAAATAACGCTGGCACCAAAGTCTGGCACCAATGCAAAATTCTAATGACGTAGGACTCTTCCTTCTTTATAAGTTTCCTTGGTACCTGTATGCAACAAGAACAATGGTAGCCATGTGGGGTAGCTTCAATCATGTAGGTGTGCTACAGAAGTGTATTGTCAGAATAGTGAAGCCCTACATGTATATCTTGTAAGCCATTTTAAAAAAGAGAGAGAGAGAGAAAGATTGTCTGAACATACCACATGCAACATCCATCCATCCATCAGCTATACACTCTAATCACTGCACCATTTGTGTAACACTGATTGTGTTACTAAAATTTCTAAAAAAGTGTTCTTAAAATAAAATGGTATTACAGTAACAAAAATTTCAGAATTGATATACAAGTTCTAAGATCTATCCCAAACTAAACCAAACAGTGACGCAGGATATCCATCATATCTTTTGGCCTTGCGTGACAATGAATATTGTCCTTTCACATCCTTTAGTTTTTGAAGTGATTTTTCAAAAGATCCTGGTGTAAACAGATGACTGAGGGTGCAAGACTTTACGAACTGAAGGAAATCAAACTAGACAAGGATGTGATTGCATAACATGGAAAAGTGAGCTCACTTTAGTAAATAAGCATTTGTGTGTGACCCTCATGGGGCTTGATAGAGTGCCATGCACTCTTTCAGCAACCAATTAAATAACAATCCCACAGTCTTCAATAAACACAACTACTATCCATTATTCTGACTATCACTGACGATATTACATGGGTATGTTGTGTATACTTGGTAATTTAAATTGGACCAACAAATTACTACTTGTCAAATAATCAACTTAGCATCAAATGAACAAATATCTGCAAGTCCTCCATGTCGCACCACACACAAGCTGCAGAGGTATGTGCTAAAGCTGCCCAGATGTGGTTTCATCTGAGGAGACAAATCAGAATAAGGGCTTTCTCTCCTGCGGACCCTGGAGATTTCATTGTCCCTCAGCTGAAGTCATCTGGCTGCCAGCTCCAAGCACACGCAGTCTAAACACATCCAGATGACAAGGCTCACGTAAAGTTCTCCTCAAGTAAAAACGCCATCAAACTGTGGCCAGGTTAGCACAGTTGGTAGAGCAGGCGCACATATATATAGGTTAATTCCTCGACGCAGAAGGTCCAGGGTTCGAGTCCGACCTGTGACGATTTTCCTGCATGTCTTCCCCCCTCTCTCCCCTTTCATATCTAGCTGTCCTATCCCTTAAAAGGCAGAAATGCTCAAAAAATAATCTTTAAAAATTAAAATTAAAAAACCTCCATCAAACTACAGTATTAGCAAGAAGAAAACTTCTTGAAACCACTGTCAAGCCTCTCTCTCGTGCAGGGCCACAAGTCTCACTTCCTAACTGAACTTTTCTCAAAATTTGCTCATGTGAGACATTGACAAGTCACTGCAAAGAACTTGAGCTTAAGTCCTAACAATTGTAAAACCGTCATGATTTATTATATCATGCCACGAAATTTAGAAAAATGTGCTGTGTATCCTGAATCAGATTTCTTTGTGGTCTGATTCTAAACCCTGAATGAGGTTAGCACGCGGCTCTTTTCCACAGAAGTTCAGGAGAGAAGATCCTTGATAGCTGATACTTTTAAAATGCACAAGGCCAGTCAGACTCTATAATGTAAAAAAACAAAATAGTCTGAGAGTGAATTAAATCACATATTTGACAGGACACATGCAGACCCTATACCTACATTTGGCCAAATACAGAAAGAACAGTTGGTCTTTCATCTTACCTTATGACTGCACATTTTTATTGGCCCTTCTATTACAAAAACAGAGCACTGCATCATTGCTATTTAAACATTTCTGACCAGAGGAGAAAGAAAAACAATCACCTTAAACAGACTCATGCTTCATATTTGGCTTTTAACTATACAAAGATTTATAGTGATGTTGTATGTTTTTGGCATATTTTAATCAGAAATGTTGACTGAATATCTCAGGTGGGACCTAGGTAGAGGCATGCTGTTAACACACAGAGAAACAAACCACTTGAACTCTACTTGTGTCTCAAGAGTAAAACACAAATTATTTATCACACTGCTAACTCTAAACCAGCATGTGTACATAAGATTCTGATTAATATAATACATTTAACCATGATTACCCTGGGTCAGAAAGCAGCAAGCTTTTTTTTTTTTTAAATGTTAAACCATAGAAACAAAATCCCTTCTACTCTACTAAAATAATCCATAATCCCCATCTCAACTATTCTAAAGTGGCTTGGCTATTTCGTTGAGAGGAGAGAGCATGATCCTTTAGGAAATTGCAGATATGTCCCCCCAGAGAGGGTAAGAAGTACGTGAATCTCACAGAAAGGAAAAATTGGGCCTCACTACTGGACCTAATTTAATCTAATTAGGAAGATATCCACTTAATCCTTACTGCTTTTTGGGCCCTTTGCTTGCCAAGTGCTGACTCCATTCCATAATGTTGAACATAATAAGTTCAAAATGGGAATGGCTATCTAATCACTGTTCAAGGAAAAGCTGAATCAAGGTCCATTGAATTGATTTACAACATATGTGAATCAATTCAACATATTTGTAAGTTTGGATATTTCTTAAAAACATCTTATATAATATTGGCAAATGTTATCAACAGGCTTTCAATGGAAGTACATTAATTAATCACTGAAGACTGGTGCACTGACACCTGTCCTGCAGGTCTCTCATTAGGTGCAAGTTGTGAATTGCCAAACCTAGTTACTGCATTGTCAAAGCATGCACACACAAAAAACGGTTCAAATACGTGGGAGAGTTGAACCGTATGTAGAGGTTAAATATGAAAAAATCACAATGTGAATCACAAACTAGTGGAGTTGGGCAATAAGTTAGTTTGATCACTTTACAAGAGAGAAAATGCTGCCCATATACATTTAACATGTTAGGTTCATGGTTTGATTCGGTCCTTACAAATCATTACATGTGACTAAGGCAAGCCAAAACAGCAACTGCTTAGCTGGTCCATTACTTTCACACCACTGAGCCTTAGCTGTCTGACACTTCTTTGGACTTTGTGCCTAAAAAAAACCATTCATTCGTGTGGCAGCCAAAATGCAATCAACAATATTCCCAGGCAGAATGAATCCAGCTATCTAGCACCTTAGGTGAGTCTTTCCATTGCACAGGCCTTGTCCGAGCAGACTACAAATAAGAAACGTGTGGAGTCGGAACTTTGCTGACAACACTCACTACACTGCTTCAACCGATGTCTCTGAAACAAACACTTTCTAAGACAACAGGGCATGAGAAGGCCCATCCAAGATGACCTCATGTTTACAAGAAAACATGTCAAGCGGTGGGAGTCACTACATCAGCGCGTATTACAAAACAATTCTTTTATTCAGTGGCACAAGTACGAAAATCCTCAAAACACACACACACACACACACACACCTGGAAAGGACATATCCATTGTTCACTCATCTCACACACACCAGCTACTGTATAAAGAAGAAAAATTAAGCTATAACACATTTAGCAAAAGAAATTTAAGAATGCAAACCTTCATGAACTTCAAAATTAGTACTGCTTATGAAGTGTTGAACTAAAGCAAGTCTTGATTTTTGCAAGATTGATGGTCTTGGAAATAGTTAGTTTTAAATGATTCTCCTTTGTTCATTTTATCACAGTGACCAGTGTAGCATGAACTACATTTGTTTTCCTTCTCCGTCCAGAAAAAAGTTGCACCGACAATCCCACTCAGACATCAGTCATGGGCAGTTAGAGAATGATTGACATTAATTGGTCCAAAACATTCCTATTTTTTCAGCTGGATATGTTTTTAGCAGCAAAACCAGCTTTGAAAGAAAATGATACTGTACTACTGGCATGTGAATCAGTTGATGAATGAAGGCAGGTTAAGGCAAGGCTGATATATTTCTATAAGCCCTTTCAAACAAAGACAAATCAACTTGTTTTTGGGGACAAGCCTTTTGCTTTATTTTTGTACAAATGAGTTATCTAAAATCTGCTGCTTGATACTGACATTCTTCATTTTACCATTTGCTTTTAAGAGTCAAACAACGAAATTATCTCCAACGGTTTGAAGCCCAGAACTACAGTGCTTTGATTAAAGAGCCCCTATTATGCTTTTTTTTTTATTTTTCCCATCTTTTAGAATGTTATATATTTTTTTGTGTAATAGATGATTAATGATGTCATTGATTGAGAAAGCCAGCCCAGTTTTTCAAATGTTGCCCATAGGTGGTGCTTGAGCAAGCACAGTCCGCCCAGTGGCTTGTTTGAATTTGGTTGACCAATCAAACCAGACTGGGCTTTTCAGGAAGGTGGGTGTCAGTACCCGATCCGTACTGCCTGTAAGATCCGTTAATTCATGCATGCGCAGAAACTCAACGTGTTTTACGACACTGCCTGATCAGTTCTACGCTTGCGCACAGCTCTATGGTTACCGGAAGAAAACATTAGACAGTGACAGTAGACCGTTATGATGGCAGAGATGAAGTTTACAAGGTGTTTGCTGGAGTTGCCGAAAGTATCTGTTAATGATATACGGAGGTCGTCCGGCCATCCAGTACAACACCATGTAGCAAATTAAATAAAGACTTCAAATTTTACGTTTCATCATTTCTTTGCAACTTTGAAGGTAATTTGCTAACGCTAGCTAGCCTGAGCTAGAAGCCTTCCTTTGGTGTTTTAAGTCATGACTCCGTCCTGCTTCAGGTTAATCTTGCTTGAAATATAGTTTAAACATGTGCATATACCTCTCACTTTACGTGTTTGTACTTTTATGAAAGTATCAGGTAAAAACAGGGCTACAAATGAGATCTCTGTGAGAGACCAGCATACTCCTAGCTAACTATTATGTAGCTCAATGCTGGACATTTCACCCCAAATTCCGGTCACTTTACTGTATTTGTTTTTTTAGGGTACAAAGTCCTGCTACATACGTACATATATAGCTAGCTATATATGCTCCGCTATGTCGCGTTAGCATGCAGCTACAATAGTTAGCTATAAGTATGCTAACGTTAGATTGTAGTGGAACGAAGTAGCACTTTCTAACGTAAAAAATCGCAGATTAAGGGTTCTGAACCAAACACTACACAATCAGACATGTTTCAGCAGGAATGTGACCCGGAATTGGGGAGAATTTAACAACATTGCCAGCTAAGATGACATGTTTACTGCCGTTAGCATGTAGCTACTATAGTGGTATACAGCAGTGGTGTCTGGAAGAGCTGTCATCCCGTCTTCGAAAGGACACTTATGTACGTTTACACTTCATCGCATTAATAATATACAGTCTATGGTTATTAGTCAAGACGAAGTATTAAAAGTAAAAACATTAACATAAACAACACAACAACGACGTTGCTACACGGTTTAGGATCAGTGACAACTGACAACAAGTCTTGATTGTTTGTATGACTATTGTATAATAAAGATTTAATACAAAAGTTGTGATGTTTGGTCGTAAAGTGTTTCAACGCATGCGTAGTACAAATCGCACAGGGACAATGTTAGTTTTCTACTACGTAATAATGCGCATGCGCAGAACGGATCTTGCAGGCGGTACGGATCGGGTACTGACAGTGGGCCAAAAGCTCACTCTGGGCCAGATGTACTAACGCTTTTGCGCCCACTTCAGGCTTTCATTTCGCAACGTGCACGTAAAAGCATGGCGAGGTATGTACAAACAGGCCGCACTGAGGTAAAAGCGCAGACTGCCTGTCGCGGGGACTGAAAATGGCAAATTGCGCTTTTCCTTGTCATGCATATGTATTCATGGGTGGGTAAAGGGGAAAGTGGGAGTTTCCCATAAAGAGATGGGAGGAGAAGCGTAAAGTGCGCCTAATTATGTATTCCGTGGTATGTACAAACACCTCCTGTGAAAGTGCGCCTCTATCTTGCAGTGAAAATTGTCCGCCTCTTAAAAGCAGGTGTAAACCAGCCGCAAGCGGGTTTCCTCGCGTTTGCCTCCTGGTGAAATGGCAGCAGTAATCCGATCAAGACAAAGACATAGGCTGAAAAAGATTTGAAAAGCTGAAAAGATTTTTGCCACGAGGATCACACTTTGTCAGTTGAGTGAACACAAAATCATTAAGCGTTACAGATTAAGCAGCCGTGCAAAATTACAGTTACTGGAAGAAATCAAAGATGACATTGAATCCCCGACTCAGCGTTCACATTCCATTCCAGCAGTTGTTAAACTCCTCACTACATTACAAATATTGGCATCAGGATCATTTCAAACAGTTATAGCATCAGCAGTGGGAATATCGCAGTCTGCACTCAACCGTATCATAGCACAAGTACTTAACGCTTTGCTACAGCGCACTAGTCAATACATACATTTCCCCACCACTAATGCCGAAATAACACGCATCAAGCAGGATTTCTTTGCCACCGCCCATTCAATTAGCGCTTTTAAATGCACGCAATTTACAGTATAGCAAGCGGAAAAGGGCACTGATTACCCGATGAACTGCAGGTTTGGTAAATACGACGTAAGCTGATGTATCACAGCATGCGCTTTCTGCGGGTTGGCCACGGCGCTGATAACGCTACTTTCGCAAATGTACGTACAATCTGGCCCCCAGTGTTTCAGGTGGAGGCACTGCAGCAATGGACAGTATGAGAAACATGTTTTTTGAACATCAAAGCATGTAAAACTATTCTAGGAGAGCCCGAGAGTACAAATCTGATGCTGATAACGAGCATAATAGGAGCTCTTAAATGTTGTGACATACCTAACGCCGGTGTCATTCAACACCATCTAAAATATGGACTTAAATCTTAAACTTGTAAAACATGAACACAACATAGATCTTTAAGGGTAGCACGCACACATCTTCTCTGGAAATTATGCGCAACATGTTGGCCTCTGTGTCTTATGAAACAGCAATGCATCACTGCATGAGATAAGCATGGAGGGATAGAAAGTGGTTACCTCACCCGCTTCCTTCCAGATCGCCCTGGGATGTGTGTGGCTAAAGGAGGGTTGAACTCATCTCTGACACCATCTGACTAGCCCTTTGTCTCTCATTTCTTCAAAAACGTCAAGACAAAAAGGTGGTTGTTTCGTCACCGAGCAGATGCCGCAGCATGAGGAAACACTTAGTATCCCTTGACTTTGAAAGAATTTCTTCGAAATGACCAAAATCAGCTCTCCCAGTGAAGCTTATCATAAAGTTTAGTACTTGTGAAATGTGGAATTGTACATAGGAAAAGGGCAAATAAACAGTGGTATCGCAAATAATGAAAAACACGTCTCTGTTGATATAGTATACAGTATATAGAGAAAACAGATCGGTCGCATAATTTCACGCAACATTTTTTTTCCTCAAGGAAGTTGACGTGTTAGGGGGGCCATTGAGACATCAGCCGGAGAAACCATTCCACCCATGTTTACACCACAGTATCACCACATTGGGACGCCACTACAGAATGTGTCTCCTGGGCTCCTCACCTTCAGGTCAAGAGGCCAACAGAACAAAGCGTCTCCAGTGGCCTCCAAAAAAAGTCCTTACAGCTACCTCATTGGAATGCTGCTGTTGCCATGTGGACAAAGACATCTGTATACTATGTTTCTGGTTTCCACGGGTGACATATTGACAACATTTTTAAAGTGAAATTATCCATTAAAGATTTCCAATGGAAGATGCCAGTTCATTTTTATTTTTTTATTTTGTTCTATTGAAATTGACTCGTGCTATAATTGAGTTTTCTCCAAAATAAATAGTGTCGTAGTAGTAGTAGAGTCATAAAGCAGCAAAGCACCAGCTATTGCTCAAAGAGGCAAAAGTATTTAGTATATTTATAGTTTTTATACTTGTACTGGTTACACTGTGTTCATATTTATTGAGGAATTCTAAGTACATGGATATAGATACAGAAGTAGTTAAAGCTTATACAGCTTCATTAAACAAAGTAAGAGTTTTTTGCATTTTCACACACCTCAATTAATGGTTAGACCTACTTAAATGCCTGGGATCATTCTAATACCCACAAAGCTAAAAAAACAACAACAATGGGATCCCTAGATGCTGGCACAAATGGTTTTCTGTCCCACAATTTTTACATCCCAGTGTCACGAAACGTCTCTCTGAAGAAGTGCCACATGGCCAACTGTGTTTACAAAAAGCAGGGGGAATTCTTATAAAAGGGATAGTGGCTTATCCACCCTTCTTCCCCTCCTGTACTATCTGTCCCAGCTACTGGTTTGAAGGGTGGCGAGCAGACGGCCACTGCCTGACCTGCATACGATGTGCAACAACAAGACGCCACCTGGTAGTCATCTCCAGCTTAAGCCACCAGACCTCTTGATGGCCTGCCAGGGCATAAAGTCTGCCACTCTAAGAGCTGGATACACTGGTGCATACTGTCTCCTTCATTATGGAAAATATGGAACAGTTTATTTCACCCAATACGTGACCAGGTTTAACTGAGATGCAGATCATTATGCAATGTATTATTTTAAAATTCAAATCCATGGTAACCTAGGTATACTTGTCTTATAAAAGATAATATCCATCCCATCGGCATGTAATTTCAATTCAAACTGTGCTAATAATTAAGCTAGACTGTATGTTATAACTACCAATAGTATCTGTAAATGTAAAATAAATCCAGCAAACCTGCTTTTTTACAGTAAAGAACAAAAATTGTTCTTAAAAACGATCATAAAGTGAATCACAGGGAGCCCATTTCCAATTTCCATCCTTTGATATGTTTTGTTTATCTAAACACAGAATATATTAATGATTCACAAAATACTGAGTGTAAGGCGCACAAGCAAATATAATGCCTTTAAATAAGCCAAAACAATAACATTTGTAGAATTCAAACTGAGGATCTTCTGTGCGGACAGAGCTGACAGGTGGAATAGGTTACTGTTAATAAAGATTATGTAATTCTAAGTTTTGAGATAGAGGCCCTGGAATCCACTGGCTCCTGCTTTTACCTCCTGCCTTTCCTGTAATTGAACCCATGAGTTCTCCGATGACAGCTAGGCCCCGGTGGTCACTGTTTGATTACAAAACGTTTTTCCAGTGTATTTAGGGACACAAAAGCCGTCTGTGAGAATGTTCTGACTAACAACACTTTGTTTTGTCAGCTCGCACTTATCAAAGATAGATGACTGCTGCAAAGCACAACAGGGTGTCCAACCTGTCTTACAGGGGAAAGGAAAAAATCTGTTCAATGAAATGTGTGGGCTTCCCAAGGAAGTCATATAAAGAAGGCGGCTTTGGGTAGGCTTAGTGAATACCTCTAATGTTAAGAGGAGCCATGCATTTTTCACACAGAGCCTGGTGAGACATAGTTAGAGGGTAAATGCTGTTTAAAGAAGCTGTTTTGAAGGGGAAACTGCATGATGCTAAACATATAAAACAGCATCCATCTGGACTTTCTTGTACAAGCACTGAATGACAGAGTCCAGGACCAGAGGAAAGTGATGCCGCTGGGATGCATTGCTGGAGAGTGAGATGTGACTCACAATGAGAAAATCCAGGAAGGCAAATTATCCACATTTTTCCAAGAGACTGACGCACATCAATGACTTAAGGTTAAGATTTAAGGTCAACAGGCACTACGCATCATCAAACATTACATTATTTTTATAATATTATTAGTTAGAAACATCTGTCAACTGTAGCTATTATGTTGACAGAAGCTAAGGTTAGAAAATAGAGCAAACATTCAGACTAGTAAACTTTCTGCTGTTGGCAGCAGAGTTAGAACTAGTTTCTAATGTAACTCAATTATATTTAACATATCATAGCAAAGATACTTATCCTAATTGGATTACCTTTAAATAGTTTCTCTCTGGTAGATATCATAGCACGATTTTAAAATATAATGGCAAGAATGAATATCCAGGAGATCATTATGTGGTGACTGAACCTAACCTGCAATCATCACATTTGTTTGCAGTTTTATGCTACAAGCACCAGTAGATACATGTGACTGAGTCACATAAATATTGGGCCTGAGCATGACATTATGGAGAATTGTTGTTATTTTTTGACAAAGGGGGAAAATCGAGAGGATGGTCATGCCTATGATCTAACCAGAGTGCAGAATGTGTCTGGCAGTTAAAAACATTGCAGCAAACTGCACATGAAGGCAACCTATTATGTTTGTATTAAGACGACAAATGGCTTATTACTCCCATATGCTTCTTACAAATCAAACAAATACAGGAAACTAAAAGCACATGTCAATATATATTTTTTTTAAAGTGCATGGGAAATTGCAAAGTGGTGACCAGCTGTAAAAAGTGGCCAGCAACATTCAAGGATCAATGTTAATGTTAATCAGTTAAAGGAAGAGCTATACACATCCAAACATTTAGCTTCAACACTGTGAAACATCAAAGCAATAACAGACCATTAATTATGTGATATTTGGCAATTTGTGCTCTGAACCGCAGTTTCCGTGACACAAAGATGATGCAGAGCAGAACCATCAAAAGTGTTTCCTTATTTGTTTGCCTGACCAAGGGAGGAAAAGTGACGGACGCCTGCCAAACATTTGGCAAGAGGAACGCAAAAAGCCTACAGTTAAAAAACAACAACAAGGTCTCTGCTAGTAATGTGAGATTATGTAGTAAAATGGGAGACTAAGGGAGAAGTGTCAAGTTTTATATTTGTTTCACAGTGGTGATATTCCATCAACCCTATATGCCCCTCAGCTCTAAGCTTTGTGCTTCCATGGGGTTAAATACATTTATATAACTTACTCAGGATTAGTAAGTCTCATGCTGTCCTGTACAGTGCAGGGTAACGTACAGTACAAGAAATTAAAATGCAAGCCATGGCATAAATAGGGATACATGTTTGGGGATTATGGTGTCTCGTATTGCAAATAGTGCAAATGTAAAATATTTTCACTTATAGATGTTAAGTTTTAGTCCCAACAGGAATGTGTATCGCATCATCCATATGAACATACACTAGATACTGACTCACTCACAAAACATTGCTCCACAGTGCTACAAGTGGTCAAAGACTCCACAGGGTACATTTGAGGCAAATCTATTGGTCTTTAAAGGCTTAAAAAGAGTAGCTCAATGTTGTGTTTTCATACATATACTGTCAACATTGTTTCTTGTCTATGAATGTGCAAACGCCTCAATCCCTGCCTTTTCCAGACACTCCGTTCCTGTCCATGTGGAGGAGTGCAAAGCCATAAAATTCAAGTAAAACCTGACAGGAATGTCCTGGTTCAGCCATGTCTCAGTTAAAATTGTTACGCACAACTCCCTGTATTTACAGCATACTCTGGCACTTCATCATGGCAGTTCACCTATTTTGCACAGCAATGTTCACACATAGCTGAGTATCATAAAAGTCATGCATGATCTGTTGTCTCAATGCCCAAGGCATACACCCCCCAAAACCCCACAACCACCCCTTTGGCCTTAATCTCTAAAGGCTCCTCTAAGTTGGCAAGGCTGGCAGCTCCTCAGGGAAGCTGGAATGAGCTAGAAATTCCACAGATTGAAGATTCAAGAAAGCCTCTCTGATGTCTAACAATGCAAAGGTGTCATTTCCACCCACAGCCAGCAATTGGCCTGTTAGAAATGTTAAAAGAGAAGCTGACCCAAAAGCAGGAATTTTGCAAACATTGTCATTTAGCCACACAAACGCACCACATTCAGCACCAGGTTGTAAATGGTGGGTCAAACCACCAATGAACACTTTCACTGGCATAAGGCTGCTTTGTACCATCCACAATTGTAGGTGTTACAAATTTGGCTCCAACCACAATGACCATTGTATGTGCCATGAGTGTTTCTTTCCAATAGTGTACAGTATTACAAAACTAAAAAAAACTATTGTGCAGAGCTCCTTTAGTCCTTTTTAGAAAATGTATACATTTGCCTCAAATGTACCCTGTGGAGTTTTGACCACTTGTAGTACTGTGGAGCAATGTTTTTATGAGTGGGTCCAAAAAAATAAGAGCAGCAGTATTAATCACTAGATGGACAGTGATTATGCAGGACAGTGATTCATTGATCTGAAGAGGATCTTTTTTGTCAGTTAACAGGCAATTTATCAGTTAAACTCTCCTGAATAAACTAAAGGTTGAAAACAATTATTGATTCATCTTCCATTAATATTTTAGCTATAGTAGAAGAATATGGTCTAGACCTGCTCTATATGAAAACTGTAATGAGATTACTTCTGTTGTGATTTGGCGGTATATAAATAAAAAATCGACTTGACATAAAAAAACTGAATATTCATGAGAATATTTGTCCAATTACATTGCTTTCCCCAATCTATTAAATAATTATTAAATTGTAGATTTTGCAGTAGTAATGCAACATGAACACCAATGTCAGTGTTGTCTGTGCTATAAGACAGAAGCACCCTTCTGTTATTCATCAAAGCCACAAGAATATCACTTAGTTCTGTTGTTCTCTAGTGGGTAACAGTATACCATTTTAGCTACTTAAAAAAATGCAGCACATGTGTGGTGGCAAAATGTTAAGCCTTTACACATGTAGACAGCATATTCAGACTTTGCCTGTCTTCTCCTGAACAAATTCTTTCCGCTTAATGGACTGTATTTTGGCCTAATTTTATCCTCAAGGTTTTACTAAGCCTTTCTCCTTGTATCAATACCCTTTGAAATTTGATGCTGAAAGTGTCTGCAGAAAACATGCATGTTTTAACATCTGCCAAAAAAGGTAGCATCAACAGAACTTTTAACCTACAATTAAGAGTACTTAAATGACTTCACACGTCTCTTGGCATGTGAAGACCAAATTGGAAAGGGACTGGAAAGGTCCTCCACCCTGAAGGTTGGAGAGGGTCAGCACGGTGACTGGTGTGCACTGGGAGAGAGGGGGAGGACCCACATGCAAAATATTTAAGATGTTCAGGCAGAGGAGGGCTTCACTGTGGATATAAGACAGAGTCTGGGGGAGCCGTTGGTCAAAGAGGAGCTCCAACTCAACTGGTCAGCCAAAGCTATTGTCAGTTTGATATTTCCGGCAAAGACCTTCTACAGGGATAGACTACTCTTGAATACTGAAAGCAATCAAAAGATTTGTGAAAATCTAGAAAATGGCAAAAGTAAATTTGAGCATAGTGGCTCTGGGGGTCACACTGCTCCTGTTGGCTGAGACATGGGCCCAGAATCCCAGGAAGAGACTGGCACCTCCAAAGCCTCCCAAGGCTCAGTGCTGTGATGAGGTGCGCTCTCTCAAGGTTCAGGTGGCCAATCTGACTAGTCTCCTCGAGGAGATGAGTCGCAAGCAGGAGACAGACTTGATGAACATTGTGAGGCAAATAATGGAGCTGGACAAGCACAATCGGCAGCAAGAAGCCCGGGTCACAGAGGCAGAGAGCAAATACTCAGAGATCAACAACCGTGTGGAGATCATGCAGCTACAAACCTCGCAGTCTGCTACTCAGACTTCATCAGGTGAGCACCAACACTTTTTAACAGCTGTTAATAGAGTAGGAATTCAATGACACACTGACCAACGTTCTGTGTGCTGCTGGTTGGTGTCACAACATCTCAAAAATTGCAGAAATAATTTTTAGTTTAACGATTATTTTTGCCAAAATGAATTCACATGAAAGCAATTTAAATAAAATACTTCTGGAGAGTTTGTAAAATGTTCACACATGGTAAAACTGATCCATCAGTGACTCTAACATCATCAGTTACTCTCGCCACCAAATGCAATGCAATCTTGGGGGAATTGTTGGCTCTCTGTAAATTATAGTGTGGTCTAGACCTACTCTATATGTAAAGTGTCCTGAGATAACTTCTGTTATGACTTGACACTATAAATAAAATGTAATTGAATTAAATCTTGTGCATAATTGACAACTCTCTTTTCATCATCATCTCTCTTTAGCCTGTTGAGCAGTTGGTGTCAAATTCACACTCCTGGTGTCAAAATTATTTCCACACATGGACAAATATTTAAGATATGACTGAACTTATAATGTACTGTTTGCCTACCAACCTTTTCAGCCCATCTCAATTTTGTTTTCAATTCAATTATCAGTTTAATTTGAATAATTTACAATAAGTTGAAAAGATGTACTCTTCTAAATAACAAGCCCTCATTTCACTGGAATGTCCTTAAATAGGCCAACTAGTTTGCACACAAGACACTATTTTTATATCTTAGCTGTGAAAAACTATAATCAGCCTTTGATTTGTGAGTTTCAAAATACTGCTGTGAATTGGTTGCGAGGTAGATTACAGTGCACACACTTATCTGAGCTGCCCGACAGCAGTCAAAAGCATTAATTTGGAGCTGAAGTCCCATCTGCAGGGCTGTCCATAAAGAGCTCCATCAAAGCCAAATCATCTCCGACATTCATCTGAACTTTACACACCACTAATCAGCACTGGCTGCTGCAGAGAGGTTAACCAGGCATGACGTAGTTTATTATTTCAATACCTTAACTGTGTGGTCTAGCAGTGCCACATTTATGTCACTGGCAAAGGGAACACAGAGGCCTTTTTAAAACTTGAGCAAATTAGAGACAGGAGAGCAGAACAGGAAGGGATGCAAAGATTAGAAGAAGTGGAAGGTTTCCATCTCTTTTTCTTTTACACAGACTTTTTAAAGTATTGGGCTCATTGCTCCATAGTGATCTCATAGCCCTATTAATGGCATCACCATACTGCAACAGGAGTAAAAGAGGGGAATTATGCAAAAATCTGAGCCATGCTGTGCATATTCCCCTCTGTTTTGATCTATTTTGCTTTTGGTGGGGGTAAAGGTCACTTTTTCATCTGCCCAATCACTCGGATATCCATAAAGCTGTGAGAATTTATGGCATTCACATTTTTAAGAAACTGCATATGGTTTTATCATAACTGAAGAGATTCTTTTTTCCAGATGCCACATATGACTGTGCATCCCTGTACAGCAAGAACTACAAGATTTCTGGCGAGTACAAACTGCCTAAAGATGAGTTTCTGGGTACACCTGAGCTGACCGTAAGAATTATTATTATTATCATTATCATTATTATTATTATTATTATATGTATTTCAGTGTTGTGTACTTTTAGGTGTAAAAGGTGATAGTGAGGCATCGCATTATATTACATTTTGGTAAATACTTTCAGGTCTTCTGTGATATGGATACAAATGGAGGTGGTTGGACTTTGATCCAAAGGCGCAACATCGGACTGACATCATTCAACCGTGACTGGAAGCAGTACAAAAGTGGATTTGGATCCATCCGCGGAGACTTCTGGCTTGGCAATGACAACATCTTCCGTCTAACAAGGCAGCCCAGTATGCTCAGGATTGAGATGGAGGTACGTGTTGGAAAACATGGCACCCATGTAAGCTTTAACGCTTGTACGACCCATTTCATTGCCAAAAGTAAAAGGGCATAAACACAGAACCAATTTGTTTCTATGGGTACTGAGTGTAAGAAAATTAATAATAAATCAAACTCCTTTTTAGAGATGTTAGGCAGACCATGACAGACAATATTCTCAGGTTTTATAACTGTCCCTCTCTAAATCCTGTTATATGTGTTTTCCAATGTAGGACTGGGCTGGAGAGAAACGCTATGCAGAGTATGGCTTTTTCTCTGTGGGTAATGAGCTTAACAGCTACAAGCTCTTCCTTGCCAACTACAGCGGGAACGCTGGAGACTCCTTGCGCTACCACAACAACACCAACTTCAGCACCGTCAACAAGGACAATGACAAATGTGTGGATGACTGTGCTTCCCTGCGCAAAGGTAAATTATTAATGCCACAGAAACCCACAGAAATCCATCCTTGCAGTAATTAGTAGATACATAGTAGATACATATTTCCCTCCAATTAACATTAAGTCTATTTATTTTTCCTTCATCTCCTTCCAGGTGGTTACTGGTACAACTGCTGCACTGACTCAAACTTGAATGGCGTTTTTTACCGCTACGGTCAGCACATAACAAAGAACGCAGATGGAATCACTTGGTATGGCTGGCACGGGTCCAACTACTCCCTTAAGAAAGTGGAGATGAAGGTCCGGCCAGTGAATTTTCAACCATAAGTGCTTCAGCTGTGTGTCCTGGACCAAGATCATACGCATGAATGCTGAGAGATCTCACTAATACCTGTTCAACCAAATTGTGCTTTCCCATGACTGCGAAAGGAATGAAAATGTAGTTTGTGATGGTCTGGTTAAGTTTCAGTCAGATGAATGTGTAATGTTTTTGCTGTGGTTAATTGTAAATTGTAGTTCATTCTGTGTATTTATCAGTAAAATATTTTATTTTTCAAAAGCTTTGATAGATGCTCTTTTACCACTGTCCCATATGGGTAACTGGATTTTGATTCCTTCTCTCATTTGTCTTGAAAGCATTAGGATGTATGTTGTAGTTAACAAAAGCCATTTATGGGTAGTAGTAAGAATCAGTCCAGAGTGGTCTGGTTCAGGTATAAATCATTAAAAACTGGTAGGAACTAATTATCTTTGTGAGTTGCTGGAATGGGATTAACCACCGAAGGTACTTCCTATGAATTACACTGCATTTTATTGTAAAACCTAAACCATTGATGACGGAAATGTGTCATTTGTAAAATGTGTACAGCTCTGTAATTATGTTGTTTTATGTGATAGAAAATAAACATATTTTTTAAAAGAGTGGTATAAGCTGTCTCAAACTGTTTTTTTTCAACACTATTCTTTTCGTTTAATAGCACAGCTGAAACATGACAAACTCAATGGAGATTTTGTGTCCATTCTTGTCCAATAATAGCAACATATTTGCCTTGAACCACCGACCTCTGACTCTTGTGTCATCTACTGACATCTTGGCCAAAGGTCCCAGGGCACCTAAGCCAAATGCAGGAATGAAGACCACACACACACACACACACACACACACACACACACACAATTCTGCCTGTCAACTTAAATGCCTTTAGGTTGACTACCTTAAAAACAATAACACCGTTTTGCTACGCTTTGAACCAACAAAGAATTCCTTTGAGCATTCAAATACCTACAGACAGGGACCACTGCCTATACAGGCTCAGTGGTAGGCTTAGTGAAATTCTCTTCCTTTTACAAGGTAACACATTCAGTCAAGAGTAAAAATCTAATTAAAGCTGGACATGTATCTCTGCCCTTTAGAAAAGATGACCACGGTGGAATGAAGGACACCCAAAGGGGACCTTTGGATGGTGATAAATGACCAGGTCTTTCTATATCCAACAACAAAAGCAGACCTTGAAAAGTGGTGGATGATTCAACTGCATCTATAAGAGGTCAGTTACTATTGACGGTACAACACAATTCTAATGACTAACAAGCTTTACTTAGGAAACCCAACTGCTACAAAAGTAATTTATAGTTTTTTTTGTACATTTTCTGAAGAGTTAAACTTTAGTGAATAGGGCTGCCAAAAGTTATTATTCGATAAATATTAGGGCTGAAACGATTCCTCGAGTAACTCGAATAATTTGATTACTGAACATCATTGATGCAAAATTCTATGCCTCGAAGCTTCGTTCAAACAATGTAACTAACGTTGTATACCGCTATGTTTCCGCACAGATGATTAATACTGTCGCACAACGGGTTGACGCTGCTGGAGACGGCGGGATTACAAAATGAAGGAAGTGAGCGAAAATAGTGAGGGGCTAAGAGAAGAGACAAGTGGAGAAAACAACAGAAAGTTTGGGATCATTTTAAGCTACAAAAATATATATATATATATATATATATATATATATATATATATATATATATATATATATATACACACACACACACACACACACTACTATACTTATAAGGTGTATGAAGTGTTCTTTTTATCAGACAGGTGTAATCTACACACCTGTCGCAGTAATAACAAAAGTAGAACATCTTAAGGTTCACAAATGTAGTACATTGTGTGGCTACTGGACTGCATTACCTTGTACAAATGTTCCTGTTATTGTGTCCACCCCTTTCCACTCAAACATTAAGTACATTTGAGCAGTTGAGTAAAATAATGCACAAAAGCCACTCTGGATGGCTAGCATAAGATTAGATTTTGCTTAACAGTTTGCAGCCTTCTATACATCTGAACATACACACACTGTACTAAACTTAATTTAAAATTCCTTCATGGCCGGGTTGCCTCAGTGGTGGAGCAGGCGCATGTGCTGAGAGGTTTGTGCCTCGATGCAGAGGTCCAGGGTTCGAATCCGACCTGTGACAAATTTCCTGCATGTCTTCCCCCTCTCTCTCCCCTTTCTCACCTAGCTGTCCTGTCAAAGAATTAAAGGCGGAAAAGCCCAAAAAATAATCTTAAAAAGAAAGAAAATTTATATTCCTTCTACCAGAGTGTCAAATTCAACTAAATTTAATAAAAACAGAAACGAATGGCCAATCGAAGTCAATTTAATGACACTGCATGATGTACCATCAACACCAAAGGCCGCATGCTCAATTAACAATGTTCCTCTGTTGTTGGTAAAAAGTTGGGAAAATGTGACCAATTTCCTGGCTCTTTCCAAACTACGGTGCCTGAGAATATAGTCGAACCACACCAAAATCCAGTTACAACAGTTATAAAATATGTACTATTATGAGAATGTCACCAATTCAGATTGAATACCCTGAATTTCAACTGAAGATCCATATAAGAGCATACAATTCCTGAAATCATCGCAAACTCATCTACAAACACCATGACTCATCTGGTACTAAAGTAGCAGTGAGAATGCCTCCTCATCTTAAAAAAAGTGTGCATCAGATATTATTATTATTATTTTTTTTTTTTTTAAATACAGCAACAACTCAGTAAAGCCAGGTTTACGTGGTTCTTTTTGCACACACAGTCTCTAGATCTTTTATGGGAAATCCTGGAGAGGTGAGAACCAGATGGGGATATTGAAACCACCAGAGTGCTGGCTCCCATCATTCATCATCATCAAGGCTCCTGAGAAATTGAAAACAGGCCCCTGAGAAACACAAGTCCAGACACTCGTAGATGAAAAGGAGGCAAGCGTCCAATTAGATGCCTGGAAAACAGATTTCTCCATGCCATGCCAAAGGCATAGAAATAAAGAAGGATGAGAAAAGAGGATGGAAAAGATGACAGAAGATATCAAAGGCTTATGGGAGGATTATGTGTAGTATAAATTTTTGTTATTTATTAAAATAAAAATTGACTTTGAGAGAATAGTTTAATGTTTGTCTTTAAGCAATAACTTCTAATACAATAACTCTTTATCACAGAGGCACCTGTCAAACCTAGTTTTTGTGACGAGGATGAATCTACACTAACAGGAGGAGACCTCGTCTGAATTATAAACACTGAATTATGTTAGGATCTCAAAGTTAATAATTACTTTCAAAGTTAAATATTTATTCAAAGTTAAAAGCTACATACAGCTTTGAAAGAAGCTACATATTCATTTGACTCTACTATAATTTAAATTCTAAAAAAAAAACTGTTAAACTGGGACCAAAGGAGAAATTACACAATCATACAATAAGTTAGGTGGACTATTAAATACAGTTATTTCTAATTTTCCCTGTTCATGTAAAGGAAAATTGTGTTACTGTTTTCAGTCAAATACTGTAATGAAGAAAGACTAAGTTCAACTTCTCACAGTTTATAAAGGACATGTTTTTTTCTCATACTAAAAGTTTGCTTCTGAGGTTTTCACACCACCTACCTGATAAGAGCCTCCAGGATGAGAGGAGAAGGACCTTTCTGAAACTCCAGCTCTTTGTAGTGCAAAGCCTTGGCGTAGGCGCGACATTTGGCAGCTCTCTCGCCAAGCAGCACGATGCCATTATCATCTCTGAGGGGCAGAGGGCCCTGCAAAAGGAAACAAATTGAATAAAATAACCAATTTGTAATTGTAATATTTAATGTACACTATAACGCAATTACAGTGAAGGACTGAAATAAGGTTGTTTGGTGTAGCAACTGAGTTACCGTAAAAAGGGGTGTCTGGTAGCCTACAGAAAACATCTTATGCCCTTCTTTCCACCGACCAGGAATACAACACTTTATATGTGTTTCTACTGCAGCCTCACAGCAGGGGTAACCCCGCTGAAATGCTTTATTATTATGACCTATGACGGTCTCTGCCCTCAACATAACAGTACCATCACTAATTAGCTCAACATGTGTGGTCAAACAGTTCAATAGGGGGGAAGTGCCATTCAGAAAGGCTTTCTCCGTTAACGTTTTAGTAGTCTTGCAATACCGGTGGAAAAAGTATTGCTGTAGTTTTAAATGTTATCTCCTTCAGAACAGTTCCTGTTCTGATTTTTATCACAATAATAGCAGCCATGTTGCAATGATAGCAATGTTTTCTGATCCGCTCTCTTATTGTGACTATTAATGTTACTGTTGAGAAGTATGTGGGCAAATGAGGAGACTAGGGTGGTTTCTCTTGTTTTTGCATTGATACATTTACTTAGCACATATATGTAGGTTCTGTTATTTGCGGTCATGAACTCTGTTTTGCATCTGGTTCGCCATTTGAATTTTCGAGCAGATACATACATTTAAAACACTGAATACTTTCATGCACGACTTAGTGTAAAGATACGTTGATGACGTAGAAAGGCATAAAATTAACAGAGCCAAGTAAACCGTCATCGTTGTTTCCACAAAGACAAGATTAAAACAAATGAGATTTGAATGCTGCTGCATTGCCAGCTGGAGACCCATGAAAGTACAGCCTGATTTCAAATGTTATTTCAACATCATGTTGTGCATGTAATGTCATGGACATCCAAATAGCATGTTCTTTTTGTTCCGCAAAGGGGCTGGTGAGTTTGTATATAAAAAGCTCAAAAATGGACGTTATAGTTGAGTCATTGGTAGTAATGAATAACATCTAATCCTTTATGATGGGTGGTTTGGGATTAAATTCTATGAGGCAGGAAAAGCTTTATTCATCACCCCTTCAAAATGCACTACCTAATATTAAACTTTGAATTTAGAAAATTCTACTAAAACAGACCTGCAATAAATAAAAACATGACATGAGCAATCCTTCAGTGTAAATTGTATTACAGTGGTCCTGTAGTTTAATTTAGCTGCTGCAGTTCAATGCTAACCTTGTCACTGTGCTCCATGAACTCTGCCAGGTTGAGCAGAGTCTGTGTGACCTCGGCGATGTCCTGGGAGGTGAGAGCTAATTCAATGCTGCGGATGAGCTCATCCTGCTGGTCCTCACTCAGCTCAGACCAACAAGACAGGAAGGCTGCGTTGAACAGGTCCCTGTGGACCACAGACACAGCATTTACACATTAAAACAAATAACCACAATGTGTGACATTACATTTATGATATTTTGCAAAAGCAGGCTTTAGGCTTTTTGAATTTTGGTGTCCAGCAAATCCATAAGAAGCTAAATTATTCTATAGCTTGTAAAAAGGATCACTGTATAGCCAGGTCCAATGTTGTTTTATAGCTTTGATCACAGCGCATTTATAGTATTATCCAGTAACAATCTGCTTCACATTTACAATTACACACATTCAGTCATATCTGGAAACTATAGAAGCTAATGCTAGTATCTGAGAAGCCCTGCATGGATGAGTGGATCTACAAAATCAGTTTCATTGCTTTGCTCAACAGTGGCTGTCCACTACACTAATACTAGAGGTATGAAGTAGAAAGACAGAGCTTTAAATTATTTGCTCTATCATTCTATGTCTCTACATGAATATGGCGATTATGTGAATGTTTTTAGTGGTTACACTAAACACTGAGAACTATGACAAGAAAAAAGCAACTTTCTCCTCCCTCTATTCCTTATAGAGGAGGGAGAAAGTGAGCTAGAAAAGGTAGACCCAAAGAAGTGGTGTACCTGGCGAGAGGGATATAGGTTTGTGCTAGTGACCAGCATGATCGCAGAGCTGGGGAGGACGACTCCTTGAGTAGCACAACACTCAAGCGTCTCAGCCACTCCAGCCAATCATCTTTGGACACCTTTCTGGCAGCACCCCAAGCCTGTGAAGAGAAAGAAATCATCCATCTCAGACGTCACTGGGAACTACGTGGGAGCAACACAGTTTCACCAGATCTGAGTGTCACAGGTAATGCGTGTGGGATGATCTGGCTGAGATGCGCACATAAATCTTTTGCTACTGGTCATCACATTCGCGTTCTTCCAAAATATTGCCTCATTTGGTGCTTTGATGATGGTGATGGAGAACGCTGTGCAACGCATCAGTCTGCGTGTCAATCTCTCATGGGTATTCAACCATGAGCCATAGCATATGATTCACATCATTTTCATATTCAGTGACCCCGTGTGCCCTGAATATAAGCATCTGTCTTAAGTGTGTTTCTCAGCTCATTTGTTTAGGTTTAATCTTCAATTCATTACCGGTCTGTTGGTCCTTATGTCATCACTACAAGTAAACTATGGTCTGTTTACTGTGTACAATCACAATAGGTGCAGTCAACAACCATGCCAGTGAAACCAACACTGGACTTGTATGTGCTACTTCTCACTATGGAAGTATAACTCAAAAACCCGTTTTTAAAGTAAAATATCAATTATCCCTTCTGACCTTCTGAAGTGCAGTAGTGCTGACATGAAGCTTCTTCATAGGCCCCGCCTCTACAGGACCGCTGACCAGAGCATCACCTTGGTTACCACGAAGATGCCGATGTTGGAAGATTAGAGGGTCCTCTTCCTCCTCAGCCAGAGTATAGCCCTATAATGGCCGCACACACACACACACACACACACACACACACACGTCAGGCCTCAAAACATACATTATAAATGTAGAAGTGCATTTCCTTCCTGAGGGATAACTGTTGATAAACAGAGCATGGTAACGACTTGCTTATGATGCACTGTACATAAAAAAAGGTTTTTTTTATTTGTGATTATGTAATTTATTGCTTGACCATGTGCAGTTACTTTGTGTCATGAAGGGTTATAATGTTTGGGCCTGACTGGGCAAAAGGCAAAGAACAATGAATTTAGGAGACATGTTGGAAATGTGTTTTTGTTTTTGAGAACACCTGGATAAATTGTGGGGACTTACCTTAACAATGCGACATATGAGTATGTCATAACGCTGGTGGTTGATCCTATGCTTCAGCATCACTTTGTTCACCATGGGGATGAAGATCTGGTACTGAAAATAAGGGGAAAAGGGTAAATAAAAGGGTGTATGTGTGCTTCATGTGGTTTTGCCTGGCTACCTTTTTCCCGACACCAGAAGCCAAATAACTGAGTATCCTGCACTTGTCTCTAACCACAATGAGTATCAGATCAAAAGCTTCCCCTGCATATTTGTTGCCAGACGAGGCTGCATGTGGGCTGGTGGTTCTGAGGTTAAGCCCCAAACGATAGGAGGGATCGAGTATAAGGAGGGGAAAACTTGGGATGAAAGGGAGGGGTGAATGTGACCTCATCCACTCTCATAAACACCACCCCCCGCCACCAAATGGTCAATGACATCAGCAGTCTGGCAGGAAGTAATAAAGACTGTGGGGGGTGGATGGTTACCGAAATGCTGTTCATGTAAAGCCAGCAGTAGGAAGGCTGGAAGTAGTCTTTTGAATAATAGCTACATCTAAAGGGAGCCCTGGGGACAGCTATAGCTACCTTTTTTCCCAACTGGAAGACTAGCGAGGACAGGGTGTCCATAGAGGTGGAGCGAAGCTCAGGCGTGCTGTCAAGTGTCCGGACAATTGGGTGGATAATGCGTGAAGCATAGTCTGTGAAGTCCAGGGACTCTGTCAGCCGGTCCAATGTCTCCAAGGCAACCCTGAGCCAAACAGAGGAAAAACCGATAAACACAAAACACTCAGCTTCACTTAAACATTAGCAGGACAGAGAGACATGGCCTGCTCCCAAGGACTCAAAAGTGCACATAAAAATGGTATGCTGTAAAGAATACTACCAGTGGAACCCTGTTCTACTTTTTGGTATCATAGGTCTAGTATAGTAAAAGAATTATGTGTATATACAATCAAAATCGATTTAGGAGATAATACAACAAAGTTACATAAATAAAATCACTGTTGTGTGAGATCCAGTGAGAATGGATTTGAGCTAGATTCAAAAATGAGCACAGGGACAGCCGTGTGGAGTACTGACTTGCGGGCCTGCAGGGGCACATCAGAGGCATCAAACAGTTTGACAATGGGCGGCAGCAGCAAGTGCAGGTAGTCATCTAGGTTGGCACCAAACAGCTGGATGGCGTTGAGCATCTGCAAAGGAGAGCACACACTGCTCAGTCCTGCATACACTTAACATGAGCAGTTGATTTTTAATGAGCTTGTTATGGCTAAATGGCCTTTTTCAGGAATCCCCCAAGAAAAGCCGGATGGTGTTTTATTTCAGGAAGGTGCTGGCACACATGCTAGCCTTCCAGGAAAAGTTTACATTCCTATGAGTGAATGAATGAGCGAATATCTTATTAATGTACGTCATTTACACACCACGGACCATAACATATAATCCTGTGGAATAGAGCTACAAATATAGCACATTTCAAGTACAAAAACTCCACACAGAAACCATGTGGGGCGTGTCGTATACTGAACTATCCTATGAGATGTGTACTATGTCATTTTAATGTTCGTGGTTTGAATCCCACTGGATATGTTTAGAGCACATTTAAGCTTTTCTTTGGGAAAAATGCAAAAAAATTGAGAACAGAAATAACAAATAAACAAACACATATGGTCACATAAAACAAATAGAAAATTATGAGAACCACCTTTAAGAAGCTATGAGAGAAAGATTAGATTCATGTCTGAATTCATGTCTGACTATAAAGTTCTAAATTCATAAAAAGGGATCAGTGTTGCAGGGCTCAATGGATGTTATGAGTGTCGCCTCTATCCAGCCAGCTAATTGTCAACACATCTTAAATAAAGTGTATAACATTAGCTGTGGTGTTCTTTTTTTGAGAAAGCCTTCTGTAGTTTCGTCTCATGGTCACGTCATGTTGTGTGGAGCATGTGTGAGGAGTGTGCATGGATAGATGGTGGTCTTAAAGGATGACGTATGCTGCAGTGAACAAACACACCCCACCCCCCAACACACACACCATGACCACTTCATGGCTTCGCACCTCCACCCCCATGTCTAAATTGTGCAAGGCGAGACAGCAGGAAGCCAAGGTGGATGTGTACAAGTGTGCGTGTGTGTGCTGGGGGGTGGTGGTGGCTGAACAGCTCCTGATGGGAGTATGTTTTTCTTTTCTTCTCCTTTGGACTAGAGGGTAACCCGATTCCCAGTTCCCCCACTTCGTGACCCCCATCCTGTGCTAAAGATTAGGCTCCAGACCAGGCCAGAGTTATGGACTATTCAGACTGTGGGCTGCTGGGTTATCTAATACTGCAGACTTAAAGACAAAACAGCACTTGATGACCGTGCTTGTTATGATTCTGTCTTTGTGGTCTGTGCCCAAACCATGATTTAAGGTTCGAGGGAAAACCCAGACCACTACTGGCAGCAGCTGCTGAAACGGGAGAGTGTGTTAGCTACAGGTATATGCTCTTTGAACTGCTGCATTGTAAGTGAATGGCTTAGACCTGAATGGTCTTGATGGATATCGATGGAAACCGCGAAAAGAAAACAGCACCCCAATAAGTCAACTGTGGACTGAGCTCCTGTGCCTTCTGAAATAGTGTGGAGTGATGGGGTTACTTTTAAAACACACACTCCTCTTGGCAGAGCTAGCAAAATTAAGTTATCTACTCAAATGACAACTCAAATCTGACATATGATCTTTTCAAACTAGTTAT
Organism: Sander lucioperca; assembly: GCF_008315115.2. Lineage (NCBI taxonomy): Eukaryota > Metazoa > Chordata > Actinopteri > Perciformes > Percidae > Sander > Sander lucioperca. The sequence goes on from NC_050184.1 coordinate 12,599,072, forward strand.
TGCACTTCCTCCACCAGATTTATGACACAAAACTTGTCACTTTTTCTTTATTAATCAGAGTAGAGTCAAAGTGAGCTGAGCGGTCAACTCTTATGGGCACTAGACTTTAACAGTTTACTTTACTCTCTATTACAGCTACCTATTCCCGCCTACCTCTTTCCTATACATCTTTCTCTTGCACAGGGTTTGTCTTGCTTGGAGAATTCTTACGGCACAGTCACACCAAAATCCGCCTGACAAAATGTATTTGCGTGGCAAAAAGCAGGAGGAACAGGAAATAGTGTGGGTCAGGTTGTAAAAATAAACTGCTGGAGCTAGCATGCTAACAACAGCAGTCCACAAATTTGTTACGTTGTGTTTAATCAAACACACATTTTGTCGAAAAGAAGAAAAAGAACTTTATTAATCTCTCTTCGGAAAATTCTATTTTATTTCCGTTGTTACACACACATAGGCCCGAACTACACACACAGGACCTATAGACATGCATTATGTTGTTGTGAAGAGATGTCAGAGTGGTGAAACTGCCACTCCGTGCATTGCTACCTTTCTTGGTGCATTACTGCCACAAACCGCTGATTAGTGGCATAACGTTACACTGTCATCAGGAATGTGTATCATGAAGCTTGCGCACTTGTGCTCGTACGGAGACGCGCTTATAAAAAATATTGCTCCAAAGTGCTGCTAGTGGTCAAAAACTCTCCAGGGTAGCATTAAATCTCAAGTCAGTAATTTTGATTTACAGACAGGATGATTGATTAGTTGGATCAGATTATTAAATGGTACGAAGGATTCAGATCATTCCATATATACCTTTTTTACCTTCATCTGACTGATTCATCAGGTTATTTACCTGTTCTAGTGTGGAATGTATCAATTCTGTACTGCATACAGCACTTTGGGGACAACAAGGAAAGCTGCATATTAAAAAAATGATCCACCAAATACAGTAGATTGGGAACTGATATAATCCCCCAAATTTGCTAACAGTAAAAAAGTAAGCATGGCAACATGCTGACAACTGACAGTCTCAGGCATTTATATTACAGATGTTTAGGCTACTATAGGTTTTCTCAGAGCATTACCAAATGTATCTAGGTAGGACTGAATAACTGCCATCCATGCCAGTTTGAAAGTGAGAGTTAGACATACTCTTTGAACTGAGACCACCAGTTAAATTATGTGAAAGGCAACAAATGACTGTACAAATGGAAAATGATGCATTGCTCGAGGACTTGGAACATGATGCAATATGCAGGGAGTGCATCATTGAAAAGTACACGCACTCGATGATGATACTGCCTGTGCACTGGGCCACAGCAGCTGGTTTTTATTGCGCGTATTTTCGAATGACTCAATTTCTTTTTTATATCAGCTATTGCTCATATTGCTGCATAAGCATTCATGGTAGTATTAACCTGTTTCCAAGCCATTTATTTTTTGCTAAGCCTCTGTTGAGGGCTCTGTGAACACAATTTCAATTCCAGCCTTACTGGATTGATTTCTGTAACATCTCAATTTGTTAAATCTTTATTAATTTTATTATTTCAATTAGATTTGTATGTGTATGTTTATTCTTACCTGATTAATTCTGTAAGTGTTACTGCTGCAATACCTAAATTTCACACAACTCCTTGAATTTCTTATTTGATCTGTAATTCTGACATGTTAATCATCCATGTGTCCCAGTTAAAGGCTCAACCTGTAATTTCTATTTTCTCATCTAATCATAAACAAAAAAAAATATTTTACTTATGTGTTTAATATGTGTTACTGCTAAAAAAAAACTTATACAATAATAATACATTAGCATGAGTTGTTATCTAGCATTATTAGGAGGGACAGCAGCTTATATTCAGCAGCTTTTCACTGACTTCTGGTGGTTGTACCTTTGGTGTACCCTTTTATCACATGTACTTTTAAATTCATGAAAAATAATGATACACTACTTTAGCCAGGTGTAGGCCTATAATCGCACAGCAGCATTGGTGATTTTGACATTTGAACTACACCACATTGCACTGACCTTGATGGTAACACTGCGCCCGGTGCTGTTGTCGTGCATGAAGACACGCAACATGTGTGGGATAAGCTGAGGCAGGTAGAGCTTGAACTCTCCACCCAGCGCCACCACAATCTGCTCGATCAGAAGGATGATGGTGTTCTGCATGGGGTTGTTTGGTGTCCAGTACTCCTACAGGACAGAGCATACAATGTTGGCATGAATTAGAACACCATCATATGTATTATTTATTCAAGAAACTCAGGGAATAATGTCCTTGCTTTATATAGCACACCAGCAGAACACATTCTGCTACTATACAGCTCTAAAAGGGATTGTTATACTATCAAGCAAATGTCTACTACAGAATTTCAGATTAGAATTATTCTCTCTTACCTGATGAGTTTACTACCTTACTAAACAACAACAATTAAATAATATTAGGAAGTCACACTATGGAGAGAAACCCATGGCCAAAACTATCCTCAAATGTACAGTGTGAGCTAAAAAATGCGCAAAACTAATAATCCCTAAACTAATAGACAGATGTGACTGTTGTCATAAGTTATACGTTTGTCCTAAGTAAGAGTGATCTCAATTCCTGCAAGGCCAATTTCTGAATATAAAATTTTAATATTCAGAGAGTACATCCAAAGCACTAAGTAGAAAGCACTACCTCATTCACCTTGCTCTCCTATGTTTTGTGGGTCTGAAGAATTGGGTCAAAATGCGTTTCCATCAATGAGCTGAGTGTTAGATGGACGTTTGGACAGATTTCCCTTTCACGTGCCAGAGGCAGAGAAGGAGCGTCATGATACTACATGGCGAGGAATGGAGACAATTTCCTGTCAACTGGGACTGACATCACGTATGTGTGGCTTATGACACCGTTTTGGAAAATCTTGGCACAGCCACTGTGTACATTAGAGATAATAGCAATTGGAGTTACGGTGGAGGAGTTGAAGTCACGCAATACGTCAGTCAGTCAATGGGGTTCAGCTGTGAGATCTGGCAGAGGTGTTTTGTCAGTGACCAGAGGTCTCAAGCAGCCCCCAACTTCCTGCTTTCCCTGCCTGTGGCAGCTGACTAGAGAGCAAGTGAGTGTACATCCTGAATGGCTATTCCAGCCCCCTCATCTGGATGCAGGAGCTGAGCTGGAGCAAAAATGAATAGATTCTTTGTTTCACTCACCATTTATTAACTCAGAGGGACTCAGTGGTCCAGTTCTCTCAATTACTTTCTTCAGGAGGAGTTACCGCCATTGCAAAAGTGCCGGTAACAGGCTTACCAAGATTCCGATACAAGGACAGTCATATGATATTTTGTGCCTTGCTATGATTATGTGCTAGACAAGTGTGTTTGTGCAAGTGCAAGGGCTATGACTTTAGCAGTTGTTCCACATCATGTGATAAGGGTGAGTCCTCACCAGATTTCTCTGAATTGGACAACAGGAGCCGACCTGTTAGAAAGTGTATTTTTAACTGCATAAAGGGAGAGTAAAAAGAATATTACCCAAATAACTTTTTCTCACTCTCCCTGTCCCGCAGCCTCTTTAATCTCGCTATTAAGTACCACACCACACATGATGTGAACTGCTGTGTGACATGAATTCTGTCGAATCTTTTAAAAAGCAATTGAAGACTCTGGTATTCAAGCAGGCTTTTAGTTAGTTAGGTTTTTTATGGTTGTTTGTTATGTTTTCTATTTGTATTTAAATTTTCTTGTACTTTAATTTGTTGTATTCTATTACATTTTGTTGTGAAGCACTTTGTGATTTTTATCTTACTTAGACTTCATCCAGGGGCCCCGAATACATTACTCCTAATAAGTGGCGAGCACAACTGAGTGCAATTAAGAGTTTACAGCTGTTTGCCTGACTCACAGGAAAATAAAGGGGGGGGGGGTTGTTGACACAGTTACTCACTCTGATGAGGGTGAAGATGTCGTCCATGTAAGGGCGGATGTGGATCTTCACAAAGCACACCACCATTCCCATCTGCTGGAAGAGGAACTGGAGAACAAAAAGAGCACAGAAAAGAAAAAAAGAGTAAGAGACTTGCTTTGAGAATAACTGACCACCAGAGGTAAACAGATAAATCAACCAGACAGCTTCTTTCCTCTTATTCTGTAGTGCTTCCTACCTCTCGGATACTGGCATCACAGACCCGGATGACATTGAGGAAAGTGGGCATGACCTGGGGCAGGAACTGGACACACTTGAGGCCCAGAGACTTAAAGATGAAGGTGACGGCCTGGACTACCATAGTATGGTGGTTGGAGAGTGAAGGGTCTCTCAGGATGCGCATCAAAGTGACAATTGCCACGGCAGGGTAAAACTCATCCAAGGGCAGGTTGCCCATGTTCACTAGCATCTCACTAGTGCTGTAGTCCGCTGTAAGGAAGAGGAAAATTGGTGAAAAGGTTTTAACTAAATGTTTGCTACAAATGAATCATACAACACTCACATTCTTGAGAAAGAGATGGCTGTATGGTATGCAAAGAACCAGAAGTAGTTTTTTAGTTTTGTTTTTTTAAAGAAGGCTATGCCGTTGTGACACTCTGAGACCATTAGTCAGACAAAAATTCTCCGGTGTGTAAGTTTGAGTATATCAACAGTGATATATGGCATCTCAAACACAAGAGATATTTTGCTGATTTTCCAGCTCTGTGTCAGGGCAGTGTGTGCAGATGAACGTGTGTATCTTCCCTTCATGGCCACAGCGGAGGTCGGAAACAACACATTTCGCGTCATCCAGTGGATCTCGGCAGACCTCGGCTGCTCCGAGCTCTGTGCACTGGCGCCACGGAGGGAAGCAACACACTGTTCATCTTAACACACTGCCCACACAAAGATGGATTAAAATCGGCAAAGTATCCCTTTAATTAAATAAGAATGCTGCACAGAGCACAGTGGGGAACCTGACGCAGAGGGCTTCGGCAAAAGATCGCAGGACATCCAGCTAAAACGTAGAAGCTGGGTCCACTATTGTCACAACACAATGCAACATCATTGCAAGCTTACATTCCTGATTGTTAAAATATGAAGATTAATACTTCTGATGGCCTCGAAATTGTCAAAACGGAAGATAAGATGATAGTGTTGTAAAAATCCTGTCCCATAGTACACATTTTAAAAAGCTGTGGAGCATGTGGGTGTCTGATAAACCTTTACACATGGATATATACTCAAACAAGCCTTCCTGGATCGTGTTTCACCCACAACAATGCTGTCCCTTGCTTTTCTTTCAAACTGTGCCATTTTTGGTTGGCACTGGTTCTGGTTTTCACACTTTTACCTTAAAATTTAGGATATTCATGTTGCCATCTGTAAGAAGCCACTTGAGAAACCATCAAGTACAGGAGAATCTAAAGAGCCACATGAGGGTTTCGGCAGTCTGCCCAGAATTAGAGAGCATAATTTTATGTATTTCTTAAAAAGAAACGAGCAACAATAATGGTATTTTTTAACATTTTTAATGCATATATCTTTTAAATAAATAGTTGTATTAATGTGTTTTGTGTTAAATGGGGTCAGTATGTCCATTTATTTATACAGAGCTATTGAGTTTTACAAGGCATCTGAGAATACAGACGTCTGGTATTCAGCGTTTCACTGGCCTTCTGCAGGAGTACAGTTTCAGCTGCTCCAGTTGTCTCCCTGAAGACTCTGGACCGTAGACAAAACAGATTGGCACAGAACACGCAGGCTAAAGAGGGTAGCTTTGGATCTTTTATTATTTTGGCCTTCACCAAGTCTAGATTAATGCTGGTGATAGACGGCTACACATCTGTATCTTTACAACCCACAAACAGGCATTGATGTAGCTGTGAGGCAGCAGTACTGTAGTAATTCAGGCCTCAGCTGTGTTTCCTAGCCATAATAATAGATGTAATTACAGCAACTTACTAAGAGGGAATATGCACCATCTCATCAGTTTTTATGACCCTGACGTTCTTTAGTGACGCGATTGGTCTCGTTTGTCAGGTGAGGAGCTGGGCCTAGCCAACGACCTCCCACGTAACAAAATACATGCTGTCAAATATTGCTAGTGCTTCAGACACTGACCCTGACAAATCTGCCAACAGATGTACAGCTTCCAATTCCAGTCACAGTCCATTTAATCGGAGAACAAACTTGTAAATCTATTATCATATTGTCCAAGATCAAATTCTGAGACAAATGACTGGGTCAAACAAGTGGAGACCTGCATTGACCATTTGTATTGTCAATGTTATGAATTTTCAAGATCTCCAGAGGATGACAGCCTTGAAATGAAAAACCTTACATTCAAAAAGTTTTCCGACCATAATAAGGCACGTCAAAACCTCATGAATTACCATGAGTTTCTGTGGCAGGCAACAGTGGAGGAATCATAATGTTTTTGGTGACAACATGGCCTTTCCATAAGTGCCAATCTCAGGATAAACTCAACTGTTTTTACACCATTACTGGTAAGACTAAAAAAGACTAAAAGCATCAGAATTTTATTTCTTTTATATTGTGAAAAGTAAAGAACAATGCAGCCGATTGGGCTCCCGGCTTAAGACCACTTTTCATGGATACCCTTGCTTTTAAAACAACCTGAGGCTGGGAGAGAATATGATCCAGATTTGAAACCTGGTATAACTAAGTAATCATGAATGTATCTTTCCATAGGAGATACTGCTAAGGTAAGAAAATGCCTTGTTCCCTTTTGTCACATACAGCTCATGCTTTGTTCTCATGGTTTGTGACAACAAAATTGCCATCAAAGTCAAAATGCTTTTGTTATCATTAATTAGCTTGTTCTTGTTTCCTAACTGCGTCACAAGTTATACAGCAGGAGCTCAGCTGGAAGCTTCATGTTAATGTTAGCTGCCCTTCAGCTGACAGAATCAGCTTCGACTTCACATATTAACTCTAATAGCTGTATTCTCATTAACATAACAATCTGCAAGAAACAGATTGCTAATAAACTGCAAAATAAAAATACTGACAGCACTGTTTGGCAAAGTTATCGATGCTGTTAGCATGGTGGCTAACACTAACGTTTACTCCGTTTATGAATTATCATTTCGGCTGTGCTTTCAGACATGCTGTCAGTGTGCTAACCGAGCAATATTAGCCTTTACACAGAGCCACTTCGCTACACTTGTTAGATAATGTTTTGTCACAGTGTTCTCTGTTGATTTGGGTTTGTAGCTGTGTGCTCATGGTTGAAAATGAATGTAAACAAAGCGGTGTGCCAGCAATGCAATGCGCCATGACATAGTTGCCCCTTCTAGGGTAATGTTGGAAATCCCTCTAGTGTACAGAACGTATGTGGCTATAACCCCTTACACTTTAAAAACAAATCTAACTACAGTTGTCGGGGTTACATTTCCCTCTGAACTGGCAGACCCTCATTTTGGACGAGGTTTAGTTGGGTGTAGATCAGACGGCAGGCAGAGATTAGATTCCGAAGGCTCCAACACATCTCAAACCTAACTTTTCAAATGCAGGAGTGTGGACATATCACGTAACTGTGCCCTTTTTTCCTAATGAGCTGTAGATAATGATAAGTGTTTTTGGCAAGGCATTGGTTTTACGAGTCACATTCAGCAATTCAAGCAATTAGAAATGAACTCAGTTCTTCTCTAGAGTGATCGAATTCTGCCCCAAGAAAAGTTGTGCAGCGAGATTGCGAAGGATTTTACTCACAGCTCTTTCCGCAGGACTGACTTGTAAATAGCTGAGGGGATTCTGTGTGTGCATTCATGTTTCAACATGCAAATGTGTGTAACGACCACACCTGCACAAATGGTTTCATATCTCAATTAGACTTTCCACCTTATCACTATTAACAGCTGGTTTACTAAATGTATAATCTGTGACCCTCTTTTCTTTTCACATCAGCTATTTTGCATGACAAAAATGGAGGCAATTCAATATTTGGCTGGTATTTCATAAATCATACTATACTACTGACAAATCAAATTATGACCAACTACAGATGCCTTTTCTGAATGAAATGTATATGCATCTTCTAAAATGCTAGCTACCACTTTATAAGTTTTGTGACCTTTGTTCCAGAAAGTAACCTCACAGCCCATCTTGAAGAAGTGCGTTACTGTCTAGGCTGTCTGCTGCCAGATTTGTGCACTTCCTGGTCGGGACTTGTTTGTATGAATGTAGAGACACCCTTTTTATGTTCTAAATGTGTTCAAACCATAGAAATAGAATGAGAGAAGAACAGACATTGAACTGTTTGCCATGGTCATTTGACTAGTTCAAGAAAATGGCGCTCAGCACTGTGCATTGACCTTAGAAATATAATCTGTTAGCCCGCTACAACGATCACAGTTCTTTGCAATGGCAATGGTAGACATAAAAATGTCCGTCGCTCTGACCATCCTGCTATGTCGATTTGAACGGGAATGTCCATTCTACTCTCATTCTACTTTTATGGTCAAAACACATCTGACCACCTTGAGCGGTTTGGGAGAGGTTTAGAATTGAAAGGGTGTCAGAGGGGCTAATACAGTGTATACTTCATGCTTTGGTGGAAACATAACCTCTGTCTTGTGGTTTACTTGCCCCTTGCAATCTGGCTGACTGAAGAATCAACACAAATGCCATTAGGATGAATGTAAGAAACACAAGGCCAAAATCATACCAAGTCCTCCATATACAGACTCTTTACAAGACTATCCATCAGGTTTACGCAGACATGCTGTTGTCCCCAATGGTTACACCCACACGGTGAGATTTTAAAAAGATTCATGTTGATTTAGAGATTTTCCAGCCGTTGCAGAATTGCAAGAGTTGAGAAATGAATCCTGCTGTAACTTTGAGGAACACAAATATGTAAAAAAAAAATTGCAACCAAAATTGTTCCCAAAACAGTGATTAGTAATAGTGGCCTACCTGAGTCCTGACTGGACTTGGACTCAGAGAGACTGACGGCAGAGGCATCTCGTGACTGGTCAATCATCCCGATGTTCACCTTGTGCTTGTAGGGGTCCAGAGCTCCGAGAAGACCCAGTACACGGATAGCCTGTTGGATCCAAACATACAAACACAGTTAGCAATCTTCCACTGAATATTAGCCCTCCACTGGAAAATCTGTCTAAGTTAGATAGTAAATGCTGTAAACATATGCCTTGTAAATCTTTACAATCATTCCCCGAAAGAACCAAGCAGGTCTGCCTTATTACATTATCCAAATTTTCTTCAAAACTTGCCATTTTCAGCGTGTAGCTTGCTAGCTCAAAGTTTGTTGTCGTTCCTCGTAGCAAAGGGATTTTGAAAACGGCAACACAAAGAGGGCCGACACCCTGCATGTGAGCCACGCGCCGGATGTCAGGCTTTATCCAGGAAATGTACTTTCATTGATCCAAAGTGGATGTTATGACTTTTTAATACTTTTCCATGATTTTTTGGCAAATTTCCATGACTATTTATTCCTGAAAATGTCAGTCGACATTATACAATAAGAATAAAAATCTGTGTTAAAGTTTACCCTCAGAGGTTTAACAATAAAATGAATGACAATTTATGTGGTTCATAGTGGGATTTGTAATATCGCGCCCCGAAGAGAACGTTGAGGTTAAGACGACGTGAAAATACATTTATTAATCACATATTATTATGCTGTGTTAAAAAACAATTCCATGACTTTTCCAAAACTTTCTGGGTCTTTTTTTGTTTCCAAAACCTTTCCAGGCCTGGAATTTGCATTTTTCAAATTCCATAACTTTTCCAGGTTTTTTCAAAACGTATGAACCTTGTAGTAAGTGCTGTGAATCCAAGCTGACCACAGTTGCTGTCCTCTGTGAAGCAGTGGGTAGGCTGAGAGTTTTTAAATACTCAAAAGATAAATTTTCAGTGGGGTATTCCTTAATTATAACAAAATGACAACATATAAAAAAGTAAAAAGTAAGCTAACACTCAACATAAATACTTGCTGTTTGAAGTTTGTTCCTTCAAGGAGGGCAGAGGCTATAGCACAGAGTACAATATGTATTCGATCTAGACTAGCAACTGCCATTGGATTTCAGATTTATCAAAAAGTGGATCCAAGGTACGAGAGTTGCTAGAGCTTAAGTCCGAGTACCACACACCAGACACAGTCTGACGCCAATGTAAAAGGCGAGGGTAGAAACTTTGACAATTATCACTTACATCACAGCTCAAGAAATAGGACAAGTTCCTTATAACTATGGAAAATGTGCATAGGCTCCTACTGTATGTATTTGTGTGATTATAATTCACCAGTCAAAGTCAATACATCTAAACAGACCTTAATGTGTTTAGTATATGGTGACAGGTAGGGTTTCTGGCCACATAATGAGTCACAGAAGGACAGAGTTGGGTTCACATTGCTACTAAGAAAACGGTGGGGAAAAGAAGGGTGCATACCTCTCTCCTTATGCCCTGGTTTTGTTCCGTCTTGAGGAAGTTGAGCAGCACCTCCAGAAGGGAGGGGTACTTGCGGTAGGGCTCCACCACATAACCTGTACTAGCCACCTGCTGGCCCAGTGTCCACAGTGCCACCTGGTGGAGAGTCAGAAGCAGATTCTCTTTGAACAATGCCACTGACAGAGAAGCATAAAGCATGTTTGGGATGTACTTTTGTTTGCATTGTTACTTCACCATCCTTGTAACAAAATGTCTACTTAGCAAACAATGCAACAGTTACTATATTTTGATTTTGTTGTATTCTTATTGTTCATATTATTCTGTATTAACAGGGGTGAATAAAAATGCCAATCATTATTCCCATTTGTCTCATCAATTCAATCTTCTTTTCAGTTCCTAATCGATAAATCATAGGTTAATACTTTTAAATGATTCCTCCCTGCATTAGCTCCGAGTCCTGGCACACAATGCTGTTTAAACAGTAAATACCAAAAGCACAATGCTTTAAAAATGCTTTCTGAGTGACTTAAAAAGGTTTCCAGAAATTACATCCAGTTTTGTTTACTCCAGTAGACGTGTATTATACTGTGTCCAAGGAATAAATATTTTTCAGAACTTGGAGTAGTGCTGAGGAGAAATAAGAGAAGAAAATTAGGAACAGATGAAGCAGACACAAATGTTCTTGGCGTACCTGTCGTTTGGCCAATGAGGAGGAGTCCTGCAGCATGTCCATGATGATTGGAAAAAGCTCGTCCATCCACTTCCTCATCTCCAAGCCACTCACCTGGCAGGGCAGGCACAGAAGAACCAATCAAAACTGATGAAATCTCAATTTATGTCCAATTTTCTGCCAGTAAGATCTTTTAAAATCTAAAAAAAGGACTGAATAATTACTTTTTACATCAAAATGGCTAGTGATCCAAGTGAACAATTTCAATCTGAATCAAACCATGTGTAATTTTGATGTTATAAAAAGCATTTGTTCAATTATTCTTATGGCAAGCTTTAACACAGACAGCTCTAATATGGGACGGATTCGTTAGGGTAGGGGTAGTCTGGATCGACAAAATACATTGCCAGGATAAGCCTGACAAGGCTTTGCCCCTCCCATGCTGCTATCTGTGTGTCAAAATCCCTTCGCTACTGGAAACAATGAGAACAACCTCTGAGGTAGCAAGCTAACATTACACGCTGAAAATTGCAAGTTTCGACGAAACCTTTAATCGTTCAATAAGGCAGGTCTGTTTGGTTCTTTTGGTGAACGATTGTAAAGTTTACAAAGAATATGTTTACGGCATTTACCAGCTAATTGGGATGTTTCGGGGCCGATTGGTGGGGATTGCTATGAACAACGCACAAACGGCGACACACTGGTAAGAGCATATTAGGTTCAACCATGTATCCAGCTAATTTAAATAACTCATGTTACTGTATTGTGTGAACAGTTAACTTCATTTAATTTAATATTTTATGTGGCGTTTTCTTGTGTGGGCTGCCAATGGTTCACCAAAACAAGTGTCTTTCCTGGGATTATTTTGCAGCGGCACTGTCGCTGCGTCCAGAAATTAGCGCCACAAAAGACGACTGTGATTGGTCTAAAGAAATGCAAACAACCCAGAACATATCCTCTTATCCTAGAATGTATCTGTGGTGTAGCCAGACCTTACTCAACAGCGCTGTGGAGATAGGTCTGGCAATGTGAGACTAGATTAGGGAGGGTGCTTTGCTACATTCATTAGTGTCTTTTTTGATACTACCACTACAAATTTAGATTTTAAATTCTACACATAGTGGCTTTAAGCTTGTATGCATTTTTTTAACAAATGAAGCATGCAAGTTGACATTGCATTTAGTGGTTCTCGTCTGTATTCCCTACATTTTCTTGTGTCTTCCAGCTGGTTCCTGATCAGCGGGGCTTCTGCCTCTTCCTGCACTGAGTCAACTGTGAAAACTTGGTCTACCTGAGCACCTCCTGCACTCTGTCAGAACTGCTGCAGAGTCTGCCTGCCTTTAACTGTGCTTTCCTGACTCCTCTGTGGGAGCAAGGCACACATACATGGGTGGGGCTCCACTCTGAACTTTACAGCTCAGAAAAGGACATGCTCAGATTGCTTTCATTAAAACAGTTTAAGTGAGAGACTTTAAAAACTGCAATACTATGCACAGGGCAACCAATTGTGCTTAGATTGATTGGGTTTCAGCAGCAGCAGCAGCTAGAAAATTAACAAACACAGGCTAATACTGTCTTCCTAAAGCTTCAAGTAATTGAAACAATCAACCTTACCTGGGCCAACTCGCCGATGGTCGCCAGGACACTAATGACCACTCCAGGGTTGGGGTCTGGGTCTTTCAGCTTGAGGATTAGAGCCTACAAAAGTAAAGAGTAACGGGGATAACTTAACCCACTGAAACCCAGTGCTCCCCATTTTAATATTCAGGAAAAAAAAGTGAGCTTCAGGAAATTAGATGGTAATGGACATAAAAAGACCTCCACATATTTTGCATTGGACTCCTATAACATTGTCTTTTTTATTTCACATTCTTCTTCCTTGTCAAAAACTGGCACCTACATGACCCACACAGACAGTTCGTAGCAGCTAACAGAGCTTCGAGCTGGTAGCCTCAAGCAGAGATGAGGGGTTTATCCAACTTTTTTCACATATGCAGTAGAACTCCCCAGGACTTGTAAACAGACTTTGATGTGTGAAATCTGTGGAGATCTCTTTTTACTTATTTAGAGAAAGCCTACAGAGTACAGATGCTCCTCTCAAGTAACAGCCTGGTTTACATTCATACACTCATACACCTTCGCAATGGAGAACTTGCAGACTTGTACCTTGAGGATGGGCTCCATATATGGCCGTATGAGGCGGGGGGCGTTGGAGACTAGATGGCCAAGCATACGAGCACTCTGCTCTTTGTTCCTGCCGACACCACTGTGCTCCAACTCTGTTAAGATCTGCAACAATAATTAAAACAGTGTCAAGTATAGCGTCTTTTCTATCTGGAATACATCTTAAAGGTTAATGCATAGTGTACATAGTAGTGTTATGGGAGCAACGTCCTGAAAAAGAAAACTTCACTAGGTCTTATAGAGGAATACTTTGGATGTTTAGGCTGTGCATAACACCACAGCCTCTGCCGCCATCTGGTGTCCAATTGAAACAACAGACAACAAGTGATCTTTTCAAGTAGAACAAACATATATAGATGTGTGTGATGGTAAAAATCTAAATATTGTATGTTTATTTAACATCCTTTCCTTTTATCTAACATCGTCTCCATTGACAGGAATAACCTTTATTCGTTTATTTTTGATTTAAAAAAAACGTAATGTTACGAATGGGCAGAATGTTATGATGATTTCAACTCAAAAATGCTCTATTTTAAATGTGATTAAAAGCCCCTATGTGGATAGTGAGTAGCATATTTCAAATTATTCAGATGGCATAAGTTTTTAGGAAAGAAGGTTTTTTTTCCTCCATGCCCATGTTGGTACATCGCCATGCCCGCAAAAAAATCTGCCTGGATAGACTGTAACCCCGAACAGAACTTTAATAATGAAAATTTGTCACTTGTACTACAGCTGTTAAACATCTGGCGTTGACCTTTTTGGGCATGTCAGTGTACCAAATCGGGTAAAGGACAAAAATGCCAAAAAGCACCAATAAGGAGGAGAGGGAGTATGTTTCAATGTGTTCAGTTGAACCATATAGAACCTTCAACACAATAAACCATTAAACCACGTGTCAAACTCAAGGCCCGCGGGCCAAATCCGGCCCCTCGCAGATTTTGATCCGGCCCGCATATCAATTTTGGTTTATAATACATTTTGGCCTACCTAGTTTTTGTCGCTTTTTCTTCGTTTTTGGGCGCTTTCTTCTATGATGGCTAAGAACATTTTTGCTGACTTTTTTTTAGGACTTTATGTCGACCAAACTGTGAGTGAGAAGACTATGTGAGACATGCAATAATACAGTCAAAGATATTTAACTTTTTGGATTAAATAAAAGCATGTCAATAAACCCTACATGTCTGGCCCTTGATGTGATTCTCATTTTCCAGTGTGGCCCTTAGTGAAATTGAGTTTGACACCCCTGCATTAAACCAATCGTACTGTGAGATCTGTAGTGCCTACCTGAATGAGCATCTTGCGTAGGAAGGGCATGACAAAGGCAGGGTTCATGCTGCTGAGGCGTCCGATTGTGCAGATGGCTAGCTCTCTGATCTCAAACACCTCATCATTTAGTGCAACAAACAGCGCCTGCAAGTTCTCAGCCTGGGCAAGGTGAGCATCAAAGCGCTCATCAAGAGATGCCAGTACACAATATCGAATGTCTGGATCTGCAGGACAACAGGAACAAGAAAAAGTATTTTGACCCTTTTATCACTCTTATTACCTTTATCGTCAAGTGCCACCAATTTCAAAATGAAACTATGCTCAATAAATCCACACGGTACTACTACCCCTTTCCTCCACTTTTTTTACCCTTTCATGTGTTACCTGGGTCAGTGATGCCAACAACTAACAGCTTGCTGAGCACATCTGCAACAACCTGCACAGCCGTCTGGCTAACAACATGGCCGCTGATCAGGTGGATGGAGGGGGTAAGGAGGCGTGAGCAGGTCCGAGCTGCCTCCATCCGGATTTCCTTGTGTTCACTGTTCAGGAAGTGATCAGCACAGTGGCGCACAAACTGGGTGAGGGAGTGTCCTGGTGAAAGAACAAAGAGTTAGAATAATCCCTACCCTGGGAGATTTAGAATTACAGCTAGAGTGCTGTAGTTTAGGGCAAATTAGGGCAGTAATACAGAATGCATGTAGAAGGCTTCGATTTCAATTGGTTTGGGATTTCAAAACTAAACTCTGGAGAAGGCTGGTGGTGTGCTGCAGTGCGAGTTGGTTAACAACTTGTATTCAAAGGACGAGCCAAAAATATTTAATTACTCATAACACGGTCCAGTAGTGCAGTGTGACCATGCTTTATGATTTCTCTCGGGCTGTAATGCCTACATTTAAAAATCATAATTTTCCTCCACTGACAGAACCAAGTGCGGTTTTCCCCTCCCTGTGTTTTTTAAGAAATAAATATAAAACTTGAATATGATGGTCCTGCTTTAACCCTTGCATTGACTTCGGGAAACACTGACCCGTTTTCAATTTTTGTTTTATATCAGAAAATATGGGACGTAGAATAAGCGCTGAAAATGTGTAGAAAAAACATGTAACAATTTAAAACGTTTGAAAAAGCAAAAACAAGCTGTGAAAAAAAGGCGTCAAAAACGTCGAAAAGGTTTTCAAGGTTGACGTGAAGACAACACAAGGGTTAAAGCTGTGTCTTTTGCAAGGTTCTTGCCTTCAAACTCAAAGCTTCCCAGCGTGCGTAAGGCCAGTGTGATGCTGCCTACGTCACTGGCCTCTGGGATGTTTGTGAGGCTTGGCGAGGACAGCTGGTGAGCCAAGCCTTTGGGCATGCCTGGGTGACGCAGCGGCTTGTGCATCAACACCAGGGAAAGCATCTTCAGCAGGCCGTCCTGGATGTCCTTCTTCAACTGGGGGATTTGACGGCTCAGGTCGTACAGCACTGCTGTCAGCGCAGGACTACATGAAAAGGTCAAAAAGGACAAGATCTAACATGAAAAGACCCAAGAACTATGTTGTGTTTATGAACAAACTCTCTATTTAAACCCTGCTACTTGTATAAACCCAGCCCAAAAATCCACTCCAGGCAATGGTAAAACCTTGTTAGTTGAATTTTTCAGCATAGTGGTAAAACCATTCTGTCCTACCTCAGGCCCACAGCCAGCATAGGCTCCAGCAGCTCCTTGATGTCTGGCTGGATGCTGGGACCCATGGCCCTGGAGAGCATGCTGATACAGGTAAACACTGTGGCATCCACCTGCATGGTCTTCTGTCTCCTGCACACATGGAAGACGGGAAAATGAAAAAACATGCTCTCGTGGTAGGTCTCTTTTTCTTTTCATAGACAGTATCCCAAAATTATTTAAACTTTAAAAAATGTATGCATTTAATAAACTAGCACTTGGAGATTGAGGAGGGTCTCATCCAATATTGCACAACACAAAAACAAAACTAGAATGATTCTTAAAACATGTAAAGCAACAATGAAATTAAAGCCTAGTGAGAAAAGTGAACAAAAATGTGTAGCAAGACAGTAACTATTAAAATACAACAAAATAATAAAAGACAAATCAAACATTAACATCTGAATGTGAAGAAATACTATGTACAGTATACAGAGACTAACTGTAGAGCCAATATCATGCATTTAAATACTAACTTGTGTGCAAAGTCCTTGGGTGGCAGGGCAGCCTTTATGATTTCAAGGATCTTTGTGAGGTAAGGCTGGATTTCTGCCCTGACGGCCACTACCAGCAGCCCCAGAGCCTGGAAAGCTGATGTCCTCTCCTTCTCCTTCTTCAGACTGGCCAGCAGGTAGCCCATAGTGTCTGAGAGGTACTGGTCTGCACAGTGGATGAAAGAAGTGCAAATAGTTAAACACAGAGGTAGGGCTTTGTATAGGCTGCAACACATGACTGTTGACACTGACTGGGAGAAACTACAAGCAATGTATTACTGCAAAGCCCATTGAAATCAGGACAGAGGAGTCTAAAAAGTATTGGTCATGACCTCGTTACATTTCTTGTCCATAAACACCAAAAAGCCCTGTTGATATAGTGCTGGGAAAAATACATGGCTGCATGTTACTGTATTAAAGACGGATTCATCTGGATTCAAACATTAACTTGTTCTACCTGTAAAGTTATTTGGCTGGAAGGCAGCAAGGCGTGGAAGGAGGTTGAGGATGGTCATCTGGATCAGAGGGTTTTTACTGGTCTTGTATTTCAGCACCCACCGACACACCTGGACAAAGCACATAATAAACGCCTGTGTCAACTATGATTTCTCTGGTGCTCAAAACAGCACTGGCCTTGTGTTGTTGACCTTATACACATACTTGTTGAATCTCTTCATGAGCCTGCTACAATGTTGTTGGAGCTAAGTATCATTATTTCTAACACTAAGTTTGAACTTTTGATGGAAAGATGACTTTCAGCTTACTAGTCCTATGAAGTGGTTTGTACTTGGCCATCTTCACGGACTACTGGTCAGATGAAAGCCCTGGACAAATATAGAGCTGAAAAAACAAATTGAACTGACAAATGAAATAGTCTTTCTTGTTTTCAATTTGTTCTCAAAGATACTTCTTCTCACATATCATATTTCTAAGTTAACTAAGACTTAGCAGCTCATACTCGTAACCAAAGCAGCATGCTGATTCCAAGACTAAGGGCCCTGACACACCAACCAGACGGGCCGACCGTCGGCAGAAAAGCCAGTCGGACTGATCAGTCGGGTCCCGAGGTCCAAAAAATGCCAGAACACACTGAGGCGACGCCGACTTGAGCGTACACTCTGCGCGTGCGCAAAACGTAATACGTGTCCATAGCAGCAGGCGGCGCTGCTCTGTATTGTTTCCATTAACAGTCTGATTATTTACCAGAAAATGAAGACCGGCAGCTGATTGGACGAACGCATCACGTGGTTCTTTTTTCTCCGGAAATTCACAGCCAGACTCTCATGGCGGCTTGTTCAGAATACGATCTCATATTGTACTAAAATAGTTCACCGAAACGTGTTTCTGAAAACATTTTAAGCGAGAAATAGGCCGTGCAGTTTCTGAATCTGTCTTCATTTCAGATTGACAAAGTTTAAAAGATTTTCGTCAGATTTTGAGAGGTTCATCTGCTCGCCATTTCCGGGTGAGTCCCGACTGCCCTGTCCCCGACTGAACATGTTGGGTCGGCCCAAATGAAGGCCGACGGCTCCTCGGACGGCCGACGGCACGGGACACACTGAACAGACTCGAGTCACTGACCTCGCCAGATGGTCCGACGGCCGATTATCGGGCTGGTGCGTCTTCTCTCTTAAGTGAAGGCCACAGCGTGAGCCACTGTCGAAACAATCATTCTAACAGTCACAGACTAAGATATTGATAAACAACCATATCATCCCAAACTGTTATTAGGAGTGGACAAAGTAAACTTTATAAAATGATGTATGCCAAGATAACAACACCATACGCTATGGTCTAAAATACAGCACAGATTGAAAGGAATTCCCTCAAGGCGTTAGTGACATATCGCCTTTACGAGAAAGGGACGGACGGACAACCCAAAAAACAGGCATACAAACTATTTATTAACATAATAATTGTCAGATCAAGCAATTACCCAAACAACTGTTGCATTCTGGGAAAAACCAGACCTCTGCTGTAAAATCTACCTGATCGAATCGTTCCTCCATCAGCTCACGGCAGTATCGACTCTCCACTAGCAAGCTCTTGGTAGGTGCCGGCGTGGCTCCGAAGCTGAGGTAGCCCTGAGGCGTGCTGTAGCCCAGCAGGCCCAGGAGGGCGTTTGACTGCTGTGGCTGCACCGACTGGAAGCTAGTAAAGGGTGTGATGTGTCGGGGCTTGGCTCCAAATCCCATCATCTCCTTGCAGTACTTATCATGGACCAGCTGCTGCTGCGTGATCTCCTCCATCTCCTCACGCATGCGCTGTCATAGACACAAGACAGTGAGAGGAATGTCTTGCTTGTGGACGCGAGAATGTTTCCACAGTAAATGGAGCCCTTACCTCTCCCTCCATGCTGCTGATACGAACCAGCTCATTTAGGATCAGAAGAGCACCGTGGACCCTGTCGTCACGATTCATCCCTTTCTCTTTGGCCAAAGTCTCATCGAAGCCTTTCTCTGCCTCCTCAAAGGTTTGCTGTTACAGTAAAGACAAACACTCATGTTGCCTATTACAAGGACATACGTTTTACCCTGGTAAACACATGTAAGGGAGATACTTCTTTAGGACGATAGAGTGGAATGTCTTACTTTGTACCACTGTGGTTTCTGCATTTCCTTGGTCTCCCTCTGTGTGGTGAGGATGAGAGAGGCTCGCAGTGCAGATACTGCCCCTTCTCGGATGGCCTGCTTGGGGTCCCACACTGCGTAAAAGATGTTGTCAAAGAAGGGCTGCACTTGCTGAAAGAAAAAGGTGGGTGCGCTCACAGCCAGCTCCCTCAACACCAACACCTAGGAAAGACAACAAATCATTTTATGGCTGGTTATAAATTGACTTTCTTGGGTTTTATTTCTTTCCAGTGTAAATATATGTCAATATTGTGATTTCAGAAATCACTCAGCAGTTATTGTATTATTCCCGAGCTCTAAAGTTCAACACTTAAAAATTGTGTGAATTGTCATCGTGTGACCTTCAACGTCAACAACTAACAACTTCTTTAAAGCAAGCTTGGCAACCATAATCTCTTCTCTCCATGCTGATCTTATAGAGGTTAATAGCATTACTCATGCCAAATATTTTGGTGGCCCTAAACATTTTCATAACTTCTGCTGATGTCTGCACAGAGTCAGCATGAATGGCTGTCCATAAAAACATCAGCAAACATTTTTTATTTAAGGAGGGCCAGTTCCTGACACTCATATTTGAAAATTTCCCAAGTTAGAAAATCCATCACAAAAAGCCTACATTTGATTTGATCATTTTAGAATCACTTCCCTGTGCAGGGTTTTAATAACAGACTCCTCATTGCATCAGAGAATAGTTGCAGATAAGATAAACAAGGCCAGAGTGCATGTGTGTTACAGACTAACTAATTACTCACATCTACTGTTTAACAAGTGACAAGCTCAAACACATCCACATCTTCTTGTTCGGTGTAAAGGAGTTTTTAAGCTGTGACAGTAATTGGGGGTTCCGTGCCTTGCTCAAGGGCACCTTGGCAGTGCCCAGGAAGTGAACTGGCACCTCTCCAGCTACCAGTTCACACTCTGTCCTTGAACCAGCGACCATCCGGTTCCCAAGCCAAGCCCCTATGGACTGAGCTACTGCCGCCCTCCAACCTATTTAAGCTAGGTTTAAAACGGTTATGTTTGTATTTTGACAAACACAAAAACTAAGTTGATACTGAAGAACAGTCTTTCTGCAAAAAATTATGTTTTTAAAAATTAGGTAAGGGGGTATTTATCCTTTACTAGCAAAATTCAACACTGTCTCCTGAACAGCAATGAGTGAGTTCTCCATCCAGGGAAAGGTAGACCAGCCACAAATGTGCCTCGTACTGCTCTACAAAGTAAAACGAAAAAGGCGACGGTGCAATGGGACAACCTTGAGTCAAACGCTCCTACGCCCTCATCTTCACCACACATAAACACCACCAAAAAGTGGTGGTATTTCAACAACAAACAACACAGTCCCTGCTGTCTGCTAGTCACTTACTGCAGCATGGCGTCTGCCTTCGTTTCTGTCTGCTCCCAGCCACTCCAGGGCCCTCTTCACCTCAAACTCCACATATTCAGCAGTAAAGGTGTCCCCAGCCATAGACAAGTGCCCCATGGCTTTAGAGGCCATCTCCATCACCACGGGGTCGCTGGAGGGGAGCAGGTTGCGCAGGTAATTGGCAAAGCGGCTGATCCTGGTGGCATTGCCTCCCTCGACTCCAATCAGACTCACTGGAACAAATGATTGAGTCACAGTAATATACTGTTTCACACATACTGTGTGCATACTATTATACACATTTTCATGTGACATATATCAAGAGCAGTAATTCCACCAGACCTTATGTGAATCATACTTAATTAAGTAAATTTGGAATGTCAATGTTTACGGCTTACCAATGGCGAGAATCCCTCCTTTCTTCTCATTCACATCAGAGCTGGATACCAGCTCAAATATGTGGTGGTTTAACTCATCATAGAATGTAGTGGCTTCATCTTGGCTTAACTGTGGAAGGCACAAAACCAGTACCACAAAAGAAACGTCAATAGGAAAAGTAAAATTGGTGACAGCAACTTGAACCTACGATGACAAGGTAAAAAAACTAGGTGTCCATATCCACTATTGAAAGTGTAAAAAGCTCTTGTGGGCAACAACACTCATTCAGTATACAGTATATTGTGATTATATCATCATGGCAGGTTTCTATTACATCCATGTGTATTTTGCTGTTACCTCTCTGAGCTCTGTAGTCACATAGTGCTGCAGATCTTTGGCAGATTTTGCTCTGGTGTCTTCATTTCGACTCTTCAGCCCACTGATAAACTGTTGCAGCACAGTGGCTGTGCCTGACATGATTACCATTTGGATGGCCTAATCTGCAAAGAGACAAATAACAAATAAAACATGCCTTCACTGAAATGTTCTTCGTTATCAAAAGAATTGCAACAAAGAAAAGGATGACAAGTATAAAGACCATACTTGGAAAGAAAGTATATTTGTCCTGGGTTGTTTACACAGGTCAATGTTGTTGTTAGCTGACGTTACAGCTAGCTATAGAGTGCTAGCTAGTTTACGATAGCTTGTGTAACAAATTGTCAACCTTGCTAATTAGCAACACACCGAGCAGAGACATTACACTAAACTAGAAAGATAAATCATCTAGCGTTACGCCACTAGTACAAAACTGACACGTCCAAGTAGTATAAATCAGGTACAGGCTAATTCTGAGCATCATGAGCATCATGCTGGTTTTGTTAAGCTAATGTTAGCTATTGCTGTAGCAAAGCATTAGCTAGTAAGATAGTAAAGTCGGTTTGTAACACTTACCTGTTTCTATTAATATGTCGGCCGCTTAATTGCTATTCGGCTCTTGCAGAATATCGCTCATTTTACGGCTATCTGGCTAGCACAGATACATGTTAGCTAGCTAGCTATGCTATCGCTCTGTTGAGTTGGACCGTCTCCAGCAGGGTACATACAGCGAACTTCACAAGCGTTGTATTGCGTTGAGTGGCCTGCGCAGAGCTGAACGCATCTAGCTCAGATAAATTGGGTACATTGATACACTTTACTTGAACATTTGTAGGATTTGTAATGACACCACTTAATTGAAAGCCTGAACGTGTCATAGTTAATAGACCTTTTTCAAGGCATTCAGACTCATATTATAAAAAGCACAGGTGTTATTCATGTTATTAATATTAATAGCTGCACTCCATTTGGGTGTTCTCACTCTGACATGGCTTTCTGAGACACTGCAAAGGAGCCATTATTTGTGTTATGTGCTGTTATGTGCATTTCCGTGCATTTCCTGCTATAATATGTAAAAAAAAAATCTGCTGTGAATTGGATTACCAAGAATCAGGGTACCAGAACTCCAAGAGCCCTAGAAGCAGGCCCGCATTAGGAATTATGGACAGGGCCAACATTTTCCAAGGCACTGCTTGGAGTTGCAGTGTGGCAGCCCCATCACTGTGACATCTCTCCACAACTATTGCTTGTGCATGCTTGTCAAGCAATTCTATTGTTTACATTCTTGTCTTTTCATAGTCATAGTTAATATTTAATAATAAGCTATTGCACTGTTCAATCCCTGCACTACCACCATTGCACACACTCTACCATAGCACCTTATCATGGTCATTGCATCACATGGTCAGTCCATACCAGACCTTTGTAATCACTTCACAAATTGTTAACTCTTTAAATTTCTGTGAGTGATATTTATGTATGTGAGATATATGTGTGTATGTGTGTTTGTTGTGTTATGGTTGTCTAAGCTACTGGATGCCTAAAATTTGCCTTGAGATGAATAAAGTGTCTATCTATCTATCTATCTATCTATCTGTGTGTGTGTGTGTGTGTGTGTGTGTGTGTGTGTGTGTGTGTGTGTGTGTGTGTGTGTGTGTGTGTGTGTGTGTGTAATAAAAGTAAAAACAGAGTTAAAACATTTATTTTCCCCAAGAGGAATTAATAAAGTCAATCTCTTCCTTGAATCTGAACAATTTAAGACTGTAATTTTAATTGTATCTTTATATGTGCATATATACATAAACTACCACACAGAACACCTGAGAGAGTAGGAGGAATAGGGGATTAACTGAGGCCCAGCATCTTATATTTAACCCAAGGCCAACTAGCAGGTTCATTTTGTCCTGCTAATGTGTCTTTACCTATAAGTAAATACTTATTATTTAACTATGTTTTCTATAAATAATTGTACCTATATAGTAAAAATAGTTAAATGATTTTCAGCCTCAAGGGGGAGACATTGTCAAGGTATTCAACCAGCTTTTATTACTGAGAGGGACATATCTGACTGCAGGTAGCTCTATGTCTGAATGGTGACATTTAACACACTGCAACACACCAATTAGACCCATACCCTCATGTTTTTCAGTTGTAGGAAATTAGCACCTAAATGTCAAATGCATTTTCATCCTCATCAAAATGAACCATAATTACCATGATCTTTTACATTCCTAACATCATTAGTTTGAGGTCATGGTATGATAGATGTTTCCTCTTGTAAGCAAACATTTCACCAACTCATTTAGCTATACCAGTGGTTCCCAGCATGAAGAACATGAGTGGTCCTTTAGGGAGCTCCAAGAGGTCCCATGCAAAGGGGGGGAGTGGTTTAATTTCAGGATAGATCAAATGTAAGCTATAATGAAGACTGATTTAATAAAAGGTTTTCTTAAAGAGTCAATTGAATGTGAGTCAAGCTGGAGATATTCTTACTGGGACCTTGTCAAAAACATAAACACAGAGCACCATTTACTGAAAGTCTAATGCAGGGGTCACCAACACGGTGCCCGCGGGCACCAGGTAGCCCCCAAGGACCACATGAGTAGCCCTCAGGCCTGTTCTAAAAATGAAAATTGAATATTGATATTATCTGTTTCCACCTTGTTAAGTCATTGTTGATAATTATTGATAATGAGAAATCATTAACGTGATCAGTGTCTTCACATAGATGAGTATCATTAATCATTAATAATCATATATATCTAAAGGCAAACTGAGCAAATTTGTTATTTCAGAAGAGCGTATCAAACTGGTAGCCCTTCGTATGACTCAGTACCCATGAAGTAGCTCTCAGTTTCTAAAAGGTTGGTGACCCCTGGTCTAATGAGCCCTTTATTTAGAGAACTAAAATTGTAGCTGAACTAAACTTTCTCTTTACACGCTTCCATAGAAGCGTGTAAAGAAGACCACCATTTAAGATGAAGGTTAATACCACGCACAAACATCTGGTTTAAAGTAGTCTTGAAATAACCTATATTCAAACTCTATTCAATTAATAAATGGCGGACTTGAATCACTCTGACACATACACAGTATAACTGACTTCTGGCAATGAAAGTGTTTATTAAATGATAAAACTCTTAAAGGACAAATCTGGCGCAAAATGAATCTAGGGGTTAATAACACGTGTACAGAGTCGACCGAGTCTACAGACACTTTATTAAAAATATAGTTTATAAAGACAGTACCGTTCACGTGCTTGAGCTATGTTACTGGTTACTGGTTACACAGCGTTCGTCGATCGACTGGTCGTGACTGTTTTCCAAGATGGTGCCCGCATGTATACGTGAACGGTACTGTCTTTATAAACTATATTTTTAATAAAGTGTCTGTACACTTACAAAGCTCTCAATGCTTCGGTTTAGATGTAGGGACCCTCATTATGCTACCGTGGAAGTGTGGTGCTATTTTGAGCCTTGTTAGTGGTATAGAAATAGCAATTTCTTTTTACTTTACCTGTGCCCTGACGACTAGCGTTATAAGCTAATTAGCGGTTTGTGCTAAAACTGGTCACATTCGATTAGCATGAAAACATGTCCTAGAGAACGGTCGACTTGGTACACGTGTTATTAAGGTTATGTTATTAGGTTCATTGTGCGCCGGATTCGTCCTTTAAGATTTTCTTCTGTTGACCCCTGTATCTAGTAAAAAAATAACATATTCGTAAATCTTTCTCCTAGGACTTCAGATTAATGGGTCTTCTTTTGCTTTTAAATGTATAGATCAATTAAATGGAGCACTTGAGGCAGTTCAGCATAAAGTTAATGTACTTTGTACACTGTTGAATGCACTTATTGTAAGTTGCTTTGGATAAAAGTGTTGTTATTGCAGATTTAGTTGGTGTGTGATTTGGTAATTAACATGCAAAGTTACATAATGTTAATTAAACTCCAATCAGGTTGAGACAGTAACAGCCTGCAGCAGTGTGTGTTTCTGTGTGTGCATCACATGTGCAAATGTGTGTGTTAATATGTGCATGTGTGATGTGGTTTTGCAGAGGGAGGAGAAGCTTAAATAGAGCCTGGCAGCCATGCATGGAGAAGATGAGAAGGTGAGGGGGTGGGAAGTGAAATGTAACAATGCTAGGAAAGGCTGCAGATTCCCACGTTTGCACCCAAAGGCCCCTCTCTCAGGACTGACCGAGCCAGACATATTTCACGGATGAGACATCAACTCATTCAATAGGCAACACTCACCTTTCTTTCAGACATGCACTTTCACTGGAAAGTTTGTGTGTGTAGTGTGTGAGTGAGAGAAACAAGAAAGAGAGGGGGAGGGTGTTTTTTTGGGAGATGAAACACACATGCAGTCACTTGACTTCAGCACACACATAAACCACTCGAGTACCACAAATGCATGCGCTCTCACAGCCACAAAGAGCTCTTGTCCTAACAGGCAGTCGGCCTCCTCTGTTAAGTGACAGACAGGATGTTGGGAGCACTTTCATCAGTCCGAGGCTTTGATTCTTCTGCCGTCGCTCCTGTTTATTTTCTGCTATGCCTCCTCACTCAGCCGTGCTTTTGAAATATTTCCCTTATGATGTGATAGAGTCTGCCATCCTAGCTAGATTGAAGGAGGAGAGAGTGGGGAGGTTGAAAAGGTAAGCTTACTCCTGCACTTACTCCTCCACCCACCTTATTCATCAACCATCCATCCATCCATCCGTTAATCCTTCCCACCTTCTTCCTTCCCTCCCTCTGTCACACACATTATGATTTACCCTCCACCACCCCATGTTCTTTTCCTTTCCCCATTTCATTCTTCCACAGGTTCCCGATGATTGTTCTGAAGCAGAAAGAGGAATTTGGTATGAGTCACAGATTCCTGGGCAAGGATTCATAAGCTAACATCTGCTTCTAGATGATGGGGGCGGCTCTCATCCCCTACTTGGCCACAACCCAGCGCTGTATCCTGGCCTAATCTACCTACCTGCACAAGCCTATGGATATGTTCAGTATGGCACTTCCAATAAAAACTACTTTGGAAGCAAAAGTTGGTGATGGTTGTCCTACCATTTTTGGGTTGGATACCATTTAGGTGTCCGTTGAAGAATTCCTCAAAGCTACGATATTTCCCACCAAACTACAGATGTGTTAATAAACCTGTGGCAAAGTAATTTTAGCCACCATGGCTGGCAGTTACATCTAAATTAAATCTGATATTAACACTAATACAAGCTATTCAGCTAATCAATACAGGAGCCACACACTATGTGTTTGCATTTGCTTCTACTAAGTTAATGTAACATAGTAAAAATAGCTAATTTAGACTTATACTGTGTGGTGTGAGTAAGGTTAACAATGGAGGTAACAATCTTAAAGCAATGCATGAAGGCTCCCAAGTCAGGATAGCAGGAGGTTTCCCATTCATTCTGCAGACATTGCATGAATGCGGCATGCATGGTCAGATGAAAATGTGCAAAGTGGCTGAGCGACAACAGATTTATGGGTTTTCAATTAGCTAATGCAAGTGGACAGCCATTTTGGGTCGAACCAAGTCTGCAGAAGAAGAAGCCATAATGATGCTGCACTTTCTTGTCACAGTGCTTAGTTTGTCTTCTGGCACAGTACTCAGCTCCCTGACTTAGGAAGGGCAGCTACAAACACACACACACACACACACACACACACACACACACACACACACGCACGCACGCACACACAAACACATGCACGCACTCACGCACGCTCGCTCACACACACACACACACACACACACACACACACACCTATTGATTGTGTTTCCTTCCTTTGGTGAGACGTTTGGATCAAACACTAATCAATGAATCGCAGTGCAGGGAAACCTAATGCCAGCTTATGGAAATTAGTTTTCTCTCTGACACCGAGTTCCTGAACATCAAAACGTCTTTAATCAGGGAGCACTGACGCCTCTGATTTGAAATGGCGTTGGTGTTTCCATGGAGATACTACTTATGATTTCTACAACAGGCCACTGTTTTAGGTAATCCCATTGTTATGGTGAGATCCAATATGTCAAACAGAGAGGAGATGACATTAATGGTGAATTGGAGTAGTCAATTTCACATCAAAATATATCTCATTACACATCTAATAACTGTATAGCCAACATTTACAGAATACAAAATCAGCTCAACAGTGGCGACTAAATCACTTGGAGTCAGACAGGTTTTGATCTTGCCATTCATCTGCAGTGGCGTGGTTGTGGGCGTTCGCAGTGGACAAATTCCCTAATGGACTCTGGCGAGCGCTTGCCAAAGAGCAGGCTGGGAAAGAATTAATGGTATCCATTAGACAAAATAGTCGTCGTTCAATTGTGGCCACTCTGCATCAACGAGCAGGAGCTGGGCAGGAGCAGAAGGATGGAGAGGTCTCGTAACCAACTAATAGTAATGGAAGCTGGCTCGCTATCATTCTCTGCTACCCTGCCGTCAATATGGCCAGTAAACAATTCACAGCTGGTTTCAAACATAATGGTTTACAGGAAACTCATACTGACACATTGCATTTGACATTAACATTTTGTAACCCCAATTTTGTGGATTTATTTTAGTTTAGAAAATTCCATATTACCTTGATTCTACTTTCATCTTATTATGTTTATGTGTGGCAACATTAAACACTCTCTAGGAGGCAATACAGTCACCATGTGTGGCATGAATGGACTTTATCTGGGTCCTTATCTATAATGAATCAGACAGTCGACATGGTGTTCCTCACTGACACTGCTTTATCTTTATCTCTACTCAAAATTATCTTTGGCAATCCATTCAAATAAGGCAGATACTGATGGTGCTGGAGAACCTCAAGGACCATAAGGCTGGTATTTTTATATTGGAAATGAACACAGAGAGACGTTTCATATTTGGGTATGAGAGACGTAGAGAAAAAGGGGGTCCTGCGTGAGTCCTCATCCAGTGCAGCTAGACGTGTACCAGTTTGTCACACTGTTGACACTGACAAAAAAATTTCAGCTCTGCTCAAACTGCAGACTTTCAAAAAAGCTGGAGAGAGAAAAAAAGAAGGGGGAGAGGCTCCACAGGGCATTGAACCATCTGACATTCCAGTTAAATGCACAGGGATAAAACCAGGTGTGAAACCAACTATCCTGTTTAGACTTGACGCCGCAAAGCAGAGGGCCATCTGGCAAAATGTCTAAACACAGTCTGTTTGCTGCAGCTCTTCTACCTCTACTGTTTGTCTCGGGAAAGTGGTGCTGCAATTGGAGGAATATAATTTAGCACAGGAAAACACCTAATTTTCCCATAAACTTTCCATCTAGTCTGTAAGCACACAGCACGAAGATGACTATAGTTGCATATGGAAATAAAATGCTCTAAAGTTTCTGTACTATAGACTCTTCTTTTCCACAAGATATATGTCTATAATACTAGCTTTGCACTAGTTGCATCAATGCCTAACATATAAACAGCAGAACTAAACACATCTGCAATGAATGAGTCCAGCAAACAATGTGCAATTCCTAAAACAATCCAATGCTGTGAATGACAAACCGTACCTTGTTTGCAAAACCAATCAACTTTGAATGAACATTCTACCAGATGGTCTAATAACTCAAAAACTGATTTGAAATGTGCAGAAACACAAAATTGAAAAAGCTATTTTCTTATGCAAATGCAGTGAGCTGCTATAGGCATTTCGTATATGGCGGTTCAAAAAGGACCTGATGAAATTCCTACAGTTTCTCAGACACATAAGCAAATGTTAATGTCTGCCCTTATGGCAAGAGTAATAAAGACAGAAGTAAAACCATCTGGCAACCAATACAGACTCTAAAGCTATTCAGATTGTACTCTCGCTGCTCTGTTAAAACTGAGGAAAGCTTCAAGCCAATCCTGTATAGCATATTTACGTTTTCCTTTTTCCTTTTTTGACCATTCATGTAAAACTTTATGTCATGGTGTTGAGAAGAAATTCTGATCATTGATGTTCAACCAAGGTCTTGGTCTATAGTCCATACACATGCCTGGTAAGCCATTTATTGCATGTTTAAGCAGGACATCACTCTGGAGCTCCACCTTCATTCACAGGCTTTCCTGTCATCCAATGGTCATCTTGACTTAGGGATATTTATACTGTACCGTACCTATTTTATCTCGCTGTTTAAGTATATTTGCAAATGTCATACTGTAGTCATTATAGTTGATACCAAGGTGTGGTGAAGCACTGGTTGTGAAGCCAGGTCAGGTAACCTGTGTTGACCCATTTAAACCAGTAGCAAAGTTTTTCTCCCGTCGTTGCTTTAATATGAAAAGGGTGATAGATTGAAGGAAACCAGGTCCAGTGTTGGCTTCAGATTATTTTATCAGCTCACTGGAGGGGTCCTGGAGCCTCCAGGGGTCCTTTAGAGGGTTAATGTGAACACAATGTATTTAATTGATTTATTCTTGACACATAATGCATACACAAATGAGGCAGTGCTATTTATGCGTTTGACAATGTAAATCCATGTGGTTTTGTAATAATAATAATGATTTAATTTGTTAGTTTACTAATTTAGATATAATACACATACAAATGTGTGTCTGCATGGAGTAGGGAAGATGTTAGGCTATGTTCAGATCAAAATCCAGACACTGAAAAGCTCAACCTTTTAAAACAATTAAGTAAAAAGACAAGGTGAAGTGAAAGTGAAACTTCCAAAAAACATAGGCGCGTTGCCAAGGCACCTTAACATTTCGACTGTGTTTGTCTTTGGCACAAAGTGGTTTGGAAACAACCTGGTCAAGGCTGCAATTATGTTCACTGATGCGTTTAATGTCTTGTATCACTGATATTACTCACATGGAAATCTGTGTATGGATTTATGCATGCATACATATATACAAACAATAAACATAGCCATAATGACTTGCATTTCAAAATGCAGATGAGTTTTGTCGCACAGGGACAGTAGAGAGAGGGCAGGCTGTACTGTAGGAAACTGGACACCATGTCTGTGGTCTGAGGCGGATAGATGCCAGGCAGGCGAGGCTCGCTCCTCTGTTCTCATGCTTATACCTGATAAAGGGGCCTGTCCTCTGGAAAAACAAAAGGGCTACAGCAGCCTCGTTTGATAACGCTGGAATGTCTCAGTGTATGTGTGTACAGTAGTGTATCTGTGTGTTGCATGTTGGGCAATACTAAGTGGGAGTGTGCCTGCATATTATCTATAAGAGCTAGGTAAAACACACCATTGTAAATGAACAGACACTATCAGGACAAAGGATGTTGAAACAGTGGATAAAATTGAATGCCAAGACATAATAAGAATAACTTTAGCAGGAGTGGTGCATTATTTATGTAGCACGCACTGTAAGGTATCACGTACATAACTTGAACACAAGCCCAAAGATTGGATACGTTTTCAATACTGCACTGCACAGTGATTCTCTGACTGGCCGTGATGCAGTGATATCCAGGGGTGCAACCATGCAGCTGCTTCTTGGTGAAATAGAGCTCCGGGCTTTGCATGCAATTTGGCTGCTAATGTTGCATCTCGGGTTACACCTCTTTCTTTCCAATGACACTTGTCTGAAAACACAGTCAACTCTTTCCAGCTGCGATGGGTTCCTCTATGTAAGCCACCAACATAAGTATAACTTAGTAGAATAGATTATAATAAAAGACTCCATCTGGTTCCATCATTGTCATAACTGTGAAAAGTACAGATTGACCGCTGTGGGGTTTTTGAGGCCAAGATCAGTATGACACTGCTGAGAGCTAGTATTTTAAACAAAATGTGACCCTTCTCTTGCCAAATATTGTTTAAAATAGACCAACTAGCTTTGCAGAAACTGTAAAAAGGTGTTGTTACAAGATGGCACAGTCATCAAGTGGTTCTTTACCAACTAAGATTGTTGAAGCAGATGCAATTACAGGAGATAAAGAGAAAATGGGGAGCAAAGACATGAACCTACATTTTCTTAGAGGGGACTGACTTTCTGACATGGAGGTGTACTGGAAAAGAGTATGTATTCTTTTTCTTGGACTTCTCTTGTCACATACAGTATGTCTTTTTAAAAGGGGCCTTTGAATTTTTTTTCTTTCATTCAAATACTTGTTAAAGCTTGTTAACTCTCTGGGGCTTTTCTGTTGAAATATTTGTGGGATGCAGAGGGCTGTCAGGAGATAACCGGACTAGGGAGGACGTGATCGTTCCTGTGCTCTGGCGAGTTTCACATTATTAGATGTTACAATAATCGTGTTTTTTATCCACAGAGAAAGACAACTGATAATCTACAGTGGTGCTTGATGTCGGTCCCAAGGACGTTTTACAGAAAATTATATAAGGCTAAAAATGCCATCTGCCTCTGACAAATTTTTGCACTCTGCATTTGACTCTGCATATATATTTTTAATATTTATATTATTTATATATAATATATATATAACATTGTATATGTTTTAATGGTTCATACACATATTTACCAAAGGAATAAAACATGTTGGAAGAAAAGTAAAGCAAACCTGTGGGTTTGTCACTACAAGCCTAGCAGTTACGTTTCATGGTACACAGTCATTTAATCCAATGTACGAAATGTAAAAAAGAAATTAGCTCTTAAGCTAATTAGTAAAAGGCTTTAAAAAAAATATGAGGGAAATAATAGCTCTTACTATAATACTTTCACTTTACAAGAACATCCATTTTATCGTTGTGTTGTGTGAAAATTTCACTGAATGTTTGTACCCCAAAACACCCTCATTACTGTTTTCTTAAAGGGGCGCTATGCAGTTTTGGCCATTTCTTCGCTGTTTTCTCGCTTTTTGCTCGCAGGTTTCTCTATAGAGCTCCCCCTACAGCTTTGAAATAGATATTTGGCATCTCCTATGTTTACTTGTGTCTGACTCCTCGCTCGGTCAGTCTGCCGTTTCCTCTTTTTCTGTTCCTCCGACAATGCTTTCCTAGCTTTCTGCTTCTTTTTTGCTGGCTCAGCCATGGCGATAGTGTGAAAAACTCCATCGCTACCGTGTTCTTATAGCTAGCTGGTTCCTGTATGTGTGCAGTGCCGTGAAGCAATTCGTTACATCGCGAGACCTGATATCACGCGATACTTCCTGACGCTGAGGCCGTCAGCTCGCCGGCCGAAAGTTGCATGGGTGTTTTTTTCGCTCACAGGCGCTAGGGGGGAGCAAGACGACCACCATTCAACCCGAAAAAAGTCATATAACCATTCCAATGACTCCAAAGCTGTTCAGTTATGGTAAATCAAGCTAAAAAAAAACTGTATAGTTCCCCTTTAAACCACAAACAAAGAAAGAGCTGGGCTTGTCAAAAAAGCATCAATACCAACATACGTATATATATATATATATATATATATATATATATATATATATATATATATATATATATATATATATATATATATATATATATATATATATTAAGAATGATTTATAATATCATGCAGTGGAAATATTTTGGTGTTTGGATGTACTCTTGTTCAAACTAGTCATTACTGCTATAACATTAAGCTCATTTAGATCTGGAAGCCAATGAAAATGCTATTTAAAACCACAAAGTCAGTCTGCCATTTACTTTCAGTGGAGCCGCTCCAGGTCGTACAACCAAATTATTGTCACAGATTATGTCATTTGTTCATTTGAGAGCTTATTTGTGTTTGAATAATATTGATTTCACTGTACCTGCCAGATAAATAGTGTGTGATGACTGTGTTCTCTTGTAATAATTTAAGCAACACATTTAATTCTCACCTCATCTGAATGAAAACTGCACTGACAAACATAGTTTTTCATTTAAAAGACAGTTTTCTATTTGGGTTAACTCAGCTGTCAAAACTGAGGCCTACTTGAACAAATTTCTGCAAATAGCCTATCCTCTCTAGCAACTGTGCATAACCAAGCCTGTCATTTCCCCAGGAATAGAAGGGTAGTTAAAATTACAGCTTTTGAAGAGTGGAAATTTACGCACTGTCTGTTTTTAAATATGAGCTCTAACAAAATAGCCATATGGTAACATTTACTGATTTAAACATGGGAAGTTTTACAATATAAGGGGAATCTTTAATAATATATGACATATTGTGAGTTTAGCATCCGCCTATTCGGCTGTAGAGTTCAGTCTACATGGATTTTTCAGGCACTGTCCAAGACCCTAAAAATGAGAAAAACACATCTGATAAAGGTTTAAGCTAAAGCCTACGTTTTCAAATGGTATGACATTGGATAATGCAAATTTAGGCCTTCGGAATTTTTTAGATGACAAATTCAAGTTTAAATGTTAGAGTATGCAATGTTGATTGAAAGCTACATTCATGGATTATTTGGCAACTTGAAGTCAGTGAAACAAGCTGTAAACTTAACATAACATATTACTGCCTTATAAGGTTATCATGGCAGCAAACAGTTCCCTATGTATTTTGTATTTACACATCCATCAGACACACAGTAACATTCATTTGAAGTCATGTGCCTGGTATAATATTTACTTGACTTTTAACTCTGTTTTGGTCTCCACCAACTCCTTAGAAAACAGCTGCCTCTTTAGCTGTTAAGTGCTCCACTGAGTTCACCAGCTAGTTGCAAACTGTCATTGCTCTGAAAACAGCTGCCTGCTTTTGCTTGGAAAGAGGTAGATGAGAACTGTGAGACTGAACAAAACAGTAAAGTTGCATGCTGTAAAACCAAAACAATCAGCTGAAAGATGCTAAAACGCTACAGCTGAGGGGAACGGCAGAGTTGGGTCATAATTCCCTGTGGGGTTTGTCACTATGAGCAACAGCTTTGACATTATACTCAATAGATCCATTCGTAAATGTAAAAATATTGTGCAGCTTTAAGAAACGAAAACAAAACTTTATTCTTAATTTGTGACATTCAATTGACAGCACAATGTAGTGAAATTCAACTACTGCATTTAACCCATTAGGAGCAGTGGACAGCTATACATACAACATCCGGGGAGCAACTTGTGGTTCAGTGTCTTGCTCAGTGACACTTTGACATGTGGCCGGAGGAGCCTGGGATCGAGCCGCCAATCTTGTGGTTAAGGGGCGACCACTTTAAGGCTCTGACACACCAACCTGATGGCTGACCGTCGGCAGAAAAGGCAGTCGGACTGATCATTTGGCTCCTGTCGGTCCAAAAAGTGCCTTGGAACACAATGAAGCGACGCCAACTTGAGCGTACGTTCTGCGCGTGCGCAAGACATAATACATCTCCATAACAGCAGGCAGCCCTAATCTGTATTGTCGCCCAACAAATTAAAACCGGAAATGACGAACGCGTCACGTGGGTCTGGCTTCTCCCGAATTTCAAAGCCAGACCATAATGGCGGCTCGTTCAGAATACAATCTCGTATTTTACGAAAATAGTTCACCGAAACGTGTTTCTGAAAACATTTTAAGCGAGAAATATGCCATACAGTTGCTGAATCTGTCAGTTTTTTTGATCGACAAAGGTCAGTTTGAAAGATTTTCATCAGCCAATTTGACATGTTGAATCGGAAGGCGGTCAGTCGGACTCAATTAACAATCTGATTGGTGGAGCGCTAACCCGGAAATGACGAGCGGGATGAGCGTGACTAACGCCTCTCAAAATCTGACGAAAATCTTTTAAACTGACCTTTGTCGATCTGAAATGAAGACCAATTCAGCAACTGCATGGCCTATTTCTCGCTTAAAATGTTTTCAGAAACATGTTTCGGTGAACTTTCTTCGTAAAATATGAGATTGTATTCTGAACAAGCCGCCATTATGCTCAGTTGTAAAATCCGACGCGTTTGTCCAATCAGCTGCCGGTTTTCAATTTTTGGGCGACAATAAAGATTAGCCCTGCCTGCTGTTATGGAGACGTATTATGTCTCGCACACGCGCAGAACGTATGCTCAAGTCGGCGTTGCTTCGATGTGTTCCGAGGCACTTTTTTGACCAACTCGGGGAGGCAGTCAGTCCGACTGCCTTTTCTGCCAAAGGTCGGCCGTCGGGTTGGTGTGTCAGAGCCTTAACTCATGTCAGTGATAAAGTACTCCTAAAGGCCCTGACACACCAAGCTGACCGTCGGCCCAACTAGGACCGACTAGTTTGTGCGGTGTGTCCCGCACTGTCGCCAAGTGTCGGCCTTTTTTTCTGCGGTCTTCGGCCGTCGGAAAACGAGAGTGAGGAAAACAAACGACTGTGAGAGCCACACACAAGGCTTCTTTCATTTTTCATCTCATCTGAGCAATACACTAAGAGAGCTGTCAAAACTGGTCAAAAATTACGTTGGAATGTTTCTTCTACAAAACACACAGGTTTGAACGATTAGAATAACTATTTTTGCACATTATGTCCATAAGATGGCAAACGTACAACAAGATATACATATGCTCACATAGATGAGATAAATGATGGCATATACATCCACGACGTCATTATCCATCAGTGCAACTTTGTAGACCCCGATGACCCCACAGTCCACCGTTCTCTTACTACATCCATGCGGCCAACGCGAGGCCACGTCACAGTCGGCCTTCGTCGCCACTAGTCCCCGGCTTGGTGTGTTAGGGCCTTAAAACCTTTAACATTCTGAGTTCTGCTGCTTCCTCCTGCCTGGCAAGTCTGAGGGAAGTCAGTGGCATCATACATCTAACTTTGAACTTAACTATAAGCTCAGTCTTGTTTTGTTTCATGATGTGATGTTTCAAATATCTAACAGTGCTGTTATGAAATAGATCATTTTGGCTAGAGGTAGGCTCCTGCATAGCTATGACTAGCCTACATACCCTGCACACTGTTGATGACCCATCTAATGGATATCAAATTTACAATCAACACTGCAATGGATCTGCATAGAGGCTATATGCGATTCCCACCTGCTTCTGCTTTGTGCATCTGCAAGATCTGTGGGTTGCAGCTGATGAGATCCGGATG
Source organism: Sander lucioperca (assembly GCF_008315115.2). Lineage (NCBI taxonomy): Eukaryota > Metazoa > Chordata > Actinopteri > Perciformes > Percidae > Sander > Sander lucioperca. The sequence continues at coordinate 12,635,433 of NC_050184.1, forward strand.
TAAAGACACTGTCTGTCCGACTGGGGGCGACGTTGGACAGCCACTTTCTGCATGCATCCCACCGCGCAGCCCCCCGACCACCACCCACCTCACCCTCACTTCACTTGTGGGGATCAGCAATTCAGATCGCATGCAAATCCAGGAGCGTCACTGTGTGCGTGTGTGTGTGTGTGTGTGTGTGTGAGAGAGAGGAAAAGAGAGAGGGAGAGAGAAGTGCAGTTGCATTCCTTGAGAGAGATCCCTGCCCCTTCCTCCTCCTTCCTCCTTCCTCTCTTCCCTCTTGGTCTCAGCCGGCGGCGGCAGAGAGGGATTTTCAACCCGGGCTGTAGATGCGGGGAACAGGGCTGCAGAGTGAAAGTGACACTGGTAGTCCGTAGAGAAGTTGTGAAAAGGAGCACGTTTTAAACGCATTCGAAAGACTTTGGAGTTTGTACTCGGGCGCTCCGGGCGGTTAAATTTAATTTTAAGAAAGTTTACTTTTTGGGTGGTCATGGGTTGCCAGCGGACACTCGCGGCCGGCCGGACAGCGCTGCTTCTGGCGGGGCTGCTCGTGGCTCTGTGGCACCGCTGCGCCGCAAGTTGCCCAGAGAGAGACTTGGAGGACAGGGAAGAGGAGGCCAACATAGTTTTGACCGGCACCGTGGACGAAATAATTAACATGGACCCGGTGCATAATACCTATTCTTGCAAGGTAAGTCATTTTATGTGGTTTCTGTAACGATCAAGTGAAGTATCCGCAGGAGTGCATCGCTTCAAGAGAAAGACACCTGCTCCATGCACGAAAACTACTAATAGGGTTTAAGTGGACTATTAGAAGTCACATTATCCCTTAAATAGGCCCTAACGTTACCTTTACTCTCGTGTAGCTGATGGAAGCCATTACCACCGAGTTTCTAGTCACACTCTCAAAGGCATCAACAGCTTGCCTGAAAAACATTTTACAAACTCATTCATCCAGAAGCCTTTGGCAGAGGTTACATGGACTCTGACAGTCAATCCAATTTGCCTTCCGAAATAGATAGATTTTTTTTTATTTCCACTTACCAATTATATAGCTACAAGGGAGGCCTAACCAACCTTGTAATCATCCCTAACATGCTGCAGTAAGAGAGTGGCCCCCGGCTGTAGCTCTCACTTGATTTCTAGTCATAAATGTTGAAAACATGCAACTTAATTTGCCAGTGGCTGCAAAGGTGATATTCTGAATCATGATTGATTCTGTGGTGTTGCTGACAAGTGCAATCCCTAACTAGAGATTTGTGACTTGTGGCTATAACAGTGATGCCCCTTGTGATAAAAAGTCCAAAACATGTAATAAGATAACTGAAATACCACAGAAACACTTAAAGCACCCAGTACAGTAGTTTGTGATTGTAGGAGAAAATAACATATTTTCGATCTCAGAAGAGAGCACTGACAAGTGCTGCAAGGTGTGCCCAAAGCAATACAGATACATAGTCATTAGTCACTCATGTGAAACCTGTGTGTGATAGACCTGAAACTGTACATTTTCCCATTCTCTCATTGACACAGGAACATTATGTCTCTGACTAATGGACCACATAATAGCGCATGATGAAAAAAAGACAAAACATCCACTGTTCCACAAATAAGCACATTTTCAGTCAGGATGCAGCCTTCCTCTGTCCTCATTCCATAGCCATTATCATGAAACTAACTTTTGCATCATCATGGATCTGTGGTAGACCACTCTATAATCTGTCAAAATAAACAACTGGTTGTTTGGTCAGCTCTCTCGCTGCTCTTTGCCTCAGCAGCAATATGCTTCCTGTCTCCCGTTGAATCAGCGGAGTAGATTAGAGGCACACAGCTCTCCCTCTGGAAACAGAAACCACCACCAAGCCTTGAAATAAGACAAGGTGGCTAACATGTAGCGGAAGGGGCGAGCTTTCTCATGACTTTGCATAAAGAAAACTTTGCTGCACTTCCTGTGATGCACTATGATCTATGAGTGCATGCAGTATTTTAGAACTACGTTTTCAAGTGGCTGGACATAAGCTGCATCTGGAACTTTTGTATGTTGTATATTTATTCTAGTGGTAATAATCTCTTAAGAATCACTGTTGTAAGACAACATGGGGGATATTTTGGTTGCACAGGTGTAAATAACATTCTCTAATAAAGATTTGAACAGTAAAGTCGGAAAAACAACTTTCATCACAAAAACATGCATGCATTGATTCAGATGGTCCAGAGGTTGACAGGGGCCCCAAGTCTTTAACAGCACCCTTGTGAATACTTAAAATAAAAATGGGGTATATGTTTTGGGTTTTGACAAAATGATAAAGAGTGTGCTGTCTTTCTGTTATTGCCTAAAGGTCAGGGTGTGGCGCTACTTAAAAGGGAAGACCAACGTCAACCGCGAAATTCTCCTGGACGGTGGCAACAAGTTGATGATCGGCGGCTTTGGCAACCCCGGGATCTGCGACAACCAGGTAGCCACGGGCGACACACGCATATTCTTTCTCAACCCTGCCCCGGAGGCCATGGGTCCAGAACACAAGAACGAACTTATGCTCAACTCAAGTCTGATGAGGATTACCCTGCGCAACCTGGAGGACGTGGAGCACTGCGTGGAAGGTAAGCAGCCAGGTTTTTTTGAATGGAATAAGACCTATATCTTTTATGGGATGGAATACACACCACATTTCATTGGGGGTCTAAAAAAGTAATTCTAAATATGATAAACATGCATAGGAGTTAATTTTTAAGCCTTTCAAGGCTTATCATTGCTAGTTGATAAGTCAAATTGCTGTGACTTCTATTTTGTCTTACCTGTGAGAAATTCAGTATAGGATTCATGCTGTAGTTTCTTACAGTAATTGTAAATCACTTAAAGCAGCAAGGATTTTATACACCGGTGGCTGCTGAAATTACATAGCCTCAGGCTCACAATGTCAAAGTTTTCCCAGAACTGAAACAAGTACACCTGAGTCATTTTTAGGAGCTTTGTTGCCATGGTGAAGCTCCAACATTTTCCAGCATAGCCTTAAGGTGGGTGTGTCTAAATAACACATTAAGGACACAGGTTGAGCAGTTAAGAGATGATTCCCGACCTTTGCACCCTGTAGCTGTGCCAATTTATTAAGTCAGGGGTCAAACTGAAACGCTTACATACACATGCTACTGAAACGCTTACATACACATGCTACATGACGTGGGAGCTTTACGGGGCAACGCAGGTTCAAACCATTTTAACTTACAGAGAGACAAAGACTGCAACAGCAGAAGCAGGCGATGAATGGACGGATCAAACTTGCCCATACACGCTTTAAAAAATAGCTTTCAAGGAGCTTTTAAATTCGGGATGAGTGATGTGTTGTTGTTTATTCTATTGATTTGTGTACCAGAACTTTAGCATTTAAAAGAGAGAATTAAATACTTGTATTCCTCTTTTATGAGTCATTTTTTGGTTGAGAAGTAATTTGTCAGAACCATACAGCCATGACTAATACATCTCAGCATTTACAGTGACTGTGAGACTGTAGCAGCCTCTGCCCCCATTGCCAGTGATCAGTAAGCTTGCTGCTGTTTAACTTTTACTGATGCTTGACAATGTTGGCAGCTGTTCAAAGTTTGAATCAAACACTTAGACCGGCCGGTAGCACCAGGGCGAAATGAATCAGAGCACGAATCACCTTACTGAAGGCTTTCTGGGGCAATCAGTGTTTCAGAGTTGTAGGGTCTATATCCTGGGTACTTTCAGCTAAACATTTCTGGGTGGCAGGATGTTCCAATGGATGGAGCTTGTTTGCAGTGTTAAGTTGCATTTGGCACACACATAAAACTTCTTCTGTTTGTCTGTCCAGGCACGAAACACTGCACTGCTAACCTTTTTATTCACCCCTCTTTTCTTCTTTTTGGACTCCTGTTGTGGAAAGGGGAGTTTCTTGGCTCTGACAAACTTTCTAGAATGTGCGCTTTTTGTTTCGGGGCTTTGTACTTGAAGAGGGTTTACTTCACATAACCTGATTTTCTCATATCACCTTACAGTCAAAGGAATAGCGGTAAGGAAATACTTGAAGAAGTCATCAGGCAAAAGTTGGACAGAAATCATGTTTTAAGACCTTTGAGAGAACTGAACATTTTTCTAGGGAAGCTCTGGAACTTCTTATGCATTGATTGTACAATAAGTAGGGCTGGGCATCGATACAAATACTGTGATTTCAGTACCGGTTCCTGAACGATACTGAATTTAATATCATACCAATTTTATAAAATCCATTTTAGCAAAAAGAAATTACAACATTACACATTAGGGCACAAATCTTTTTATTTATTTTTCAACTTCTATTTTGTGAGCCCCGTCTCTGTGCGCAACATAGTTTTTCCTGCGTGTCTCTATGACGTGTAACGTTAGACAGCCAATCACCAGCAATATTAGATCTTGGTAGTGGTAGAAGCATGCTGCATGCTTATTGGCTCACTGACGCTGATGACATTTGCTCCTTAGGTACTGAAATTTGGTATTGAATGACGAGGCATTTTTTGATACTCGATACTAAGGAGGTAATTCGGTCGGTGGCTAAAAAGTATTGAATTCGGTACCCAGCCCTACCAATAAGTAATATCCTGGGACAGTTGTCAGGTTCAGCCCCATCATGAAATCTATATTTGTTTTTTGGGGAGTAAAATTGTCGTTGATAATTAACTTGCATGCCTCCATCCGGTAGAGAATGAGCTTTAAAAGCTTGTTCCAGTGCAGAGTTTTAATTAAGAGAGTCAAGTTAGATCCCATCCGTTCTGTGCAACCGCTACCCCCGGAGACTGTGGGATGTCAGTGCAGCGGGACAAGACTCTACCTGCCGCAGTACTCATTGTACCCTCCTCTGCTTTCTCCTCATTCTTGACATTTTCGATAGCTAGGATAGACTCAGGAATGCCTGGCAGAGAGCTAGGCGGGGAGGCGCATTGTCTGAGGTGGAAGAAAAAGACTTTGTGTGAACTCCTTGCCACCAAGAGTTTTGAGAGAGACACGAAGGAAAATAAGATGATTGATGTAAAACGAGGGAAAAACAAAGGAATCTTTTGTACATGTGAGGAGGTGGAACGTGAGGGATGTTGTGTTTGCTGTGGCATATTTGTCAGAGTTTGGATCCGTGCCACGTGAAGATAGATGCCTTCAGGCATTATGTTTCACACTTTTTCTACTCCTGTGCTCTTCGCACTGGGCGGTGGCACTTCAGGGCCACTCAGTCCATGTGTGCGATCACTTGGCTACAGGCTTTCATCTGCCACAAAGCGGCCCTCCCCAGAGGAGTGTTTACAAGATCTCAGTAAACACTTGCAGTGCAGACCAGCTCTTAGAATGCTGTACACCATATTTACTGTGCAAAAGAATGCCCCTTTTTTATTTCCTGATACCATATCTTTACTTACTGACGCATAACCACAGGGTTGGAATAAGAATGTGAAATAGCAAAAATTGTAACTTGGTGTACCATCTGCATTGCTGGATTTGTACCTTGTCAGGGCAGATAAGCAGAGGGCCTTTGGCACAGAATCTCTTTCTGTTTGGTCCTCCAGCTACCATTCAGGGAAATGTTACTGTAGTCAGTTGTGCTGTGCAGAGAGTTGACAGATAATGTGTCCGAATCAAACACAGACATTTGTGTCTTTGTGAAGTCATGGTTTTGTAAAAGTGGATGAAGGGGGACATTCAAGGCCCTTTGTAAAAAGGGAACAAGTTGAAAAGTGTTGTGTTTTGTTATGATTTCCATTTTCCCAATGCTGTGTTAATAGCAACAAAGAGACAAGGAGGAGGTGTTGGGGGAGGGGGGGGGGTGGAAGAGAGGAAGCCCTCTTGATGGAGAAGTGTTGAACATACAGGGAGATCTTATCCGTCTTGTTCTGTTTATCAGCTGCTTTTGTTTCAGCCCTTGATGACTTGATGCCAGAGTCTTTTCCTCAAGGCGCAGACGAAGAACAGCAACAAAGGGCTGTTTCTTCCTTCTGTCTTCATATCTTCCTCTCCTTCCCTTTTTATCTCTCTTTATAGAAGTGGAGAGATGAGCCAGCCCGAAGTCAGTGCATAGTCATGCAACAGCTGCATCAAAGATCTTTTCTTTGCCCCTTTGTGCTGCATCTATTTAAATATGCAATACTGACTGCAGCTAGTGTGCTCCACTGGTTGGACAATCAAAAGTCCTTGTGGGATGTTAATGAGCAGCATTTTACTGCTCAACATACCACTGACTCTTTATGATCTGTGTGTACAGCAGTCCAGAGGTTCACTGGTAATGGGGCTAGCCAGGCTTGCTGAGAACATGATGGGGGTCCCAATTTGCCAGCAGGTGGTCTTGCTTAATGATGGGCGAGCAGACAGTCCTGTGGAATGCTCCTTGGGGTGGGTGGGATGTGGGATGACTGTTTGAGCCCCCCCCCCCCCTTCTCCAGCTCTCCTTCAGCGAAAACTTTTAGCTTATTTCCCCACTATTTGTGCAAGGAGGAGGACCGGAATTGGCAGGAATTCCTAACATGCACAAGCTCCTACCTGGCTGCCTCCTCCCTTCTCACCTTCTTGATATGTGAGGAGATAATGATAGAATGATAAGGGCAAAATGGAGAGGAGTGAACACCTCAGCCATGCTGTCTACTTTTTCATAACTTAAATGCCAATCATCCACAGGGCAGTTGACTCCTGTGTTTCACGAACAATTAAAGACTTACTGCAAAATGCAGGGGTCACTTCACAGTTGAAGTTAATCAGTGACTCAAAGCCCTGGAAGACACTCATGCGATGTTGAAAGTATGTTGATAAGCCAACCCAGGTTTACTCCCAGGATTTTTTTTTTCAGAGGTGGCTCTCTAAACTGAGCTGAGATCTCATGCTACTATATCTAAAAAGTAGCCTCTCTTATTAAACATAGGGCTGCAACTAATGATTGTTTTCGTTGTCAATTAATCTGTCAATTAATTTCTCGATTAATCGATTAGTTGTTTGGTCTATAAAATACAAAAAATGCTGAAAAATGTTGATCAGTTTTTTCCAAAGCCCACAATGACATCTTAAAATGTCTTGTTTTGTCCACAACTCAAAGATATTCAGCTAACTGTCATAGAGGAGTGATGAAACTAGAAAAGTTTCCCATTTAAGAAGCTGTAATCAGAAATGTCTTACTTTTTTTTCATTAAAAAATTATTCAAACCGATTAATCGGTTATTAAAATAATTGGAGATTAGTTTAATAGTTGACAACTAATCGATTAATCGTTGCAGCTCTAAAACATATGGCTCTATATGGCTTCTTCTATCTGATGTAGCATCTCTGCTTGTTTTCCCACAAGGTTTATTTCATAAGTGTAATAATTTCCACCGAGTTTAGCGGGGGCAGTCTTTATTTCAGGCAAGGTGGTCTGCCTCTGCTATGAAACACTCTGGGAAATCTTGCAGCAAGTTGGTTGCCCTATAATTTAAATATCAGGCTCCACTACCACCTGCTCATGTTTTAATCTTACCAAGACATTCTAGAGACAGATTAGAACATCACTAGTGCACAGTGAAACAGGACAACCTACTATATATTTGACTTTTCTGAGGTATAAAAACATATGGCTAATGAGTAATTCCAAAGGGCAGATGAAGTTTATTTTATTGTGGCTCTGGAAAGTGTGTGAGAACTCTACGCAGACAGCTGACTGAACTAAAGCACTGGGGTCTTTATCCAGTCCATGTCTACACAAGCAGCCTTTTGTCTACAGCAAGGAGAAGTCAAGAAGACTGGCTTTAAGGATTGGATTTTTCTCAGGGTCCTTGACTGGATTAGGCTATAGTCTAAGAGTGAGAGTTCATTTGCTTGGTGTAGAGCTTTTCTACAAAGGTGTACCCTTGGTAAATTGGTGTACCCTTTGTGGCTTATGTTAAAGCATTTATGCAGTGAAGTGAACAGAATTGGACATATAGAAAGGCTTGATGGAAGGCTTTGATGAAATAAGCAACAAAGGCTTGAAGGGAGAAACAAGACCAATGGACCTGTTTGCCAGCTAGCCCAGAGTCTCCAGAGTTATGGCACATTTTAGATTTTAATTAAAAATGCGGGAGCGGAGAGCCTGCTTGGCATAGCGATAAAGGACTCCGAAATGAAAAAGCCATGAAAGATGGAAGAGAGCAAAGGAGGAACGGACCACTTAACCGCAGTCTGTTCACCTTGGCTTATATCCCAGCCCAAACCAGGAGTGTATCACTCTCATGCAGATAAGAATCGGTTGCGATAGTATGCAAAGGTACCTACATGTAGTGACATGCCTGTCACTTCAGTGAGATGTTAACATGCCCACAGTGTACATATAGAAATAATGTGTGACATCTAGCCTGTCCAAATATATTGTCTATCTTGCGATAAGGCAAAGTCTGAAATTATTGTTGGAATGTATTTGTTTATATTTGGTCAATGCAATAAGACATGATTTCATTTATTCCCTTGATTTGTAAAATACCTGTATGATGTCCCTTGTATAGCACAGAACCTGGCTTTTCTCCTTAGCTTACTACCCTAAGGGCAAAAGAAGTTGAAAAGATCTTGATGCTTCCTTTTTGAAAGTTAAGAAAACAGCCATCAAAGTGCCATCGAAGTATTTCTGAAACAGACTTGCACAAGGTCTCCCAACATGGCACATTTTTTCTTGCTGTGGTTGGATCAGAATTCATACTAAAATGCATCATGATTAAGTCATTTAGTAAGTAATTTGATGGTAAAGCTAACCGTCGTTGACAAGCAGTGTTATTTTGATGCTCCCAAAATTGAAAAGACGATGTAAAGTTAGCTGGTGTAAAAGTCCCAGTTAAGTTCTTCTTTAGTTAAGGAACAGGAAAGTTAACCTGGGAGGCTCTGGGCAAGGACTTAGATGTACAGTGACCTGGAAACCTCCCTCTTCTATTCCAGACATTAGAGCTCAGAGCAGCAGTCTGCATGAGATGGGGTTCCCTCCGGGGAACTGGATCCATGACAAAATTCTTGCTCCAAGACCACATTTCTAAAGCAGGGCAGCTGCCGTGGCAAGTGTGGCTACTTACTGTCATCACGCCAAAAACATCAGGTTTAGAGAAAAGGGTTTTGGTGGGATACCAGGGGGATAGCAGAAGCCCTAATGCGATTTGTATTTAGGTCAGCTCAGCTGTCACTACAGAGCGGCTCAGATCAAGAGAAAACAAGGGAAGAAAATGAAAAATGTTTTTTTGTGCCCTGTAAATTCTTTTTGTTGTTGGATACATAAGGGACTTCTTTGATAAACGTTTCCTCTGGAAATAGTTTGACAAACTTCAAAAAAATAATAAATAAAATGATCTTCACTAAGTGTGCTTGGTGAACACTATTCAAACCTTCTGCTTTTAATAAAAAGCAGATAATTGAATATACTCAACAAATGCTAAACGTCAGTCAGCTGTCTTTAGGTGGGTGTATGTCAGCATTTGCTAGCAGTATTTAAGATGCTGTGATTTTCTCCTCAGAATTAATTAAATTGGTTTTGGCCTTTAACAAATAAACATTTGTCTGAGAGTCTCAGACAACAGAAATTTCTGGGTTGAGAGATGAGACTTAGAGACATATTTTATGGAAATTACCCCACAGTTGGATAAAAAACAGGTAAAACTTGGTTCAAAGGTTAATCACATTCTGTCACCTTCTGGTTGTGAGCTGGAGATGCACTGACCCAATGCTGGCAAATTAGACCTATCATGCTCCCTGTTGTCTTGTGGGATGCACCTGTTACATGCCACCATTCCAATGAATGGCAATGAGGCTAATTATATAAAGCTGGTATCCTTGTTTCCAGGCTTCTCTAGCTATATTTGGACTGGCTTATATGTTTAACAATACTTTCAATAAGGACCCTGACAAGTTCTGTTTAATCACCCATATTACACCCATGTGTGCATGTATGCTGCAAAAACATCCTCTGTTCTTTAGGGCTGTCCTCGACTAAAGAAATTCTTAGGCGACTAACACTTATATGATTTTGTCGATTAATCGATTAGTTGATGTAATCGACAGAGCTGTGCTCTTTGAGAGGTGGTTAAGACTAGAAAAGCACAATATAAATGTAGTTAATGAACCATCTGTAAAACTGAGTTTCTCCACAATTAATCCTGCAAAAGCACCACTTTAAATCTTGTGCTTACCAGAAATGTGCTCATAAGTTTCTTGGAAATGAGTAATTAAGCATGAATAAACCATAAAAAAATGACTCATCAACTAAAGAAATCTTAGTCGACTAAGACCAAAACGACCGATTAGTCGACTAATCGACTAAGAGGTGGCAGCCCTACTGTTCTTTTGGGCAAGCTTTACTTAAGATTTGCTCTCGTTCAGTCGCAAAAGCATTAGAGAGGTCGGGCGCTGTTCATCCCGAAGGTGTTCGATGGGGTTGAATGTGGGGCTCTGTGCAGGATTTCGTTTAAGGGTAATTTTAGGGTTAGGGTTTGTGGTGTCTAACTATTGCAGCGATGGTAATGGTAAAACAGGTACAGTACATAAATGTTGCTGAACCCTACTTTGAGTGTAATCCCATGCATTGCCTGATTTAACACTCTACATTACAGTGCTGCACATACAGGAAGTAGGGGAGACTTGACACTTGGGGTTCCCACGTACACAAACAAATCACGGGATGTACAGGCTTTTCCTAAGCTATATCCCCTCAGACTACAGCCTAGTCTCTGTTACTTCCTTTCCTCCCCCTCACCCGTCTCTCTGGGGGTTAGTGAAGGGGGGTTGAATGAATTTAAGATGAACACCCCACTCTCCCTTGTGACTTGTCCTCCACGTTTTCCTTCTGTGTTTGCCATTATCTCTTTATTTTCCATGCCATCTTTAATCACGTTCTCACTTTCTGATGATGACCTGCACATGTGTCTGTCTGTCATCATGTGTGCGTTTGGACGCATCGTGTCCCGCGCTTATGACACGTCTTTATTGGCTATCTGGCATGTTTCTTGCACTTTTGTGGCAGGCAGGGCTGATATATGAAAGCTGACCCATCACATTTTGGTTTTTATGTCTCCACTCTCATGTTTAACACACATTCAATTCTTTTGTTGCCCCACCCGTCTTCCCGCTCCCGGCTGCCCTCTATTCTCACAGTCGTCATCTTCCTACTCTCACAGTGGTTCCACCTGTAATTAGACTGGAATCCCATGCTCTGTAAAGCTGTCATAGTCCCAACAACCAGGTGCAGTTTATGCAGACCTGACACCAGCCTCTCTGATCTAATTCCATGTTCATCTTTCTGTGTCTTTCTCAACTTCCTCAAGAACTAACTAACTTTTTTTTAGAACTGCCAGGTTTTAACTTGGAAGAAGAATGCATGGAATAAAAAAGACGACATCTCTGGTTCTGCTGCATTGATTTTGTTACCTAAGACTAAAACTGAACAATATGACATGTTATAAGAGTATATTGCTAAATCAGTGGAGTACTCTTTTAAATAAGATCTAAGTTGTAATAAACTGGAATTATCCTTTCAAGATGTTCAGAAGATGCACCTATCTAAACTGACTAAAAACGAATGATAGATGTTGCGTGTATTGATCATGGACATTCTGACAAGACACTTGGCATTCATGAGCTGCTTTGGGGATTAAACCAAGAAGAGAAAATTGGAAATGTACTGCCATCTAAGATGTTAGACCTTTCTTTGTTTTCTTGAGTCATGGAATTTGTGACATGTCTTCTGACAAACCCTTAAGATGACAACTCTCCTGGGAGATGAAACCTCTTAGGAATTTTCCTCTCTCCCTTTCTGCTTGCCCTCCAGGCTGACAGATTTATCTGGCTGGAGGGAGGCACTCGGCCTGCCTCTGTTGTTTTAGCCAACAATGGCAAGGACATGATGGCTTTCAGAGACAAACAGAGATATGTGGCAGAGGATGTCTCACTAGCTTGAGCATGTATCTTTATATACACACACACACACACACACACACACACACACACACACACACACACACACACACACACACAGGCTTTACTATCTCCCCATCCGAATGAGACATAAACATAATGCAGAATGTGTCGCTTTATCTGACATAGCCATGGCATTGTGATTGCTTTCAACAATGAAAAAAGTCTCCAAAGTAATAACTGAAATCCCAACCTCACAGAGTTGTAGTAATCAGTGCACACAGATAAGCAATTATGGGTTTGGGGTTTGTGGTAGTAGCTCAACATTACTGCATGAAAGAAATGCAAGAATGGCATTAAAGGGCAACTATTATATAGCATTTTCAGGATAATACCCTCTGTATGAGACGCTCTGTCTGCCCAGTCTGCTCTGATTGGCCTGGAATCTGCGCTCCGCTCCACAGCCTCCGCTGTTATTTCACTAGTTGAAGCTGGAGCTTCTGCAACGGAATATATAAAGGGACTTTGTACTGTGAAAAATCACCAATAAAGGCTTCTAAACCCACAACCAGACATGTCCCAGCAGTAAAGTGACCCGCATTTGGGGAGAAATGACCAGCATTGGCTGCCATGATTACAGCTAGAGTTGCGTGACACTTAGCTGCAGTGCTTAATTTGTAAAGTGGGAGGTCCCGGAGCGCAGAGGGGGGGTGGATCCGGCGACTCAAAACGGGGGTTGGAGGTAACGGAGAAAAAAAAGAATTACACTGCCTACGTAGCTTCTCTGACTAAAAAACCTAAACAACGCTGTGTGTACATCAAGGCAATGTTTATTTTAATTTCAGAACATGCACTGCATGGGTTCGAAATGTAATGTCTCCACATTCTTGATCGGCGGAAATGATTTTTGCTTGTTTGGGATCCGACTGGCCAGCGTATTTGAACAAGTTAAGCAAACTTTGTTGTCTTTTTGACATTTTTCCCTGAGTGAAACGAGGCTAACGGCAATCTCAACCAGCACAAGCGCATGTGTCACTTGAAGTGCCTCCCCTCCCTCCCTCCCTCTCCCCCCTCTGTCTTACCCTGAAAATTCACCTCAAAACGCATCGAAAATGCAAACACAAGATTTTTGTGGAACTTCAATGGGGAATAAAGACTAACAAGACAGATAACAACATTGAACACTACACAAACCGTAATTTATTTTTTTCATTTAGGCGATTCATTTTTCATAGTGACACAGGAGGTGCCGGATCCAATAAAAAAGGTTCCGGATCCAACGTAGGAGGTGCCGGAACATGTTCCGGCGTGTTCCGGCTCAAATTAAGCCCTGCTTAGATGAGAGTAGAAAAAACTGTTGAAACCAGAGCGTTCAGAACAGTTGGAAATCTCAACGTTTTAGCTCATGGAGATTTCTCTAAAATACATTTCCCTCATTATTTGTTTTGGCCACGTTTAACATGAAAATCATTATAACATTGTAGATATGACAGAAAATACGGAAAAGCATAATATATCCACTTTAAAGGTGAGAAAGTTAACAGTGGCAGCCAGTGACAGTAACAAACTGCATATTCTAATACCTGCTATCTGTTTTAATACACTTCAACAGCTCATTGTAAAACTGATAGTATTGGTTTTAAATACAGTATAAGATTATTGCAATCAATGGCCAGAATGTAGTCAAACCCTTAGAAGCAAATGAGTAATGTGAAACATGCGTAACTGCACTAGCAAATGGTATCAGCATGCAGTTTGTTACCAGCTGACACATACTGTACATAGCAATTCAAAGAACTATAATGGAAATACTATAGGCTCTGAATCTGATACACTTTGAGCACATAGATATACATGCATTTAATGTATTTTAGCACTATAAAGGTTTTCTGTGTTGTTGTTTTTGGTGCTGTATATCCTGTAGAACCCATTTTGTTCACAGTTTGAGGGATGGAGTGCAACTACGAGGAGGGAAAATAGCTCTGCAAGAGAGAAGGTGTAACCGGTATTACAGCGGGGAGAAAGGAATGAAAGAGGTGACGTCCAAGATTAAAGAAATTGAATGATGAAGAGTCGGAACCAGCCAGGGAAGAGGGGAGGAAAGAAGGAAAAGTATTAACAGAGGAAATAGAGTAAAAGTAAAGTAGATTATCTGTATCGTCAATTTAACTCTTGCACTGTGCTGGATCCTCCCACACAAAAAAAGGGAAGCAGACTTGTAGCGTGTGCCGTGAGGCAGCTTTCGGCATTTTCCAGCAGAAGCATGGCGCCTCAGAGAGGCTTGGCCTGAGGGAACAAGCTCTATCACAGACTGCGAGCTGTTGCCAGAGGTATGCCCAGATCAGCCTTTCCAAATTCCCCCTTATCGTCACTCTGAAACCCCTTGTACTGAATTATCTAGACACTGTCGCCTTGTTACCAGACAGCACTGTCAGCCATTTTGAAATGCCCCCAATCCCCTTGTGACCACGAGAGCAACAGCATCAAGTACAA